>NC_066584.1:361237984-361563818 GCF_024323335.1 Lathyrus oleraceus
TTTGTCAGATGAATAAGGCACAGGGCCGGCCGGCTTAATGATCAAAGAAGGGGAAGCCTTCGGCTTATTGCTATTGTAACGAATAACAATGGGCTCAGGCAGCTTGAACACTGGAGAGATGACATTCACTTCAGGTTCAACTTTATCAACATTGCGATTCTGCAGAATCTCAATGGTACCCTCATTCAACAACTGTTGAAGCTCTCTGCGTATTTGGTCGCAACCCAAGCGATTAACCGAGCAAACACGGCACTTGTCGTGGTTATGCTCCAAGTAGCTGTACTGACACAGCATCCGATGTAATTCAACCAACGACTGCCTGATGTGGCTGACATATCTGACCTTGTACTTCCCAAGGCATTCCTGAATCATGTTGACAGATTTCCCATGCGCAGGCAATGGGTTCTTGGTGACGTTCGGGCTCGAGTCCTCAAAACTCAGGATTCCACTTCTCATAAGGTCTTGCACCTTAGTCTTCAGCTGGAAGAAATTTTCTACATCATGGCCCGGAGCGCCAGAATGATAGACACAGTGTAGGTCAGGCTTATACCACCACTGAGGGTTGACCGGTATAGCCGGAGGATCTCTCGGAGTAATCAGCTTCCGCTCTATTAAAGAGGGATATAACTCTGCGTACGACATGGGAATCGGATCAAAACTGATCTTCTTCCTATCATAACTCACATTCGCTTGATTACTTGTACTCCCACGAGGCTGGTAAGCCTGTTGCTGTGGACGAGATTGTTGTTGTTGGTACTGCGGTTGTTGATATTGCTGCTGATGCTGATACTGTTGATGTTGATATTGCTGATGTTGCTGAGTATTGTCCTTGAAAACAGGTGCTACGTGAGCCACCTGGTGCTGATGTCCGGCATGATGTGCAGGCTTCCTCTGAACAGAGGGTCTTCTATGCTTGGGCTGAGATTGCACAGCGTGTGCTTCCCCTTCTTTCCTCTTAAACGCCCCATATCGTTTAGAAGAAGAACCATCATCCTTTGCCAACCGTCCTTCACGGACACCTTCTTCGAGACGCATCCCCATGTTCACCATCTCGGTGAAATCAGAGGGAGCGCTTGCTACCATCCGCTCATAATAGAATGAGCCAAGAGTCTTCAGAAAGATCTTGGTCATTTCCTTCTCCTCTAGCGGTGGAGTGATCTGAGCTGCCAGCTCTCGCCATCTCTGGGCGTACTCCTTGAACGATTCCTTGTCCTTCTGCGACATGGACCTGAGTTGATCTCGGTCAGGCGCCATATCAACGTTGTACTTATACTGCTTGACGAAAGCTTCGCCAAGGTCGTTGAAGGATCTGATATTGGCGCTGTCCAAGCTCATGTACCATCTGAGCGCGGCACCGGATAGACTGTCTTGAAAATAATGAATCAGGAGTTGATCATTATCAGTCTGTGTTGACATCTTCCTGTCGCATCACGCGAAAAACCGGCGGGAAAACAAGAACAACAGAGCCGCCACCGTGCGTTATTTATCCCAAAGGAGGGAAAGGAAACGCTCAGAGTAAACCTGGAAAAGACATGGTCTCGCGACCAAAGAGAATGGGATCGGGAGTCGGTTATGCGAAGGGAAGGTATTAGCACCCCTACGCATCCGTCGTACTCGACGGGATCCACGCACAATAGGAAGGAAAATGGTTGCTAAACACTGCTCACACACACACACACTGGCTGAAGGAGAAACAAGAAAACAGACAAGACTGACTCGGCAGGATATCGCATCCTGGGCCTACTTAGTCTATCAGGCATAGACATCAGAGTCGAAGTAGTTCGGACTGGGGAAACGACACATGCTCGCTAGGGTATCGCACCCTATGCATACGTATCTTCTCGGACGAGAGGAGAATCAGAGCACTCGTAGCTCGGCTGACACGCACACAAACAAATACTGGCAAAGGCAAACGTGGAGCCTGTATGCCAATCACTGGACTTACATCAGCATCCGATCCAAAACACACACAAAGAGGCAAACGTGGAGCCTGAACGCCAATCACTGGACTTACATCAGCATCCGAACCAACAAACCCACACTGGAACCCAAATGCCACTCGATGGACTTACATCAGCTTCCAAGCATACAACGAGACAAAACAAAGACACAGGCGCCCGGAGAGATCAGCTCATCTCCTGCCTACGTACCTCATCTGGTATGAGGATCAGGGCGACGTAGTTCCCCTACAGAGGGATACAGGACTAGCCTAACCAGATAACAGAGGGAGACACAACACTAGGGAGACTACGACTCGAGCCTAGATGTTGTCATGCAAAATCATCCCTAAGTTAAGGTTTCTAGCTAACTTGCACAGGAAGCAAGCCTATCCTAATCATGACTTGCACAGGAAGCAAGCCACACCTAACTTGCACAGGAAGCAAGTCAAACTAAACCTAACTTGCACAGGAAGCAAGCTAAAGCAAACACACAAGCACAAGTAGCACACACTATATGCAAGCAATGGGCTCAAACAATGTCAGGTTTTAGTCGAGGGGTCATATCAACCTCAACAAACAAACCACTGGAACTGGGTAGTGTTAGCTCTTAACCTTGCCATTGAGGGGCTAAGGTGAAGCAGATGAAAGGTGAGTGAAGATGAGACTTCACAGCTCTTATCCCTGGCCTGGGAGAGCTTAAGACAAGAATGTGTGGGTTCAGAAAGGGGAAACCCTTCTACACATTTGAAACTGACTCAACTGTACAATGGTACAAGATCTTGGGTTTGTATCTGCAATGCATCAACACAGTGATGTGAGCAAAGCAGATGACACACAGAATAGCAGGGGATAGGTTGCATATCCCTTGGGTTCTGCCAATTGCCTCTTCACTTAGGAGGTCTTTGCATATGTACAGGGACAAATTGTAAACATACACAAACATTGCCTCTTAAGGAGGACTTCAGACAGTTGCCTGGCCAAGTAACAGGCCAGGTCTTCCAGACTACATGAAGATAGAAAGGTATACCTCAATGCAAATTGCTTATCAAGTAAATCAAAGCAAAGTTCACAAGGAACTGAGCAACTAAAAGCACCTGAAATAGTCAAACAGACATTAGTATACAACTTCAGCATTAAAGCAAAAGGAAACAGATCAACAGTCAATCATAAGCAAGTGAATGTGCAAGGCACAAGGTTCAAGGCATGTGAGCCAAACAACCTACAAAACAAATAGATTAGTAATGATAAACAAGCACACTCAATCAATTTGTATTGGTCTCATTGAGTAATTGTTGCTTAACCTGAAAAAATGAGCTCAAATGTGAGTAACAGGACCACTAGGACAAGCCTAGGGTCAAAAGAGAATGAGAAAGTCAAAACAGCAAATGACAAGTGTCCAAAATCATGTTCAAATATTCAGGAAACAAACCCAATTGGTTTCACATTCATATCAGTCATCATCATCATTTCATGAACAAGCTAGGTCAAGGTATTGCAAACAGAAGCTCATAGAAGTCAACAGCAAGACTTAGCTCAAAAGCAATCTTAAACATTTCCAAACATCACCAAATAAATCATGGTCAATCACAACCCATAGCATGGTATGAATGTCAAATTTCATCTCATTTGGACAAGTAGAAGATAGTCAATGAAAATCAGAAAGGCAAGGTAATTTTGAACATGCTCAAAGAAGTCAACCAAACATGCATCAACTTGAAAAAATCATAAATCAGGGATGGCATATGATAAATTAATGGGACTAAAACCATGGCAAAGCTTAAGATGTCTACTAATCACATGTCAAATTTCATGTCCATCTAATAAAGTATGAGCATTTCACAAAACAAATGGGCACATGTGTCACAAAAAGTCAACATATGATCAAACAGGGGACAAAAATCTCAATCAAATGGAAAATGCCATAATCAAATCCACAAAAAATCATATGTAAGCTAGACATCCAAGAGTAGGTTCATGCAAAAATTCAGATCAGTTGGAGGTCAAGAAGCATGGTATCAAAAATCATGAAGTTGGATATCAATGGTGTGACACAAATTGTCACACCCTACTTCAAAAATTCATAACTCACAATCCAGATAAGATAAATTCACAAACTCTACACCAAAATCACCATGAGTGTGTCTAGTTTAAGCACAAAAAATTTGGGAGCCATTGGATAAAGCATCATCATTTCACAAATGTTTTGGCAAAGGGTACAAAAATTGGGCACATGAGCAAAACCCTAATACCAAATAAAATCCATTCATCAAAAAAATCAGGAAAAAATATGACAATTAAGTAGAGATTATGATGAATCAAATGCAAAAAACCCCATTAAATTGGATCAAGCATGATGAACTTATGATTTTTACAAGATGATGATCAAAAATGAAATTAAAATTGAGAAATGACATTATTTAATGAGTCCCATGCCACGGCAGTGGCAAACTTGTAATATCCAGCACAACTAAATCAATCGCCGTGTTTTGGGCACGGAAACGAAATGTCCTGATTGGTTGTATGGGAATGAAACAGTATATTCATGCAAGGCACGTGAAGAATTTCTGGGCAAACATGAAAAATTAGGGTTTAACGCTACAATGAAGCTTCATCTTCAACAATCAATTCGAAAAAATATTTTTTCCAGAAATTCAAATCGACTATATCATTGTGACCAGCAAACCAAGCACATCAAGAATCCATCATTCATTTTCATTGAATCAAGCCAAGCAACAAGAATCGAGCAAAAACATATTTCATCATCAAACTTTAAAACAGCATAACTCCACGAATACTCAACCATTTTCAGTGACTCAAAGCTCATTAGAATCAGCAATCTAAGATCTATCATAAGCATGGCATGGTTTTGGAAAATGAGAGATTCGAAAAACTTACCAGATTGAAGTGCAGTTGTGTAACAGTGGTTATTTGGCTTGATTTGCTCGAAACAGGTGCTCAACAAACTTCCACAAGGTGAATGGTGAAGGAAGCTTGGCTCAGGAAAGCTTGAAATGGTCCAGAACTTGAACTGCCATTGATGAGTTCATGGAGGAAAACAGTCGTGTGCTGTGCTTACAGTTGGGATACAAGGCTCCAAATAGTTTCCAAAGTGATGGCAAAATGAAGAACAAGTGAGCAAGGATCGTGTTCTTTGAAGGTTCTTGGCAGAAAATGCAAAAGTGGAAAAATGGTGTTTGAGAGAAAAAATGATTTTCTGTTTTGGAATGTTGGCTGCTGCTAGGGTTTTCAGAGAGAATATGTTGAATATATATGCTGTTTAATGGTGCTAATCATGGTTAATGAAAAAGTGAAATGGGAGTTGGTAAAAAGTGTCCTTTGCTAATTGATCACTTTGCTCAAGGGGTGAGGTGCAAGGGCTGTAGCACGAAAATGGGCTTTGTAACATGACCAAAATGCAATTTCATAACATGTTTGAATGGCCAAATTGATTAGAAATGGTTATCTCAAAAATTCACTTTTGTACCACACTTGAAATTAATTCATGCAAGTCCAAAAATGCCATTTTGATTGGTGAATTTTTGGTGAATGATGATGACATATTTGGAAAGAGGGGATCAAATGTGACTTGTTGGAAAAAATCCCACCCAATTTGGCCAAATGGTTTGAGAGATATGGCCTTTTGAAGTTCAAAAATTTTGGAGAATGAATTGATCATAACTTGCCAACCATACATGGGAATTGAGTGTTCTTGGACTTTTTGGAAATGGGAGAACAAGATCTTCAACTTTCATGTTGGGCAAAAATTCATTTGAAGCTTGTATCATGATGTAAGTTTGGGATCAAGAAGTTTCCATTTTTGGCAGGTTTCAATTACAGGTCCAGTTTCTATTTTTGGAAATTTCTGATCTGGCTTCAAATTCTTCCATGATGGTCTTTGACATGATACATGAGGCCTATTTGGACATGAATGAGCTCTCTCAAACCAAATCCCATCATCAAAACCATAAAAATCAGTCACAGTTGACCAAGTTTGACTTTTTAGGGTTTCTGGCAAACTGTGCATTGACTGATGACTTCTGAACATCCAATCCTTGACCAAAACACTTCAAATGGATCCCCAAGTCATGTGAACATGTTTTACCAACCCTAGGGCCTTGTTTCAATGGAAATTGCACTTGCTTGCTTGACTGACTGATCTCCTGACCAGTTTGACCTAATTCTTCTGACTGGCTTGCACTTGAGGCAAAGGGACAATGCAATGTTATGCAGTGGACCATGTTATGTTATGACCTAATATGAGAATGTATGTACAAGAAGTAGGTGCAAATTTGAGGTGCTACAGCTGCCCCTATTCAATCAGCTGGGAACTCGAACGGAAGATAGCGACGGCTGTCAGACTTTCAGGGTAAACAGGGATTGAATACTAAAGAACCGTAGAAATTTGCACTCTGCCGGATATGATACAAGAAGAACCACGTCATTTATCGATGACGCCTGCAATTGACAACTTCAGAAAGGCGAAATCATTTACCGATGGTTAGAA
Organism: Lathyrus oleraceus; assembly: GCF_024323335.1. Lineage (NCBI taxonomy): Eukaryota > Viridiplantae > Streptophyta > Magnoliopsida > Fabales > Fabaceae > Lathyrus > Lathyrus oleraceus. Next base: position 361,244,429 of record NC_066584.1, read on the forward strand.
ACTGGAAACTTGATATTTACCGATATCAACTTCAGCAAGACCATTTACCGATGGCTGCTGCAAAGAAACTTGACATTTACCGATATCAACTTCAACTCGACCATTTACCGATGGCTAATGCAACTGGGAATCCGATATTTACCGATATCGAAGAAAACGGGGCCATTTACCGATGGCGGATAAAACTGGGCATTCAATATTTACCGATATCGAAGCATACAGGGCCATTTACCGATGGCGTCTCCACTTGGGGAGGAACAAAATCTTTGTGGTGTAATCAGACAAGACGTTTACCAACGACTTCTGGGGATCTTGATTTTATCAACAAGGAAACAAAGCATGACCAAACATTTACCGATGACTGGGATGAGACTCGACGTTTACCGACATCGAAAGATGATGTTTACCGACATTAAAACAAACGACCAGACATTTACCGATGACCGGGGAACACTTCACTAAGGGAAAAAACAAGTATTTGCAACTGGAAACCAGATAGGACATTTACCGATGACTCTACTGGGGATCTCTAGCTGGGGATTATCAGACATTTACCGATGACTACTGCAAAAGACTCGATGTTTACCGACATCGAAAGATGATGTTTACCGACATCAAAAAATGACCAGACATTTACCGATGACTGGGGAGAAAACCCGATGTTTACAGACACCGAAACAATGGTGTTTACCGACACCAAAAAAAATGACCAGACATTTACCGATGACTGGGGAGAATACCCGATTTACAGACACCGAAACAATGGTGTTTACCGACACCAACAAAAGAAACCACGTGGGTGCTGGCATGACACTTACCGGTATCACAAGAACGACATCTTAGATATGTCAAGGCAAGGTTGACCACCTGCTGGGGGTCTCACTGGGGAGAAACAAACTTTCTGTCACCAACGGGTGAGGTAATAAACCTCTGTGGGGATATCAATCCTGAATGCTGTCAAGAGCAACTGTAGCAGACTTGCTGTGCTGATGTTGAATGAAATGATTCGCCTCTGCGGGGGATACGGTCTGGTGAGGTTAACATATGAATGCATATGTTTGAATTTTTCTATGGCGTAATGCTCCATATTGAATGGGAATGCTACGCAGTTTGAGGATGCAATGATCACTAAAATGCAAAAATGCAAAAATGATGAAAAACTCCGGCTGGGGAGCCAAAACTGATCGGGTACTCCAACTCTGCGGGGAGACTCTGCAGGGAGAGCAACGACTTCTCACTCATGTTGAAGAATAGCACTGCTGCTGGGGAAAGGTAAACTCCGCTGGGGATATCCTTCAGTCCACAGATAGGATAAATGTTGGAGATAAAATTTCAATGAACCTGCCTCACTCGGGGAGGAAATCGGCAAATACAGGCCTGCTGGGGATAGGCAATCCTTAGATCTGTTGGGGAATAGAAGGCACTATCCACAGACGTCTCCGCAGGGGAACATAGCTCTGATAGCTTCCAAACTTGCTTGGGGAAAATATCTGCTGAGGAAACGTCCTCACAGATGCCAACCTGAAAAACAACACAACAAAATGCCCCCAGGGGATACATGGACAAGATACGCTCAAGTGTCCTCAACATTCAAAATGATTTTCGAATGTTTTGTCATCCTGCAAGCTGTTGTTTAGCCTTCATGTTTTTATATGCAATGCTTATCAAAAATTCGGACATTTTTGCAAACAAAACAGTAAAAATAAAAACAAAAGAGCCATTTATCTGAATAACGACTTTTTATTGATTGAAAATATGCCTGAAAAGGCAAATACATTGGGAAGCAATTCCTAGAAAGAGGTAATTGCGCGTAAAAGGAAAAATCTATCCTAATGGTAATGTGAACACGGCATCCACTATTTCCCAATTCTGTTATAATTCACAGATCATCAGTTTTCCTCCCAACTCCCTGCTTTCTGAGAAGAATGACTGGACGGATCACATCTTTCGAGATGGCAGACGACAAAGCTCGATGAAGTACAGACAACTCAGACTGTAGTCTTCGCTTTAATCCCTCTTTTGGCTGGATCGCCCTTTCGGGTTTTCAATCCACCGGGATACCCATTTTTACCTAAGCCGCCCTTGCGGGTTTTCGACTTACCGGGTGTACAAATTCTTTTTCATTTTATCCCTAATTTTTGCCCGAACCTTTCCTTTCTGTTTTTTTGGTTCGCCGGGAAGCCCGTTTTTGCCTGGACTCTTTTTTTCTTTTTGTCCAGCGGGTCAATTTATGCGAAGTATTTTTTGACTACATCTGAGTTAACAGGAGACGGAAAGTCTTCACCATCCATAGTTGTAAGCATCAAGGCTCCACCGGAGAATACCTTTTTCACAACATATGGACCTTCATAATTAGGAGTCCACTTGCCCCTGTTATCTGCACCGGGAGGGAGGATCCTCTTCAAAACTAGATCACCGATCTGATAGCTTCGAGGACGCACTTTCTGATCAAAGGCTCGCTTCATCCTTCGCTGATACAACTGTCCATGGCATACAGCTGCTAACCGTCTCTCTTCGATAAGGCTCAACTCGTTAAACCTTGTTCGAATCCACTCGGCTTCGTCCAGCTTGACATCCAATAAAACTCTCAGAGAAGGAATCTCCACTTCAACAGGTAGGACAACTTCCATACCATACACAAGGGAGTAAGGGGTTGCCCCGGTCGACGTACGTACTGAGGTACGGTACCCATGCAAAGCGAAAGGCAGCATCTCATGCCAATCCTTGTACGTAACGACCATCTTCTGCACAATCTTCTTGATATTCTTGTTCGCCGCTTCTACAACACCATTCATCTTCGGTCTGTAAGGAGAAGAATTGTGATGTTCAATCTTGAAATCTTTACACAGCTCTTTCATCATCTTGTTATTGAGATTCGAACCATTGTCAGTGATGATTCTCTCCGGAACTCCATAACGACAGATGATTTCTTTCTTGATGAACCGGGTAACTACTTGTTTGGTAACGTTAGCATAGGAAGCTGCTTCCACCCACTTGGTGAAATAGTCAATCGCAACCAAGATGAAGCGATGTCCATTCGAAGCAGTAGGCTCAATCTTTCCAATCATATCAATGCCCCACATGGCAAACGGCCAAGGCGAATTCATGACATTCAGAGGGTTTGGTGGTACATGCACCTTATCAGCATAAATTTGACACTTATGGCACTTTCGAGCATACTTGAAACAATCGGATTCCATAGTCATCCAGTAATAACCCGCTCTCAACAATTTCTTAGCCATTGCATGCCCGCCGGCATGAGTACCGAAGGAACCTTCATGAACTTCCTGCATTAACATGTCTGCCTCGGGTCTGTCCACGCATCTGAGCAAGACCATGTCAAAGTTTCTCTTATACAGCACATCATCCTGATTCAAATAGAAGCTTCCAGCTAGCCTTCTCAGGGTTTTCTTGTCATTCTTCGACGCACCTTCAGGATACTCCTGAGTCTTGAGGAAGTTCTTGATGTCATAATACCACGGCTTCTCATCAATCACAACAGACTCGGCTGCAAACACATACGCAGGCCTCTCGAGTCGATTCACCGCAACATGTGGCACATGATTCCACCAATGAACTTTGATCATAGACGACAAAGTTGCCAAAGCGTCAGCCATTTGATTCTCATCCCGGGGGACATGATACAACTTCACCTTCTTGAAGAACGTCAGTATTCTTCTGGTGTAATCTCTATACGGAATCAAATGCGGCTGGTTCGTATTCCAATCTCCGTTGACTTGATTGATCACTAGAGCGGAATCCCCAAATATATCAAGAGTTTTGATCCTCAGATCAATGGCTTCTTCTATCCCCATGATACAAGCCTCATACTCAGCTTCGTTGTTGGTGACGTCAAACGTCAATCTGGCAGAAAAAGGTATATGAGCACCTTTAGGATTGATCAATACTGCCCCAACACCGTTACCGTTCATATTCACAGCCCCATCAAACATCAGTGTCCATTTGTCATCCGGATCCGGTCCCTCCTCGACAAGAGGCTCTTCGCGATCTTTCATCTTAAGATACATGATGTCTTCATCAGGGAATTCAAACATCATAGGCTGATAATCTTCAATCGGTTGCTCGGCGAGGTAGTCTGACAGAATACTACCTTTGATGGCCTTTTGTGACGTGTACTGAATATCATATTCTGTTAGAATCATCTGCCAACGAGCAACGCGCCCGGTGAGAGCCGGTTTCTCAAAGATGTACTTCACTGGATCCATCTTAGAAATCAATAAGGTAGTATGGTTCAACATATACTGCCTCAGTCGGCGAGCAGCCCAGGCCAAAGCACAGCAAGTTTTCTCGAGCAGTGAATATCTTGTTTCACAGTCGGTAAACTTTTTGCTAAGGTAGTATATGGCATGCTCTTTTCGACCAGACTCGTCATGCTGTCCCAATACACACCCCATCGAGTTCTCAGTCACTGACAGGTACATTATCAGAGGTCTCCCTGGAACTGGAGGTATAAGGATTGGAGGTTTCTGTAAATACTCTTTAATCTTGTCAAAAGCCTTCTGACAATCATCATTCCACCATTGCTTGATTCTTTCTAGCAATTGAAAATTGGTTCACACGTGGCAGTTAGGTGAGATATGAACCTTGCAATGTAGTTCAATCTCCCTAAAAACCCACGGACTTGCTTCTCCGTTTTCGGTTCAGGCATCTCTTGAATAGCTTTGACTTTCGCTGGATCAACCTCAATCCCTTTTTCACTGACAATGAAGCCTAACAGCTTCCCTGATCTCACCCCAAACGTACACTTGTTCGGATTCAACCTCAGCTTGAACTTTCTCAACCGATCAAACAGCTTCTGCAAATTAACCAAGTGCTCCTCTTCTGTCTGCGACTTCGCGATCATATCATCTACGTACACTTCAATTTCTTTGTGCATCATGTCATGAAAAAGAGTCGTCATTGCCCTCTGATAGGTAGCACCAGCATTCTTTAGTCCAAATGGCATCACCTTATAGCAGAACGTGCCCCAAGGTGTAATGAATGTCGTCTTTTCCATGTCCTCTGGCGCCATCTTGATCTGATTATATCCAGAGAAACCATCCATGAAAGAGAATACCGAGGATTGAGCCGTATTATCAACCAATACATCAATGTGAGGTAACGGGAAATCATCTTTCGGACTCGCTCTATTCAAATCCCGGTAATCGACACACATTCTGACTTTGCCATCCTTCTTCGGCACAGGAACGATGTTGGCCACCCATGGGGGATAACTCGTAACAGCCAAAAAACCTGCATCCCACTGCTTCTGAACCTCTTCCTTGATCTTAGTTGCCATATCAGGACTCGTTCTACGAAGCTTCTGCTTGACCGAAGGACACCCTTCTCTGAGAGGTAATAGATGCACCACAATATCTGTATCTAACCCAGGCATATCTTGATATGACCAGGCGAATATCTCCACATATGCTCTCAGCATCTCAATCAGCCTCCTCTTGACAGAGTCCTCTAAAGCAGCCCCAATCTTGATTTCTCTTTTGGCGTCCTCAGTACCCAAATTAACAACCTCCAACTCCTCCTGATGAGGTTGGATGACCCTTTCCTCTTGCTTCAGCAATCTGACCAATTCTGCAGGAAGTTCACAGTCTTCCTCACTCTCCTCTTCAGCTTGGTAGATGGGATTGTCGAAATCATACTGAGCCATAATAGAACTGTTCATAGTGAATGCCATAAGATCGCTTCTGCATGTTTAATGCTTTGTTTTAGAAAAAGAGTTCAATAAAGTCACAAAAACAAAAACATTGCCATTTTTATTGTTTTTTTGAAAAAAAATGAAAACAAAAAAGATAGAAAAAACAGGGATCACAAAGTTTGATTGCAAAAAATGTCCTTCATTAATGATAATCATTAAAACATGATGAGGCCCTACAATGAATCACTACGCCTTGGGCAGATCGTAGGATTTTCATGCAAAATGAAAAAACAACAGAAAATTACTCTGTCAGAAGAGTAACTTGAACCACTTCTTCAGCCGTCCAGTTGTTGATAGACTCCCCTGGTGCACACGGGCGAACCCAGTTGTCCAGATCACAATCATTGTCACAGTCTTCACTACCGGTTGCAGAGACGTCGCCATGATTCATCAGCCCAGCGCTGGTAAAGGTACTCGGACCCGCTTGACCATTCTGCTCTGCTTGGAGAGGCTCGTAACCAACGCCAAATTTGTCTTCTTTGACAGGCAAATCCACCATCTTGCCCCAGCCTTCAGCTTTGCCAGAATCAACAACCTCCTTAGCCTGCTTGTAAGAAGTAATTGAAGCACCTGGCTTCCTCTGCTCAGCGTACGCCACTTTCTCAAGAGCCACAGTCTCAAACGCCTGGCATAAGGTTTCGTGGATCTCGCCATCCACCTCAACATATTTGAACGAGGATAGATGACTCACCAGAATCTCTTCTTCACCGCACACGGTCACAATCTGACCATTCCAGATATACTTGAGCTTTTGATGGAGAGTCGACGAGACTGCCCCTGCTGCATGAATCCATGGACGCCCCAATAAACAACTATAGGCGGGCTGGATGTCCATAACATAGAAGATGATATCGAATATCTCAGGACCTATCTTCACAGGCAAGGTAACTTCCCCACACACAGAACGTTTGGATCCGTCGAAAGCACGAACGATCAGGTCACTGGGAGTAAGCACAAACCCTTCCACATCAATCTTCTTCAGAATCTGCTTAGGCAGCACATTCAGCGACGACCCGGTGTCTACCAATACGTGAGACAACACTGCCCCCTTGCACTCCATGGTGATGTGCAAGGCTTTGTTATGGTTTCGCCCTTCAGGCGTTAAGTCCAGGTTGGTGAATCCTACACCATGCCTGGTGCTCACATTGTCCATCACACCCTCCAGTTGATTGACAGAAATCTCCTGAGGCACGTAAGCCAGATTCAACATCTTCAGCAAGGCATTACGGTGTGCCTCAGAGCACAACAACAGTGAAAGTATAGAAATCTTGGACGGAGTTTGGTTCAACTGATCCACAATCTTGTAGTCACTCTTCTTGATTATCTTCATAAACTCCTCCACGTCCTTCTCAAATGACCCCTCGGGCGCTTCCTTCTGGACAGGTTCTTCCTCAACCACAGCTTGCTTACCCTTTGCTTTGGCGAGAGCCTCAGCATTATTGTCCCTCAAAGGCTGCGGTGCGAACAGACGTCCGCTTCTGGTAAAACCTCCTGGACCCCCTACATTATCCACAGCCGGACCAACAGTTGCAGGAACTCTATTCGGTAAACCAATGGTCACTGGAGTTTGATTCACTGGTCTCGTCTGACTTTCAGCCCTTCTGTTACTGCGATAAGCATTATCATACTTCCACGGCACGGCTCTACTATTCTCAACAGCCCTTCTTCCAGACGCAACGATAGTAGTCGGAGCACTGATGGTTACAGGCACGGAAATGGTAACTGGGGTACCATTTGTTGCAGGTGCACTAACGACCCTTTGTCCACGTCCTTCAGACGGTTTAAAGTAAATGGTGATAGTTGACACTGTCCCACGATCTTTTACAGCCCTACTGAATTGCAAACAACCCTCATCCATCATACCCTGGATACCGGCCCTTAACTGGTCGCAACCATTCTCAGATTCTGCACAGCCCAAACAATCCTTATCACAGCCCGAGTAGACACCCCCATTCAGCAGACGGCCCTTCACAACTAGCAGAGAAGTCTGAACATCATCAACATTAACAACCAGATCTTCAGCTTCTTTCCCCTCAATATTGTTCACTCTATGCCCACCATGCTGAGGCATAGGGTTGTTTACGACGTTAGGCACTGGAGCGAAGTTGATTGCCTTGGCATCGATCAAATCTTGGACCTTGTGCTGGAGAGCCCGACACTTCTCAGTATGATGCCCTGGTGCCCCAGAGTGAAAGTCACAACGGACGTTGGCGTCGTACCCAGGAGGCAATACTGTAGGCGGAGCCATTGTACGCAACTCAACCAACCCCAACCTGAGTAGTTCGGGCAGCAGTTCGGCGTACGACATGGGTAGCGAATCAAAACGTCGATCAGGCATCCTTTGTCTGGGCTGATACGGACGTTGTTGTTGTTGTTGTTGCGGTTGTTGAACTCTTTGTTGTTGTTGTTGACGAGGTTGAGGTGCCGGAATGGTTACTGCAGCAGCTTGACGGTATTCACTTCTGTTCTGATCTCTGCGGTGTTGAACAGCATTAGTTTCACCCTCTCTTCGACGAGGTGCCCCAGCAAACGGCTTCTTAGAAGAAGAGGAACCGGCATCTTGGATCTTCCCAGTTTTAATCAAGCTCTCAGTCCTCTCTCCACAAATGACAACATCAGAAAAACTACCGAATGGGCAGCTCCCCATCCGGTCCATAAACACACCCTGAAGAGTACCGATAAACATGTCTGTCAACTCCCTCTCCAGCATAGGAGGTTGAACTCTAGCAGCCAGTTCACGCCACCTCTGGGCGTACTCCTTGAAGCTCTCTCCGGATTTCTGACATAGACTCTGCAGCTGAGTCCGGCTAGGCGCCATGTCCATGTTATGTTTATATTGCCTCAAGAAGGCCTCACCCAGATCCCTCCAGCATCGAATCGAATCTCTCTTTAATTCCATGTACCAGTCTAAAGAAGCCCCAGATAGACTATCTTGGAAAAAATACATCCACATCTTTTCATCATCTGTATACGCAGAGATTTTTCGATAATAAGCCTGCACATGGGTGCGAGGGCAAGAAGTACCGTTGTATTTATTGAAGGACGGTGCTTTGAACTTGTAAGGGATTCTCAAACCTTCCACCAACCCCATATTGGTAACATCAAAACCGAGAGAATTCTGACATTCCATAGCTCTAATTTTCTCAGCAAGGGCATCAACTTTACGATCCCTCTCATCAACCCTTCCCAGAACGTCTTCGTCTTCACTGAGCAGGGTGAACATATCCTCTTGTCTGTCAACAATCGGAGCAGGATTACGGGCCGGGGCACGAACTGCTCTGGCATTAGCGGCATCTGGAGCAATAGGTTGACCGTTGATTCGAATACCCCCCAACTCATCACCTACAGCATAGTTGTTGATGGGTACAGCAGCAGCAACATTATTATCATTGACCGGGCCTCCCTCTGGCGGAGCATGGTTGACCGGTGGAATTGCAGCCTCTTGTCTCTGAACCATGGCTCGAAGTTCTTCTTGACCTTGTGCAACCCCTTGCATCATATTCATAAACTGGGCCATGTTAGCCTTCATCTCAGCCAACTCAGCTTGAACTTGATCCATACCTCTCTGTTGATTCAGTCTTGTTGAGTAGCGGTGCGGACGTTGATCAGCTATCCTGCCTGAACAGGAACCAAGAGTGAGAAGTCACGACCAAGAACACCTGTTATGCAAAATGATATGAGTATGGTGCTAATGATGCGTATGATGCACATGATATGTTCATTCCTCAGGCATTCAAAGAGCCTGAGTCATCCTCAAAAGATGGCAACCTACAGCAAGAACAACATAGAAGCACAGAAACAACATACACAAGAGTGATGAGTACAAGGTGAAACCAACAACCTCATCTATATGAGTAACAGGATCATACAACAAAGTCGACAAAGAAAATCCAAACAATCGGAGTACAACAATGAATCCCATCCAACAAGCCTGGAGGTGATTCTCAACATACATATCAAAGATACAAGCTAAGACAAACGGCCTCCCGGAATGAGAGTCTTCAAGTACTGACACTGGTCTATCAACAGGTCACATTCTGAACATTCTGGCAAAAGAGTGATCTTCTCCTTCAGTTGTCGTCTAAGCTCTACCACTTCTCCTCCAAGGTGGTTCTTTGATGCCTGTCTCAAGTCTACTTCCTTCTTCAACTGGATGTCTTTATCTCTGAGTTGCTTCTCCAAGTCTTTGATCTTCTTCTGATAGCTGGCCTCAACCCTCTGCAGCCTCAAGCACTCCCGGTGTTCTGCATCTAACATGCTCTCCACCCCCTCGTAGGATCTCTTCTTGCTTCTCAGTCTGCTAGCATCTTCTTCTCGCACTCCTCTGAGTAGATGAGCCAAGTTCAAACTATCAGCTTTGGCTTTGTACAACTCCATCTGGGTATCTTGCTCCTTCCCTCTCAAACGGCGATTCTCCATCAGGGCTTGCTTGTAGTGCTCCGCAGGCACACTCTCAGCAAGGATCAAAGGTGGTTGCTCCTGCAACGGCTCCATCCTATCGTAGGGTAGCAACAAAGTTTCTACTCTCTCCTTGACCCAATCAGTGTAATCGGGCATAGCAACGGCAAACTTCTTCCCTAAGACAGATCCATCCTTCATACCAATAGACTTCCAAGCCCTTCCTATCTGCTCCAATCTATCCGGGTCACTCTGCTTCTCAAAAAACACACTTTCTGCTACCTCAGCCTCAAGTGGTCTTCCCTTCATCACAAACCCCAACTGGCGGAGAGAAAGAACCGGGTTGTAATTGATGCAACCCCTAGTCCCTATGAGTGGCACATTACGGAATCCTCCACAGCTCATAACGACGTTACGCACACCCATCCGGTAAGATTGCCATCTGATATCATAGGAAGTAAGAGACATAACCCTCTGAGTCCACTTATGCGTGCTCTGAGCATTCACAAAAGGTCCACTGACTGGCAGGAGAGACAAGAACCATCTGAGCAAAAGCGGGAGACAACACCTGATAGCCCCACCCTTACCATGCCTACTGTGAATAGCATAGTAAGTGTCAGCCAACAGAGTAGGAACTGGATTTCCTCCAATGAAAATACTGACTGCAGCATAGTCAACAAAATTGGGCATACTCGGAAACAGGACGATCCCATAGATCATGACGGCCAACTGAGCATGAAAGGCTTCCTAACTTCCCTTCTCTGCTTCTTCTCTAGCTACCCTCAACAGAAACTTCAAAGGCAATCCTACAACATCCCCACTGGACTTCCAACTATCGCTGACTTCCTTGATACCCAAATGGAGAGCTCTGGCAACAACTCTGAAATCAACCTCCTTTGGCACATCCAAGAAAGGAACCTGATACCGGACCGGGACACTCAGCAGAATGGAGTACTCCTCAAGAGTAGGCGCCAACTGATAATCTTGAAAGGTGAAACAATGAAGCTCTGGGTCGTAGAACTGTAGAAGAGTCTGCAACGGCGCCGGATCGACTACCATCTTCAACAGTGTCAGAATATCTCCATATTGGTCGACAAACCCCTTCTGGTTACCACTGGTCATAAGGTTACTCAACTCAATCAGAGACGTCAAAGGTTCACGGTGAAAGTTGTAGGAACAAGTCTTCTGCTTCGACTCTGGGACTGTTGCCATCTCTATCAGTGAACAAGCTCTGGAATGTACCTGAGAAATGATATGCATGCAGGGATTAGTTTTTTCTTTTCTTTTTTTTTCCTTTTCTTTTTTTTTCTTCTTTTTTTTGAAAATAAACATGTTATGATGCAAATGATGCAGACAAGACTGGTTGGCTGTGTCTCTCGGAACACAGGATCAAAGCTTCGGCTTGAACTCGGAACCACAAATTCATCTGAAACCCAAAGTCATCTGAGACCCCAAACTTCTGAACCAATAGTCACCAACAGGATCACGAGTCACCAACAAGTCACCAACAAGTCACCAACTGTACCTGTAATAATGATCATTCCCTCCCCACTCACGGGTGTCATCTAGGCCAGGGTAAGGTCGAGAGAAACGCAGCATAAATAACCTTCCGCAGAACATCATCATATACACACCCGAAGTATGTAACGATAATATCCCACCAGGGTCTGAACTGCTCGTGATATCAATGTTCCGCTAAGTGGCGCAATACCACCCGCTTCCCATGAATCACTCTATTCCTAAGTATCCTAGATTTCACTCATGGCCTGGGTATTGGGCCTTTTACCTCATGTAACTCCCACCCCAACAGAGAGAAACAGACAACCAGCCAGATGAATAATGAATGTGAATGAATGCAAACATAAGTGCAAACATGAATGCAAACAATAAATAAATGAATGCAATAAATAACAGCAAAAGCAACCAAACCCTATCCTAGAGAGCGCTAAGAGAGACTCGCTTAGGGAAGATGGACCAGCAAGAGGTCAACTTCTCTTATTTCCCCATCAGAGTCGCCAGCTGTCGCATCACGCGAAAAACCTGCGGGAAAACAAGAACAACAGAGCCGCCACCGTGCGTTATTTATCCCAAAGGAGGGAAAGGAAACGCTCAGAGTAAACCTGGAAAAGACATGGTCTCGCGACCAAAGAGAATGGGATCGGGAGTCGGTTATGCGAAGGGAAGGTATTAGCACCCCTACGCATCCGTCGTACTCGACGGAATCCACGCACAATAGGAAGGAAAATGGTTGCTAAACACTGCTCACACACACACACACACTGGCTGAAGGAGAAACAAGAAAACAGACAAGACTGACTCGGCAGGATATCGCATCCTGGGCCTACTTAGTCTATCAAGCATAGACATCAGAGTCGAAGTAGTTCGGACTGGGGAAACGACACATGCTCGTTAGGGTATCGCACCCTATGCATACGTATCTTCTCGGACGAGAGGAGAATCAGAGCACTCGTAGCTCGGCTGACACGCACACAAACAAATACTGGCAAAGGCAAACGTGGAGCCTGTATGCCAATCACTGGACTTACATCAGCATCCGATCCAAAACACACACAAAGAGGCAAACGTGGAGCCTGAACGCCAATCACTGGACTTACATCAGCATCCGAACCAACAAACCCACACTGGAACCCAAATGCCACTCGATGGACTTACATCAGCTTCCAAGCATACAACGAGACAAAACAAAGACACAGGCGCCCGGAGAGATCAGCTCATCTCCTGCCTACGTACCTCATCTGGTATGAGGATCAGGGCGACGTAGTTCCCCTACAGAGGGATACAGGACTAGCCTAACCAGATAACAGAGGGAGACACAACACTAGAGAGACTACGACTCGAGCCTAGATGTTGTCATGCAAAATCATCCCTAAGTTAAGGTTTCTAGCTAACTTGCACAGGAAGCAAGCCTATCCTAATCATGACTTGCACAGGAAGCAAGCCACACCTAACTTGCACAGGAAGCAAGTCAAACTAAACCTAACTTGCACAGGAAGCAAGCTAAAGCAAACACACAAGCACAAGTAGCACACACTATATGCAAGCAATGGGCTCAAACAAGGTCAGGTTTTAGTCGAGGGGTCATATCAACCTCAACAAACAAACCACTGGAACTGGGTAGTGTTAGCTCTTAACCTTGCCATTGAGGGGCTAAGGTGAAGCAGATGAAAGGTGAGTGAAGATGAGACTTCACAGCTCTTATCCCTGGCCTGGGAGAGCTTAAGACAAGAATGTGTGGGTTCAGAAAGGGGAAACCCTTCTACACATTTGAAACTGACTCAACTGTACAATGGTACAAGATCTTGGGTTTGTATCTGTAATGCATCAACACAGTGATGTGAGCAAAGCAGATGACACACAGAATAACAGGGGATAGGTTGCATATCCCTTGGGTTCTGCCAATTGCCTCTTCACTTAGGAGGTCTTTGCATATGTACAGGGACAAATTGTAAACATACACAAACATTGCCTCTTAAGGAGGACTTCAGACAGTTGCCTGGCCAAGTAACAGGCCAGGTCTTCCAGACTACATGAAGATAGAAAGGTATACCTCAATGCAAATTGCTTATCAAGCAAAGCAAAGCAAAGTTCACAAGGAACTGAGCAACTAAAAGCACCTGAAATAGTCAAACAGACATTAGTATACAACTTCAGGATTAAAGCAAAAGGAAACAGATCAACAGTCAATCATAAGCAAGTGAATGTGCAAGGCACAAGATTCAAGGCATGTGAGCCAAACAACCTACAAAACAAATAGATTAGTAATGATAAACAAGCACACTCAATCAATTTGTATTGGTCTCATTGAGTAATTGTTGCTTAACCTGAAAAAATGAGCTCAAATGTGAGTAACAGGACCACTAGGACAAGCCTAGGGTCAAAAGAGAATGAGAAAGTCAAAACAGCAAATGACAAGTGTCCAAAATCATTTTCAAACAATCAAGAAACAAACCCAATTGGTTTCACATTCATATCAGTCATCATCATCATTTCATGAACAAGCTAGGTCAAGGTATTGCAAACAGAAGCTCATAGAAGTCAACAGCAAGACTTAGCTCAAAAGCAATCTTAAACATTTCCAAACATCACCAAATAAATCATGGTCAATCACAACCCATAGCATGGTATGCATGTCAAATTTCATCTCATTTGGACAAGTAGAAGATAGTCAATGAAAATCAGAAAGGCAAGGTAATTTTGAACATGCTCAAAGAAGTCAACCAAACATGCATCAACTTGAAAAAATCATAAATCAGGGATGGAATATGATAAATGAATGGGACTAAAACCATGACAAAGCTTAAGATGTCTACTAATCACATGTCAAATTTCATGTCCATCTAATAAAGTATGAGCATTTCACAAAACAAATGGGCACATGTGTCACAAAAAGTCAACATATGATCAAATAGGGGACAAAAATCTCAATCAAATGGAAAATGCCATAATCAAATCCACAAAAAATCATATGTAAGCTAGACATCCAAGAGTAGGTTCATGCAAAAATTCAGATCAGTTGGAGGTCAAGAAGCATGGTATCAAAAATCATGAAGTTGGATATCAATGGTGTGACACAAATTGTCACACCCTACTTCAAAAATTCATAACTCACAATCCAGATAAGATAAATTCACAAACTCTACACCAAAATCACCATTAGTGTGTCTAGTTTAAGCACAAAAAATTTGGGAGCCATTGGATAAAGCATCATCATTTCACAAATGTTTTGGCAAAGGGTACAAAAATTGGGCACATGAGCAAAACCCTAATACCAAATAAAATCCATTCATCAAAAAAATCAGGAAAAAATATGACAATTAAGTAGAGATTATGATGAATCAAATGCAAAAAACCCCATTAAAATTGGATCAAGCATGATGAACTTATGATTTTTACAAGATGATGATCAAAAATGAAATTAAAATTGAGAAATGACATTATTTAATGAGTCCCATGCCACGGCAGTGGCAAACTTGTAATATCCAGCACAACTAAATCAAACGCCGCGTTTTGGGCACGGAAACGAAATGTCCTGATTGGTTGTATGGGAATGAAACAGTATATTCATGCAAGGCACGTGAAGAATTTCTGGGCAAACATGAAAAATTAGGGTTTAACGCTACAGTGAAGCTTCATCTTCAACAATCAATTCGAAAAAATATTTTTTCCAGAAATTCAAATCGACTATATCATTGTGACCAGCAAACCAAGCACATCAAGAATCCATCATTCATTTTCATTGAATCAAGCCAAGCAACAAGAATCGAGCAAAAACATATTTCATCATCAAACTTTAAAACAGCATAACTCCACGAATACTCAACCATTTTCAGTGACTCAAAGCTCATTAGAATCAGCAACCTAAGATCTATCATAAGCATGGCATGGTTTTGTAAAATGAGAGATTCGAAAAACTTACCAGATTGAAGTGCAGTTGTGTAACAGTGGTTATTTGGCTTGATTTGCTCGAAACAGGTGCTCAACAAACTTCCACAAGGTGAATGGTGAAGGAAGCTTGGCTCAGGAAAGCTTGAAATGGTCCAGAACTTGAACTGCCATTGATGAGTTCATGGAGAAAACAGTCGTGTGCTGTGCTTACAGTTGGGATACAAGGCTCCAAATAGTTTCCAAAGTGATGGCAAAATGAAGAACAAGTGAGCAAGGATCGTGTTCTTTGAAGGTTCTTGGCAGAAAATGCAAAAGTGGAAAAATGGTGTTTGAGAGAAAAAATGATTTTCTGTTTTGGAATGTTGGCTGCTGCTAGGGTTTTCAGAGAGAATATGTTGAATATATATGCTGTTTAATGGTGCTAATCATGGTTAATGAAAAAGTGAAATGGGAGTTGGTAAAAAGTGTCCTTTTGCTAATTGATCACTTTTGCTCAAGGGGTGAGGTGCAAGGGCTGTAGCACGAAAATGGGCTTTGTAACATGACCAAAATGCAATTTCAGAACATGTTTGAATGGCCAAATTGATTAGAAATGGTTATCTCAAAAATTCACTTTTGTACCACACTTGAAATTAATTCATGCAAGTCCAAAAATGCCATTTTGATTGGTGAAGTTTTGGTGAATGATGATGACATATTTGGAAAGAGGGGATCAAATGTGACTTGTTGGAAAAAATCCCACCCAATTTGGCCAAATGGTTTGAGAGATATGGCCTTTTGAAGTTCAAAAGTTTTGGAGAATGAATTGATCATAACTTGCCAACCATACATGGGAATTGAGTGTTCTTGGACTTTTTGGAAATGGGAGAACAAGATCTTCAACTTTCATGTTGGGCAAAAATTCATTTGAAGCTTGTATCATGATGTAAGTTTGGGATCAAGAAGTTTCCATTTTTGGCAGGTTTCAATTACAGGTCCAGTTTCTATTTTTGGAAATTTCTGATCTGGCTTCAAATTCTTCCATGATGGTCTTTGACATGATACATGAGGCCTATTTGGACATGAATGAGCTCTCTCAAACCAAATCCCATCATCAAAACCATAAAAATCAGTCACAGTTGACCAAGTTTGACTTTTTAGGGTTTCTGGCAAACTGTGCATTGACTGATGACTTCTGAACATCCAATCCTTGACCAAAACACTTCAAATGGATCCCCAAGTCATGTGAACATGTTGGACCAACCCTAGGGCCTTGTTTCAATGGAAATTGCACTTGCTTGCTTGACTGACTGATCTCCTGACCAGTTTGACCTAATTCTTCTGACTGGCTTGCACTTGAGGCAAAGGGACAATGCAATGTTATGCAGTGGACCATGTTATGTTATGACCTAATATGAGAATGTATGTACAAGAAGTAGGTGCAAATTTGAGGTGCTACACTTCCTGGCGTACATGACCAGGTGAGCAAGTGGACAGGTGTTCCCCTTGTATTTTTCAAAGTCAGGGACCTTGAATTTGATCGGTATTTTCACACCGGGAACTAAGCACAACTCGGCAGCAGACTTGCCGAAGAGATCTTTACCACAGAGGGTCCTCAATTCCTTTCTCAGCTCGAGGAATTCGTCGTTCATGGCATCCATCTTTTCATGAACGTCTGAGCCCTCAGATGGCTCAGAGTGATAGATGGTGTCGTCTACCCTGGGCATGGTATGCACGACAGGAGGAGCGGGAACAGGGACCGGGCTAGATGCCGGCATGTGAGCAAATGTTGGAGCTGGCAGATCAGGCATAAAACCTGGAGGCATCCCCCAAGGGAACCCGGGCGGCATAGCATTGGGCACATGGGCGCTGACTGGCACAGTCGAAGTGGCTACTTCGGAGATGACTGTCCTCTGAGCAGGAGTTGCTGGCTGTTGAGCAGGCTGATTCTGAGCAGCGAGGAGTTGCTCCATCAAAGCGCCAAGTCTGGCGACCTCTTCCTTCAATTCTCGGTTCTCTTGTTCCAATTGCTCCATGACTCTTGCAGAATTGACTCGCGTATAATACCGGTGAGTCAGCTTGTCTTCAAAATAAATGAAGAGCAAAGGGTTAGGACAAGAAGACCAGAAACAAAGGGTACCTGCTTATGCAAAGATGATGCATGAAATGCTTGTGCAAATGCTTTGTTTTCAAGGAACCCTTAGGGCATTATTTGCAATATTTTGAATATTTAAACATTTTAATTGCTCATGGAAAATATTTCGTTCAATATATTGAGATAAAGAAGTACAGTATTTTTGAATCATTACAAAGAGAAAAGGCAAATGACATCCTATGGATCCCTAGAAGCTCGGGATGCTGGAAGACGAGAAGTGCACAACTTCTTGATCTCTCTCTCATAGGCAGCCTCCATGTCAGCTTTCTCCTTTGCAAGTCGATCATACCTCCTCTTCCAGAATTTGGATGACTGAGGAAGCAGAGAAGTCCAAGCGTCGTTCGGATCGTCGATCACTCGGTGCTCGAGGGACTCAATCATAGCGTCCTTCTCCTTGAGCTGCTGCAGCAATTCTTCTCTTTCACGGATCCAAGCACGTGAAAGGTCTTCTTCTCTCAACTCCTCTACACGTTGGATAGGGAGGGTTGAAGGCCCAGCCACATCCAATAGTGTAGGTCTCGGATGATCGTACGGCATCAAGTAGGTGGCAGTTCTCTGTCTGACCCAAGAGGTGTAGGGTTCCAAAGCGATACAATTCTTCGGCCCTAACTCATTCCTACTCTTCTTGTGAATACTGCGCCAAGCACGGACAAATCTGGCTTTCAGGCCTCGGGGATCTTTACCCTCCTGGAAGAACACACCTTCTAACAGAATGCTATTAGGTTTATCCTTTAGGGGGAACCCAAGCTGACGACGTGCGAGAATAGGATTGTAGGTAATCCCACCACATGTGCCAAGAAGAGGCACATTAGGGAATTCACCACAATAGTCGATGATCTGGACGGTATCATACACACGATCATACCAGGTGATATCATCATTGGTGAGAGACATGAGTCTCTGAGACCACCGTAGACATCCCTTGTTCTCCTTGAAAGCAACTGTCTGCGGCAAGTGCGAAATAAACCACTTGTACAGCAGGGGTAAACAGCAGACAATAACTCCTCCACCCTTTGCGTTCCTCAGATGCAAAGAGACATAAGCATCGCCCAACAAAGTCGGAACGGGATTAAGAACTGAGAAGATCCTAATAGCGTTCATGTCCACGAACTTGTCGAAGTTGGGAAACAGCACCAATCCATAGATGAGCAGTACGAATAGAGCCTCAAAGGCATCCTCACTCATGGCCTTCCCATAAAAGGTAACTTGGGCAATGAGGAACTCGGAAGGAAAACCCTGAATTCCGCCTTTGGTAATCAGATTAGCCCTAATCAGATCTTCATCTATGTGCAACAAGCTAGCAATCTCTCGAGCAGATGGAATACTCTCTAGGCCACTGAACGGCACTTGATCCAGAATCGGGATCCCAATGAGATGAGAATACTCCTCCAAAGTCGGCAATAGCTGGAAGTCCGGAAATGAGAAGCAGTGATACAACGGGTCATAAAACTGAGCCAGAGTACTCATCAACCCTTCGTCAACCTGAGTAGTCAGCAGAGGTAGGAGCTTTCCATAGCGAGCTTTGAAACCCAAGGGATCTAATACATACGATGTCAGATTCCTTAACTCTTTTACATCGGGTTGTTTAAAGCTGTACTTCTTTGTATGCCTTTTTGGTCTTTCCATGTCTGAAAATTTTGCAAATAAACCCTTTTAAGTTCCTTGAAAATTTTCTTTTTTCTGATGACATGAATGCGGATGAATGCGTGAATGCATGAATGCAACAATCACACTCAAGGATCAAGCAAAGCACACCAAACAAAGGTCGTGGGAAAGCTCAATGTATCCCTAATATCAATCATCCATTTTGGTGGATTTAGGTTTTCACCTTATCGACACCCAAGTTCCATTGATATTAACGGTACATGAACCGGCTCGAACATCCTTAATATCAACCAGCCACTTTGGTGGATTTTAGGTTTTACACTTGATCCGGGTTCCATTGATATTAACAATGTTTGAACGACTCAACCACGAATCACGGGTTTGTTGAGAGTCACGAGCATGGAGTCTCGGTTAAGAACCACCCAAAGGGAGTGTACTAGGGTTTAAACCTGCCAGACATGTTCTACCAGAGGTTCCCATAATCATCGTTCCATCTTTCGAATATTATCGGAGGAACGAATACTCGTATTCCAAGAATATTCTCAAGAGAAACTCTTATGAGTGTAGTATCGCGTAACGATCGCATCAGAACTTACATCTGAACGACCTCCGCACTACGTTCCTAAAAAATAGGCCAAGATGGGTTTGGTAAACTAAGGTCCTTGGCTTCTGCGGCACATGATTGAAAGAATAATGCCTAACCACAAATAACTTGTGTGACATTATTAATCCAACATGACCTCCACCAAGTGAATGGACTCGCAAGTCAACTGGCTAAGGAATACTCCACACCAGTCAACAAGACTATGCCATTCTCCTATCCTAGAGTGCCCTCGAGTTCGGGTATAGAACTCATCTCACAGATCACCAAAGCAAACAGCAATTGTATATCAAGCAATTCAATCATTACAATCAATACAGTGATCCCCAAATTATACAAAAATATGTCATATAACAAATAACAATATATCACAACAAGGGTGAAAAGTAGGCAATACAACCAGAGATCTGATTCCCCAACAGATTCGCCACTTTTCTGTAGCGGTGTATTCGTCGCTGTATGATTTATTGATTAAACCATAAGCAAAGCATACAATGAATTCGAGTCGCCACCGCACTTTTATTTATCCAAAGGACTGGCTAAAAAGCGAACAAAAGCCTAAGAAGTTTTACGCGTAGAAAACTAATAAAAAGATCAGAGAGTCTGGGTAAGGGTTAAATTACGCAATGGGAAGGTGTTAGGCACCCACTACGTCCTAGGTACTCCTAGGGAGCCCTTTTCACACTTGTTGTACTAAATTGTTATTTGTTATGAAATATTTATTGTGCAAACATGATTGGGATGATGAGAAAAGAATGTACAAGTTAGTTATTTTTGTGTTCGAACGGATGAACCCGTTGCCTACGTACCTTCCATCAAAGGTAAGGATCAAAACGCCGTAGTTCGGCTAAAAGATTTCCAAAAGTTAGTGGATTCAATTTTAAATAATAGCACTGAGGCTTTTCATTATCAATGGGAGAAAACTCGACCAAGACCAACATCCACCATGCGAGGATAGCTTCGACGTACTAGAGGGGTTAACCCTGTTTTCAGTACGGAAGTCTTATAGTCGACTCACTAAGGATAAGGTGAGGTTTACATCAACCACAATGATAATTGAAACCTATGGCTAATGTGTGAAAAGATTAACAATGGACAAAGCCAAAACAATTGAATGGGTGAAGTTAATTGATTGTGATTATGAAAGTAGAGTCAAAGTATGATTAAGATTGATTCAAAAAGAAGTGTTATGAAATGGAGTTTGAAAAAAGTCAAGGACTTGGGGTCCAGGTTTTTAGTTTGAAAAGCATGAAGATGTTTGCACAATATCTATCTCAAGTTTGAAAGTAGGTGTGAAAAGGTTTAGGACATAATGGGGATGAATGGATGAAAATGGGTTATAAAACTTCCTAGAAAGTTCACCTCTTGAAATCATATAGGAGATGATTCAAGTGTGTCCTTTGGAATGAGCAATGGATAATAACAAAATAATCAAACAAATGATACCGGATGCCACTCAATGGTCTTACTCCAATCTCACAAACAAAAGCGGATACCGGATACCAATAGATGGATTTACACCAATCTCCTAAACAAAGAAACAAGGATGTCAGAAGCCAATAGCTGGACTTATTCCAATCTCCCTAAACAAAATGAAACTTGGATACCGGATGCCAATCTGTCTGGGCTTATACCAATATCCAACATATGATCATAGGAAAGCAAAGGCCAACTTGCAGGGACTTACAATTGCATCCTCACATAAACAAAAGCAAAAACATGGATGTCAGATGCCAATCTATCTGGGCTTACTCTAACCTCCACAGTATGGTCCTAGGAATACAAATGCCAACTTGCAGGGACTTACAATTGCATCCTCACATACAACAAACAAATGCATCAAGCAAAGATAAGATGAGTGGCCAATGTGATGGTCTTATACTCACTTCCATATCCTAGGAGCAATGACCAATGGATGGTCTTACAATTGTCCTCAATGGGTAAACAACAATGATAAGTCATAAAGACAAATGAGATGGTTATGCATTAATGAGCAATAAATGATGATGAGTGCACAAAGCATGCAAGCAGACATGTGTATATGAGGTAAACAATCAATCAATGAAGTCATTCAGCACACACTATAACCAAACAATCAAGCTCACACAAAGGGTTAGGCATTGAAGCCAACTGGAATAGGGTTAATGGTGCTCTTAACCTTGCCATTGAGGGGCTAAGGTGAAGCAGATGAAAAGGTATGAGGGGTGTGCCTCATTTCTCTTATCCCTGGCCGGGGAGAGCATTTGAATATTAGAAGGTGTGGGAGTTCAGAAAGTAGGAACTCTCTCCACAGATTATTGACTCGATAGATCTTGGGTTAGGATCTCAATGCTACAACCATGTGATGGGAGCAAGGAGAAGACTCACAGAATAGTAGGAGATAGGTTGCTTATCTCTTTGATCTACCAATTTCCTTATTTGAAGGACTTTTCCTGCTTGGGACAAATGTAAACACACACAAGCATTGCCTCTTAAGGAGGACTTCAGACAGTTGCCTGGCCAAGTAACAGGCCAGGTCTTCCAGACTACATGAAGATAAGGGATTATACCTCAATGCAAATTGCTATTTAAGCAAAGCAAAGCAAGTTCTTAAAGAAATAAGCAACTAATGGCACCTGAAACCAGTCAAACAGAATCAGTACACAACTCAAAGTCAAAGTAAAAGGAGATAAAAATCAACAGTCAAAACAATTGATTAAAATGTGCAATGCACAAGGCTCAAAGCTTGTGAGCCAAGCAACCTACAAAACAAATAGGTTAGTCATGATAAACAATCAAGCTTAATCAAATTTGTATGATCTCTTTGAAGCATTTGTTGCTTAACCTGAAAACATGAACTCAAACATAAGCAACAGGACCACTAGGACAAGCCTAGGGTCAAAAAGAGATAAGAAAGTCAAAACAGCAAGTGAAATCCAATCAAAATCAAGTTCAAACAATCAAGGAAAAAACTCAATTGGTTTCATGTCCATATCAATCATCATCATCATTTCATGAACAAATTAGGTCAAAGCATGGCATGTAGAAGCACATAGAAGTCAACAGCAAGACTTCACTCAAAACCAATCATAAACATTTCAATAAATCATCAAATAATTCATTATCAAACATAATCCATAGCATGATATGCATATCAAATTTCAGCTCATTTGGATAAAGGGAAGTTGGTCAATGAAAATCAAAAAGGCAAGGCAATTTCAAGCATGCTCAAAGAAGTCAACCAGACATGTACCAACTTCAATAAATCATAAATCAGTGACAACATATGAGAAATGAATGGGATAAAAACCATGACAAATCTTAAGGTGTCTATTAATCACATATCAAATTTCATGTTCATCCAATAAAGTATGAGAATTTCACAAATGAAATGGGAACATGTGTCACAAAAAGTCAACATATGACTAAACAGGGGAGAAAATCCCAAACAATTAGGAAATGCCACAAATAATTCCACAAAAAATCACATGTAAACTAGACATCCATAGGTCCATTCATGCAAAAATTCAAGGAAATTGGAGTTCAAGAAGCATGGTATAGAAAATCATCAAGTTGCACATCAATGGTGTGACACAAATTGTCACACCCTAATTCAAAAATTCATAACTCACAAACCAGAGATGATAAATTCATAAACTCTAAACCAAAATCACCATGAATGTGTCTAGTTTAAGCACAAAAAATTTCAAAGCCATTGGACAAAGCATCATCATTTCACAAATGTTTTGGCAAAGTGTACAAAATATGAGCACATGTCACAAACCCTAGCATCATTTAAAATCTACTCATGCAAAAATTCTGGAAAATACATGATAAAAAACTAGAGATTATGATGAACATGATGCAAAAAATCCCATGAATTTTGGTTTAACAATGGATGAGATATGATTTTTGTAAGATTGTGATCAAAATGAAATAAATATTGCAAAATCATTTGAATTAATTGAAATAAATGGCACGGAATGGCAGTTTGGTAATATAGGGGAAGTTTTAATGAAACAGTGTGTGTTGATTAGATGCGTGGCAGCCAGTAATTGGACATGGCAATGGAACAGTAAGACCAACATGCAAACACGTGAAAAGAAATTCTGGAAAAAATGAAAACTAGGGTTTCATGAAGCTACAGTGTTATCATCTCCTTCCTCATCAAATCGAAAAAATTTTTGTGCCCAGAAATGGAAATCGACTACACCAATAGAACCAGCCAAGCATAACTAACACAAATCCAACAACCATTTTCTATGAATCGAGCTAACTACCAAGAAACAAGCAAAAATAATAATGAACATGAAACTTTAAAGCCAGATTACTCACTCATCACTCAACCATTTTGCACGATTAAAAGCTCAAAACGACCAGCTAAGTGAGATCTACTTAAGGCATAGCATGATTTTACAAATAGTGAGAGTCGAAAATTTACCAAAAGTGAAGAACAGTTGAGATTCTGATGTTGTTTGGCTAGGTTTGCTCGAAACAGGTGTTCTACCAGCTTCCCAAAGTTGAATGGAGAAAGGATTTTGGCTCAAGAATGTTCCAGGAAGTTCAAAACACGATCTGCCATTGGAGGAGGTTGATGAAACAGAGCTGGAAAACTTGCTTACAGTCGTGGAACAAAGCTTGCAATGAGCTCACAAATGATGATGAAGGATGCAGCAACTGACCAAGGCTCGTGTGCTTTGCAATTTTTCAGAAAAAGTTTAGATGAAGAGAAAATGATGTTTGAGAGAAATGAGCTTTTTGTTTGTGATGTTGTGGCTGCTAGGGTTTATTTCAGCAGAAAATATGATATATGTATGCTGTTTAAGGTTCTAAGCATGATTAGTCAAAGTGGTAATTGGCATTTTTGCAAAATGAAGGTGTTTTGGCTAATTTTGATGATTTTCACTTAAGTGACATGTGCAAGGCTTACAACTGCGAAATTGGGCCTCTAACATGTTCAAAACATCATTTCAGAACTTATCCAATTGGCAAAATGTGTTGGAAGTGGTTAATTTGGAAATTCATTTTTCAACCTCACTTGAAATTAATTCATGCAAGTTCAAAAATGCCATTTTGATTGGTGAAGTTTTGGTGAATGATGATGACATATTTGGAAAGAGGGGATCAAATGTGACTTGTTGCAAAAAACCCCACCCAATTTGGCCAAATGGTTTGAGAGATATGGCCTTTTGAAGTTCAAAAAATTTGGAGAATGAATTGATCATAACTTGCCAACCATACATGGGAATTGAGTGTTCTTGGACTTTTTAGAAATGGTAGAACAAGATCTTCAACTTTCATGTTGGGAAAAAATTCATTTGAAGCTTGTATCATGATGTAAGTTTAGGATCAAGAAGTTTCCATTTTTGGTAAATTCCAATTACAGGTCAACTTTCTATTTCTGGAAATTTCTTGTCTGACTTTATTTTCTTCACTGTGGATGCTTGACATGTTATATGAGGCTTATAGGGACATGAATGAGACCTCTCAGACCAATTCCCACCATCAAATCACTGATTAAATGGACAGTTGACCAAGGTTGACTTCAGTTGACTTTTCTAGGGTTTTGCTTGATTGAACCATGTTCTGATGAATTCCAAGCCCCTACCACTTGAGATCTTGATTCCAAATGATGTCACAACTCACATGAACTCTTGATGAATGATCATGGTGCCCAAATTCTGCAAGAATGGCCACCATCCACTGCAATGACTGACTTTGACTGTAGATTGCTTCAGCTGCAAGTAACATGGTTAGATGACAATATTTTTGTACTTTTGGTTAGTAAACATATGAAAAGCAAAGATATACAAATGCAAAACATGCTTGGTGATCAAGAACCACACTCACAAGATAACCCAACCACTAGGAGGACAAGCAAAGATGCACAATGATCCTTGAGGCAATGATATGATATGATATGGGCCATGAGGGATCTTAGGGCCAAAATTGGGGTCTTACACATAGGTTCAAAGGTTTGACATATTCTGGATAAACTACATGTGATTCTCAAGGTATAGGTTCAAAGGTTCGACGTATTCATGATTCTCAAGGTAGTTAAATTTTTAGGTTTCCAACAAAAAAAAGATATCCCGCTCACATGTAGGTTCTAGTCTTGAAGAAGGTGGTTCCTAAAAGGCCTCCTTAAGTCATGGGCTCAAATGAAAATACCTTGTTGTAGCAAACACTTGCAGGATAATGGTACTTCCAAGTGAATTTAATATGGGTGTGGTTCTCATGCCAACCCAATATGCGAAACGTAGGTCAACATGACTATCCACGATTCTATCTTGTGTGTATACTCAAGCTTAGGTAGGGAGTTTTTCTCTCAATTATCATCATGAAACTTAACCCATAATAGAGAGTATAACAGATATCCAAAATATGATGAATATATAAAAGCAATAAAGATGCAATAAAATAAAGCAAGTAAAGCAGTAAGGATAAAAACCCAAACATACAAAGAAAACAAACAAAACTAGGTTTGACTTGCTTAGGATTCCCCAACATAGTCATCGGCTTTCGTGCCGCAAAAAATACCCGAGCACATCGCACGCTCGAAATACAACAGAGTCGCCACTGAATTTTATTTATTCTAAGAAAAAGGTAAAATGTCAATGAAACCTAAAGGGAAGAGAAAAGGGTAAAGAAGTTGGTTATGCAAGGGGAAGGTATTAGCACCCCTCACGTTCGTTGTACTAAACGGGAACCGTTTTGATTGTTCTTTGCATTGATGGGTGTTATTATTTAAATGTTACTCGCTATTGGTTTTAATTAAGGGTAAAATAAGTTTTTAATTAATGTGCTCGCCAAGATTTCGAAACCTCGTGCCTACGTATTCTCATGGTGCAATGAGAAAATCAGAGCTCCGTAGTTCGTGGGGTAGAAAATGAGTGTTTATTGGTTATTTTTAGGGTACGATGTTATAATTGTATCCTATAAGTGTTTTGACGTTGGTTGTTTGATCATGGTTCAAATGCTCTAAGTTGTTAGTCTAACTGCTAAGGAATGGATTATAATATTTCTTTTATGAAAAGAAATTCTTGTAAGAATTATATAGGTGGTGTCTGAACCAAGGATAGAAAATTGTAAAGGTGGTGTCTGAACCAAAGACAAAGAATTGAAAAGGTGGTATCTGAACCAAGGACATGAAATTGTAAAGGTTTGACAAAATTGGAGATTAACAAGGCAAATAGGAATAAGGGCTTGCCTAATCCAGGGGATTAACAAGGCAAACAAGAATAAGTGTTTGCCTAAAGCAGAGGATTAACAAGGCAAAAAGGAATAAAGGTTATCCTAAACCATGGGATTAACAAGGAAAATGGGAATAAGGGTTTTCCTAAACCAGGGGATTAACAAAGAAAAGGAGAATAAGGGTTTTCCTATACCATGAGATTAACAAGGGAGACGAGAATAAGGTAGGTGTCAAAACCGAGAGAAGTTATGTTAGAACCAAGAGAGAATGGAATGTTCTTTATGTTGGCTGTGATTGATTTTAGTCTGAAGACGAATATTCAGACAGGTAGCTCTACAGCATTGTATGAACGTTCGGGGAGAGAGAGTCTACACCCTCCTCCTTTTTCTTCCTTTAATTATGAAAATTGTCTTGATTTGAATTGTATTAAAGTCTATTAATGAAGTTGAATACTTTGAAAAATTGGGTCATCTGTTCCGTATCCAAAGATTCAGAATTAGGATAGGAATACAACCACTCACCCTTCTCCATTTCTTAAGGCTCATGGCACACAATTCTCATTGTATTTGTTAAGTATTTTAGTTTACTTGCGAAAAAAGTTTTAATCTTAAATGAATAAAGAAAGAGATATGATTGGAAGAATGGGATATGGTACCAAAAATGGAGAATGAAGCATATTGTTATCATGAATTATCTCTACCTATTTTCTAGGGTTTTGATCATGAGGATTTTGACCTAAGGGATCATACATGGTACAAGTCCTAAAGTTATTCTAATTTAAGTTAAATGATCAAAGGGTCTTTAATCATCTAATTGAACAAATTCTTAAGGGATTATGTAAGAGTTTAATCAAAAGGATTACCTGAAAGTAGTCTAAAGTCATTAATTCAATTAATTAACCAAAAGAGATTTAATTAATTAATTAAATCAAGACAATGGGGGGATCATGCAAGAATATTAGGTCAACCAAACAATTCAAGCCAAGAAATGATCCTCGTGATTTTCGTGGATTATGAACCAATGAAAAAAGAAATCAATTAAAGCCATGAAACCCTAATTTTTTTTATTAAATCTAATCTTAATTAGGAACTTTAACCCTAAACTTAAGACTAATCCTAATCATGACTAGAGTCCTAATTTGGCTATTTAAAAAAATATAAGAAAAGAAATTACTAAAATAAATAAAGAAATAAAATTAATCTCTGTCAGGGTGCAAAAGTGAAAGGTGGAGTGTGAATAGCATCAGGGTGATGGGCTCATGATGTGAGGCCCATGCAATTTTGTTAGTTTTAGAGTTGGGTGCATCAGGGAAAAGAAGGTGCAGTGTAGCAAAGGTCAATGGGCCTAGGATCCAACCCATGGGAGAGAAATCTGAGTAGGGCAAAGGGAAAGAGCATTCCCTAATTCCCTTATGCTTGTTGATGAATTAAGGGATTGAGGTTTATATAGGTAATAAGTATGAGAAAAATGGAGGGGAATTTAGTTAGGGCTTGATGATTAGGGACTGCTAGATGGTGATCTGTGGCAAGGGTTAATCAATGGCGGAGGATGATTGATGAGTTATCTGGGTTTGGTTTTTTGTTGAAGTGAAGTAAATTGAGTGAGAATGTGTTAGTTTTACACTAAACTCAATTGAGAAATAGATGTAGTGTATGATTGTTTAGAGATTAGGAATTAGTTATAGGTTTAAAACTTAGTTAGAGGGTTTTTTAGGGAAGTTGGATTTAGGGCCAATTTGGTAGTTGCACCCTGGACACATGGTTGATGACAGTTATGGGAAGTTAGGATTAGTTATAAGTTGTTAGTAGGTTGTTAGAGTTAGTTTGATAAACTCAGTTAAATGGTAAGCTCAGTTGACTAGGTAATAGTTAATGTTTGGATGACTAGTTAGGTTAACTTAGTTGAATTTTTGGCTCGAGTTTGAATTAGTGTTTAACCATTTTGCATAATGTATAGGTGACCTTGGATGCTCAATATTTTATTGACTTACACATCCATATTTTATTGACTAAGTGTGTGAACATTGCTTGGACTTATGCTTTTAGGATTGAACATGAATATGAGTGAATTGTGTTGAAAATCCATTTAGATTTGTTTGAATAATGGTAATATAGCTTATTTGTGGATGTGTTTGAATTGGTGAATGTTTGAATTATTTATTTGATTTTCATAGTTAACTGTCATGTCATGGCTAATGTATGCTCATGATGCATATCTGTTTGAATTATGCCTTTGCTCTTGTGTTATGTTGTGTCATTGTATCATGTATGTGTGCATTAGTTTTATAACTGTTTTATATCTCTGCAATATGATGATGAGGTATTGAATTATGTAGGTCTTGATATATAGCATTTGTTATATGCTTGCAGGTTTGGTATAGACTAAACAGGTGGTGTGCAAGCTTGGTCATTGGATGAAGTTAGGGCATGGTGTGAATGGTTGGATTGGTCCTTGCAATGTGATGATATGTTTACCCTTGATTGTAGGTATGGTGACACAATAATCATGATATATTACATTTTAATTATGCAGGTTGAGCAGTTGATGGTTGATACATTAGGTACAAGTTAGGGTGGTTGGTTTGGATTGCATTTAGCATGAACATGGTTTATTTTGGATGGCATTTGGTTTATGCATGTGATGATGTATGATGAATTTGATAGAAATGTGAAGTTATTTGAAATGAATTAGTATGGTAAATGTGTTTAATTATGTTGATCTTTGTTGTATGTATTGATGCATAACATTTTGTTTTATGCTTGTAGGTCTGGTACAACAGGTTGGCATCATTTTGCAACTTGGCATGGAAAAGGTCTTGGCATAGAATAATGCATCATGGACATGAAGCATACTTGACCACCTTTGAGATTACTTGGATGTGAAGAAATGAAGATGGAGAAGACTTGGAAATATGTTTAGGATTAGAAGTAGGATTAGGTCAAACTCTGGTCAAGGCTTGGTCAACTGTTTGACCAAAAGTCAATTGTAGGTCTGACTTAGGATTTCTTCATGTATTCTTCATTTTGCTTGTGTATTCTCTTATATCTGACTCTGTAATGAATTTTGACTTGTAGTTGACTTTATTTTTTACGTAAATGGAGAAAATTTCCCTCCTTTTTTTTAATTTGAATTTGAATTTGTTTTCAATGACTTAAATGTAAGGATCCATAATGAAACTGTTATGTACTCCAATGATAGTGCACTCACATATATGAAGGCGTTTGCAAAGATAAGAACATGCACTGACATATATGAAGAGACACAATATAAGTTAACACAACATAAATAGAATGGAAATATACCAACATTACACAAATATCATCCAAGACAATACACATAGTAAAACCATTGTCTCATATTTAACCAAATAGTAACATTATCAAGATATAACTAACTGCAAAACAAACCAACCAAAACCAATGCATGATGACTCAAAGTATGACTCAAAGGAATGCTCCATCAGACATGAGACTCAAAGACACAACACAACAACACTTCATCGTCCTCCACAACCCATAGGCATTGGTCTCACTCCCCTATGCTATCCTTGTCCATTATTACCATAGTTATGATCCAAGAAGTTACACATTTCTCGGTAAAATTGAGCATAATGATAATGATTCTCATTTTGGGCCGAGATCATATGATTAATCCTAGCAATCATAGCTGCATGATTTGTATCCATCTCATTGCGCATAGAAACAAGACTTTCCATCACATAAGAAGTAAAGGCTTCAAAATTTGCATCTTGTGAAGTCATATGCTCTTGCATTAGACGTAATCTCTCCACTTGAGCATCCTCAAAGGCATCTCGCCTCCTACAATCTTCCTCATAACGCTCATCTTGCCTCAACTGCATGTTCTAAAGCATAGTCATGATGGAAGACAGATCACCAAATCCAAAACCAAAGTTATTACCATGAGCCTCCCCATTAGTAGCACATTGCATAAAAGCATCACCCTCACAAACATCATGAGAAGTACTAATTGGTTGATCATCAACCATATGTGTCTTAGCAACATCATAACCAAACTTTGCAGGATCATCAAAATTATATATCTTCCTACCATTCTTACCCATACGGAAGTAGTACGCCTGACAATTTACGTACCAAAAATAAACCATGTTGGCTAGGGTACGTTGAGAGAACTCTTGAGCCTGGCCTGGAGATCTATACTGAAGATTAGGCATCCCAATGTTGAAAAGGTTTAAAATCTTGGTAATCATGGAGACATAGCATAATGGTGTTCCCTTATTACATTCCTTGATGGAGAACATGAGAGATACAAAGTAATGCGCCCATTAATCTTAATCTTGTTCAAAAGGATATACACCAGATGAATTTCATCACCATCTATTGTTGAGAACCCTCCATTCTTTTGGCGCAAGACATGAGAAACCATCCACACAAAAATCCTAGGAACCATCTTCATTTGACCAATTGTAATAGGATCATAGCAATCATCTGGATGAGGAGCCCTAAGTAACTGATTCAGATGTATGTTCCACTTGAAATCTTGATGAAGGTTGGTATCTGTCTCCAATGGTTCAGCCTCAACATCATCATCAACATCAACAATAGTAATACGAAATAAAGACTTCCAAAGATCATTAGTGAACTCATAAACAGTGTTACCTATGGTAAACTTGAATGAAGAACCACGTTTATCATGTCTCCCTGAATAGAATACACGAATGAGGTCTTCATTATAGTCACGTGCAAGCTTTAGAAAGTAATCAATTTGTTGATGCGCAACAAGACTAACCACTTTTGGAATATCCAAACAACCAACCACAATAGGCTTCAAAATGTATTGCTTCACAACAAGCCGATGTTGACGTTTTTGCTCAAATTCTTCAACAAACCTTGTTGAAACTAATGAAAAAGGAGTTTTTGAAATTGTAGAAGATGTAGTTTCATTTCCCTTACCTTTAGAATCACCCTTGGTTTTTGAAAGCTTATGTGCCATGGTGAATTGTTCAAACAAACTTTGCACACCAACTGTTCGATGAAATGTGTGAACAAGAAGTGAAAATGTTTGAGAGATGATAGATTACCCACAAACTAAAATCATATAAATAAACACAGAAACACACAACGATGTGAAGAAAAACTAGAAATCATAGCAAATTTGGAGTTTTGGAGAATTTGGGCGAATGATGGTTTTTAAGATGAAATGAAGAAAATTGATGATAATGTTAATGATTTGTTGGAAATTTGAATGTAGATGATATATGGTGCCTGAATCTAACAATAGTTAATGATAATTTTAAGTGTTTTCAAGATTCAAGAAGAAATGAAGACTGGTGGAGATTTGGTGCATGTATGAGAGGAAAAGAAAAATGAAGTGAAATGACCCAAAAATGACCTATGAGTCGACCTCTTGGAAGCATGTGTCAACCTGAAAAAGGTCAAGAGTTGACACATACTGAAGCAAGTTTAAAAATTTTCAAAAATTAATTCTAATTTCCCAACCTATAAAAACATGAGTTGACACATACTTAACCAATTTTGAGAATTGTAGACAAAAAAAATATGTGCGACTATGAAACATGTGTCGACACATGAGGTCCAAAAATTTAAAATTTTGACACACGAATTTGGGATGACTTTGGAAGACTCAACTTGACATATGCATAACTAGTTTATGAGAGACACATGCAAATGATTGTTTTTCATGATTTGCTAGTCAATAACATGCAAACACACAAATGTAAGCCTGAAATATTAAAAGATATAAAACACACGTGAAGATATTTAGAATGAGGTCACTATAAACATGTTAAATGAAACATACAATGGTTATCACTTGAAAGTTTTGGAAATGAACACTCACAACATGTATCATACACACAATACATCACATAACTTTGAAAAATAAATAGGTAAAAGAAATAACTTACTTACAAAGCGAAAATTGAAACGATATAACCTCACTGTATGAATGATGGGGGATGGACTTGCATTCCACAAGGAACTCTCAAACAAAAGTTTGAATAAATACCAAATGTGCCACAACACCTTTAAACATCAAACACTCTTACCACTTTTCACTTTGGTAAAGTACTCGAAAGTGTGATTAATAATGTATCCAAGAAGGTTATTGACTTGATGATCATCCTTTAAGATTGGACTTTCATTCTTGTTCAAATCATGATAGTTATCTTGCTCCTCCTCGGGTTTTCATCGAATTAGGTTTATCAAAACCTTATTTGATGTACTTGAGTATGTCTTATTGAAGATAAACCTACATCACGAAACAAAATACCTTTTCCGACATTTCTCGGATATGAAACATTAATAGTAATCAACCCACTTTTACCAATTAAAATAGCACTATATGTTGACCTCCTTGGTAAAACAACCCTTCTTCCTTGCCACAAAGTCAAAGAAATAAAGAGATGCCACATGTATCATGTCTTAAGCCTCCACAAATGAGATCCCATACTCTCTTCACAAAGCCAAGTCATTTATCCTGCAAGATCAACAAAACGTCCTAGGTACCCAATCTTCATTGGATCCTTAAGTATTAGTGGAACTTTGGTTGCATTATGGCAACCATTGAAAATCACCTTTAGGAACAAAGAGTCTCCTAAACTGCATTTTGCAATAGTGTGACCTTTCTTGCAACAATAATTACAATATAAGTTGTGAGAAGATGTTCTTTTGCTATAGGAACCTTTTCAATAAAGTTTTGCCTTCTATAAGGATTATTAGAATGCATCTTATATTTAGAAGTATCAATAGAAAAAGTAACATTTGGTTGTAATGCCTTATCTAACTTAGCTTGAAAAATATTTACCTCTTTTTTCCAAATGCAACAAGTTTCACAACCAAACCATGAAGATTCCTTATCCTTATTCTTATCTTTTAGAATATCTACCATAGATTGCTTAAGAGCTTAAATATTCTTTTTCGTTTCCAAAACTTTAGCTTCCAAGTGTGAAAGGATTATTTTGTTTGAATCTAACTATTTGAAAGCGTCTACATATTGTCTATGTAGATTCTTAAAAGATTTTTGTAATTGAGAATAAGATAAGTCATGAGTAGATTCAAGCTTAGAGTGGCTTACAATCTTCTTCTTCTTTTTTTTGCCATGTAGAAAATCTTGGTTGATTCAATACTTAAACTTGAGCTTTCATCACTTGAAGAATCACATTCACTCTCCCAAGCAACATATGCTCTTCTAGACTTTCTATATTTCTTGTGATGGCCTTTCTCTTTGTCTTTCTTGATCATAAGACACTTTGGCCTATAATGACCTACTTTTCCACAGTTGTAGCATGAACTTCTAGGTTTACCAATTTTATTCTCATATTCCTTTGATTCTTGTTGGAGTACTTATCTCCATGTTTCCACATGCATCTATTGTACCTTTTGATGAACAACCTCGTTTCTTCTTCATAGGAATTCTTGTCATCTTTTATTTAACAATCACTTTAATCATTGTATGACGACATTAAGCTTGAGGTATTTAGAGCAATAAACTTCTTCTCTTCCTCCTCGTATTTATATTTCTCCTTCTTCATCTTCTCCTCGTGTTCTTTTTCATGTTTTTTCAAGCAAATGAGTTCTTGCTCATGTTCTTCCAATTTGCCAAACAAAGTTGTGAGATCAAGTGTTTTAAGATCATTCGCCTCTTTGATTACGGTGATCTTGGGTTGCCATTCCCTATTAAAACACCTTAAAACTTTATTAGTAGCAATATAATTGGAAATAGAATTATCTAGAGCATTCAACCAATGTATAAGATGTGTGAACCTCTTTTGCATGTCGGTAATGGTTTCACCATGCTTCATGCAAAAGAGTTCAAACTCTTGATTCAAGGTATTGATCCTAGCTTGTTTGTCCTCATTAGTTCCCTCATGGGAAACTTCTAATGCATCCCACATAGCTTTGGCGGCTTCACAATGGGAAACAGGATAAAACTCATCAACGCCGAGAGAGGATATGAGAATATTTTGTGCCTTCCAATCACGTGACCACAATTTCTTATCATTATCATTCCATTATGCTTCTAGTTTTGGAACAACAACATCTTCACCATTGGTCATTGTAATTTGATTAGGACCATTGGTGATACGTCCTAAACATATTTATCAACTGAGTTGATATGTATACGCATACAAGCTTTCTAACAGAATACATCTAACGCTAAAGTATCCTAATTTTGACACTATACAAAATACATCTAACAGAAAGTTGTACTCACAATGAGACTAAGTGTATTATTGTTGAGAATTTATTTACTGGGGATACAAAATGGAAGGTAGACTTTGTGAGGATTATTTGCTGAGGAATGACTGAAATACTTTGTTGGGGAATAGCTAGGTCATGAAAAAGATGCATGTGGTCATATTTGGACTTATGTTTATGCATTATGCATGTAGTGCTTATGAGATTATGTATGTTATGTAGCAATGTAGGCTATTCTTGTGGAGGAAATGATTGGTATCTACAAGAATGAGACTCTGGTTTTAGGTTTTTTTGGTATGGTGGTGAACTTTGATTCTCCGACATCCGATAGCTGGGCCAAAGAACTTGTGGTGAAGGTGAGAAGTTCAGGTTACCACAACTGTTGGAGATTTCATTTTGATTCTTTTTTAGAGAGAATAGTTTATGATCTGATCAGACGGCTGTCGAGATGCTTTCATGTATTAAGCGTACACTCTAGACTACCGATCTTCCTTTAGACTTTTTAAGTAATTAGAGCAATGAAAAAGTTTTTTTGGAGCTTTTTATTATTCTCAATGTTTTGTAGTATTATTTATCAACAATAATTAATATTTTGCACACAAAAAAAGAAAATTGATAGGAGAAAGAGAATTTTATTAGATGTATAAAATTGGTACATAAGATGTGAGTACAAGGATGCAAAATCCTTAAAGAGGAAATTACAAAAAAAAAATTAAAAAAAAAGTAAATGGAAATGGAAAATTTATATGAATTTCCATTGAATACAACGTATGCTATTATCCACTGTAAGATATGAATCCCAATACTTTGCTTCAGCTTATGGTGACTGGATTGATCCAGACGTCTAAATTTTAGCAGTGGTGAAGTAGGCTCAATTGTTGCAGTCAAATGCCTTTATCCCTAACTTTTTTCTGGACATATTTCATTTATTTATCCACTGTGATACACATTTTTGCCTAAATTGTCTTTTCAGGTTTTCGACTTAGTGGACTTATTATCATCATTTTTTCATTTGATCCCTAATTTTTTCCTAGACATTTCTTTTTTTGGTCCAACGGGATAATCATTTTTTCCTAGTTTGTCCTTTTGGATGTCAACCTAGTGGGCACTTTGTTCATCATTTTTTAGGCATAATATTTTTTACTGCATCGGAGTCCACTAAAGTGGAAACTCCTCACCATCCATGGTGGTGAGGATCAGGGCTCCTCCTGAGAAGGCCTTCTTTACGACAAATGGTCTGTCATAGTTAGGAGTCCACTTGCCTCATGTATCTGAATGTAATGACAAGTATTTCTTGAGTACTAGTTCACCTTCTCGGAATTCGCGAGGGCGAACCTTTTTGTCAAAAGCGTTCTTGAGTCGTCTTTGATATAGTTGACCATGGAAGAGAGCATTCAAGTACTTTTCTTCTATGAGATTCAACTGATCAAACTTGGATTGTATCCATTCTGCTTCATCAAGCTTGGCTTCCATGATGACCCCAATTGAAGGAATTTCAACCTCGATTGGAAGGATAAAACTCATGACATATACAAGTGAGAATGGAGTTGCACCTGTAGAGGTGCATACGGAAGTTTTGTATCCATGTAGAGGAAAGGGAAGCATCTCATGCCAATCTTTGTAGTTTTTTTTACTATTTTCTAGACAATCTTTTTGATGTTCTTATTCGCTGCTTCCACGAAGCCATTCATCTTGGGCTGATATGGTGAAGAGTTGTGGTGTTCAATTTTGAAGCTCTCATACAGATCTTTCATCATTTTATTATTTAGGTTGTTGGCATTGTTAGTAATAATTTTGTGAGGAACTCCGTAGCGACATATTATTTCGTTTTTGATAAACTGTGTAACCACTTGTCGGGTGAAATTGGTGTATGAAGAAGCTTCTACCAACTTTGTGAAGTAATCAATGGTGACTAAAATGAAGTGATGAACGTTCGAAGCTTTCGGTTCGATCATTCTAATCATATTGATTCCCCACATAGAGAAAGGCCATGGTGATGTCAAGAAGTTTAAAGGAGTTGGTGGCACATGAATCTTGTCAACATAGATTT
Organism: Lathyrus oleraceus; assembly: GCF_024323335.1. Classification (NCBI taxonomy): domain Eukaryota; kingdom Viridiplantae; phylum Streptophyta; class Magnoliopsida; order Fabales; family Fabaceae; genus Lathyrus; species Lathyrus oleraceus. Next base: position 361,281,708 of record NC_066584.1, read on the forward strand.
GGCATTTGTGGAACCTTTTGACATAGTTAAAACAGTCAGACTCCATGGGCGTCCAGTAATAGCCAGCTCGAAGAATTTTCTTGGCCATAACATGGATCCCTTCAGAACCCCCATAGATTGCTTTTACGATCATGTATGCTTCGTGTCTATCCATGCATATGAGCAAGGACATATCATAGTTTATTTTGTATGGTACATCTCCGTTGAGGAAAATTTTGGAAGCAAGTCTTCGCAAAGTTTTTTGGTCACCGTTGGATGCCCCCTACTAGACCCTCTTGTTTTTGAAGGAAACACTTGATGTCATGGTACCAGTGTTTGCCATCTGATTCTTCTTGACTGTAAAATAAACGGTTGGTTCATCTCTAAGATCAATCTTTCTTACTGGTGCTTCATTAGGGTAGTTTACTTTGTACATTGATGATAATGTATCCAAAGCGTTTGTCAGTTGATTTTCTTCCCTGGGAATGTGGTGAAAAGTAATTTCTTCGAAATTCTTCATCAATTATAAGACATGATCACAATATGGAATCAAATTTGGGTGAAGGGTTACCCATTCGCCTTAAAGCTAGTTTGAGAAAGTCAGTTAGATGATAGGCTTAATTGATTGGTTAAGAGTTAATGTTTGGATGACTAGTTAGGTTAACTTGGTTGAATTTTTGGCTCGAGTTTGAAGTAATGTTTAACCATTTTGAACCTTGTTTAGGTGATCCTGGATGCTCAATATTTTACTGACTAAGTGTATGAACATTGCTTGGACATATGCTTTTTGGATTAAACATGGATATGAGTGAATTGTGTTGAAAAGCCATTTGAATTTGTTTGGATGATGGTAATATAGCTTGTTTGTGGATGTGTTTGAATTGTTAAATGTTTGAAATGTTTCTTTGATTTCATAGTGAACTATCATGGCATGGATAATGTATGTTCAAGATGCATATGTGTTTAAATTATGCCTTTACTATTGTGCTATGTTGTGGCATTCTATAGTGTATGTGTCCATTAGTTTTGGAATTGTTTTGTATCTCTGCAATATGAGGATAAGGTATTAAAATATGTAGGTCTTGTTACATATCATTTGTTATATGCTTGCAGGTCTGGTACATGTTGAACAACTGGTGTGCAAGCTTGGTCATTGGATGAAGTTTGGGCATGGTATGAATGATGGAACTGGTCCTTGCAATGTGATGATATATTGCCCCTTCTTTGTAGGTCTGGTAACACAATGATGATGATATATTACATTTTAATTGTACAGGTTGAGTAGTTGATGGTTGATGCAACAAGTACAAGTTAGGGTGGTTGGTTTGGATTGCATTTAGCATGGACAAGGTTTATTTTGGATGGTATTTGGTTTATGTATGTTATAATGTGTGATGAATTTGATGGAAATGTGAATTTATTTGAAATGACTTAACATGGTAGATGTGTTGCATTATGTTGGCGTCTGTTGTAGAAATTGATGCATAGCATTTTATTTTATGCTTATAGGTCTGGTAAAGCAAATTGGCATGGTTTTGCAACTTGGTACATGCAAGGTCTTGGTATGACATAATGCATTATAGACATGAAGCATACTTGACAACTTTTGAGGTTACTTGGATGTGAAGCAATGAAGATGGAGAAGACATGGAAATAGGTCTAGGGTTAGAAGTAGGATTAGGTCAAACTCTGGTCAAGGTTTGATCAACTGTTTGACCAAAAATCAATAGCTGATCAAAAGTCAACTGTAGGTCAGACTTAGGATTTCTTCATGTAATCTTCATTTTGCTTGTGTATTCTCTTGTATCTGACTTTGTAATGAATTTTGACTTGTAGTTGACTTACTTTTTTAAGTAAATGAAAAAAAATTCCCTCCTTTTTTGAATTTGAATTTGTTTTGAATGCCTTGAATGTAAGGATCCATATCCAAATGAAACCATGATGTACTCCAATGATAGTGACAATGAGTAAATCAACATGACTTGGTCAACAAAAAATCAATCTTTCATGGTTTACTTTGTTGACCAAAAGTCAACTCTTGTGTGAATGAATTCAATCTCCACCTTTTCCAAAAAGCATCTGAAATGTGTCATAATCCATCTTGAATAAGAGCTTAAATGATTAAGTTAAGAGTCAATCTTCAAAAGTTGACTTTGACCAAAAAGTTAATTGCAACACAATAGCTTCTTTTTCAAGCAAGCACATACCAATAGGCCTTTTTACTATAAGACTTTCCATAGAGAGACTTACTGATCCAATATCATCCAATGGAGTTCACAATAACTTGCATCACACCAGTCATACTCATTTGATCAAATCTTCAATATCCCAAATGTTGAGACAAATCAGTTGAAATCATGAACCTTTGGAACCAATGATGTTACCTTAGGCAAATGAATGGAAATGAATGATTTCTAAATAAATGTTAAGAGAGGCATATGAATTGGACACCTTAAGTCAGATAAAAAATGAAAACATGTATGACAAATTTTAGAATGTGATATAAATTCGGTAACATAATCGAATTCTTTGACAGGTAACCTAAATTGTAGTTTAGACGGAAGAATTAAGTTAAAAAGGAAAAGCTTCATTTGGTTAACAATATGTTGGGTTCTATGAAATTGAAAAAATGAAAAATTGTTCAAAGATAACTAGAAAGGAATTTATGTGATGGAGGCATTGTCAAAATTTTGTCTTGGGAATGGTTCTCTGCAAAGTATAAAGGACATAAGGAATTTTTTTTATTTGGACTGGAGTTCTAACTCTTTAGGTTTCTTATCGAAATTTTGATGGATGTCATTTTTTGAATGAAATTTTTTCTTTTTTTTGTAGTTAGTGTGCTTTAAGGACAATTGATTAGTGTTTGTTTGTTTTATTTTGTATGCGGATGAAGTACCCCTCGTACTCTTATAATACATCTTTACTTATAAAAAGAAATTCAATGGATTCTTTAACCAGAACCACCAAGTAACTAACTACATCAATTCAAGGTGTAAGAATAGTTAAACACTATCATGCTACTATCATGCAACATATAATATCCCGATATCAATATTTTTTATTTATAGTTCATTGTGCCTACCAACTCTTGTATAATAAACATATATTACGTTCATATCTCGCACTTTACATTACCTAGTATGACATAATCTCTCGATATTCCTCTCCTACAAGTTATAATTTCTAAAAATATTATCTTCAATTATAAATCGTTTTACAATTGGAATTGCAATGTAACATTAATGAACTTTTCATTAATATATCATTTACTATTTATTAATCTCTCTCATTTTAATTCTTTTAATTTTTCTTTTCTATATAATTAATTAAAGGTAATATTATAAATTCATACATACAAAATTAATTACATTCCTGAAAAATATTCAAAACCACATCTAATTTGGGATGGAGAAATAAAGATTAGGTACCATTAGCTAAAATTTGTTTGAAGAATAAGAAATATATTAAAATATTTTTTTTAATTTATAACTCTTAATCATCTTAAAAATTAACTTAAATGAAATAAAAATATAAATTAAGTATTATACCCGTGTTTCTTTTTAGTAAATAGATTCAATAACTTTGTGGTGGCAAAGTCCCGCTAACTTTAGTATAATTTAGGTTGTTTTAAAAAAAAAAAAAAAAAAAAAAGTCACTTAAACGTGATCTTTCTTTTTAATCTTTGCATTTGTAGCAACACAAAATATTTTAATTTATTATCCATTTTTAAAGTTCAATACATAATTAGTTGTTATAATCCTAAAAGTTATTCAACCAAATCTACCTTCCACCTCTCTCCATTTTATTTTTATTTTTATTATATCATATTAAATTATAATTCTAAAAGTTCTTCTAACAAAAAAATTCCGTAAAAACTAATAAATAAATTATCATCTCATTATTAAAGAAGAATAATAATAAATTATTAAAAATAAGTCACTGTCATGTCCCAAAATTTGTCCTCTCCTTATTACTTTTAATCTGACCTTTGACTTGAGATTTATATGTACTCCTTCATGCCTCATACATGTGCATAGATTCAAAGTTTGTGGTTAACAAGAGTTAGGTTTTGACTGTGGATCAAACCCTAGGATTGTGGTATTGCTCGTCATTTGGAATCAAGAAGGGTGAAATCCTAATTTCTTGACCTTTTGAACTTTGGTTCATGGAGATTGCAAACATGATGTTCATTTGTGTTTCCAAACCATAATTCTTGACTTTACACGTGGTTGATCTTTTGAGCTTTGATTTGATCACCAAACCCTAATCTTAAGCTCTTGCATTTGGAAGTTGATAATGGAGTCTTTGTGCTTGGTTTGAAGACCTTGATTAGATGGTGTGCATCATGAAATCCTAATTCCTGGCTTTTGGCACCTTTGAGTCATGTGAATTGTATCTTGGTGTTGGAGTTTAATCAGGGATCACAGGTATGGATGGACAACCATGGAAGTTGAATTTTGACTGGTCAACCTCTTTACGGGGTTTTGGTCATTACATTAGTCCATTTTTTGGTTTGGATCCAAGTCATACATTGTGATTCATTCAAGATTAATGTCCAAAATTTCAAGATTCCTAATCAAAACTCAGGTTTCCTTTCATTTAAAGGGTTCATTATTTTTATGATTCAGACAAATTCAAGATCCTTATTTAAATTCAAGACCAAGATTCATTCATTTTGCTTGAAGGAAATGTACTAAAACAAGTCATAAAAGTCCATGTTTCATTTTAGAAGAAACCAAGTTATATTCACTTCAAGAAACCTTTCCACATTACAAGTCATCAAATGTGCACTTTTACGAGTTCATACAATTACATCAAAAAGACCCTATTCTATAATCTATAGTTGACTTTGTTCGACTATTGACTTTTTAGGCTACCACCTATTCCTATGTCATATTCCTCATGATCTCTTCTTGCCCAAACCACCTCATCTTGATCTTCAAACCCCTTATCCATGATCAAATCTCAATGCCAAGCCAAACAAGTCCTGCAAATTATACATGACACTCCATTAGATTAACTTATACAAATTATGTATTCAAGCATAATTGCCATGAACATTTTTCAATTCACATCACCTTTTTTAACATAAAAACAATACAAGGAAATTCAATTGTTTTTCATCACTACCACTAACCTTTTCTTAACATGAATAAACCTAATTCTAACAATTAACGAATTAGCGATTATTATTAATCTCACTTCAACTATCCTAACTAATGCATAAACAATTTCCAATTTATTTCTAACATGTTTAATCAATTCACTAGCAATGATCTTCATAACTAACAGGAAATGCATCATGTAGCACAAACGTAAGTTTAACACATTTATCCAAACATTCAAAAGATTAACAATCCTTTAATCCAAACAGTTCCATACACAGTCTAATATTCAACAACATAATTTTAACAGTTTCAAGCAGTTCGAATGGAAAAGGCATAGCAGAAAACTTGAAACAATTCAGTTTGCAGAGCATAAATATGACTTCACTGCTACTAACAGAGACTTGGCATAAACATAATTCTAAATGCACAACTGAATTTCATAACGTTCAACTAACTTTTGCAACATTAACTAACATAAATCATCACATTCAATTCAACTTAGCTAACCCTAAATCTAATAGAGTTTTGACATCTAACTTATTTGCAACTCTGAGATTTAACAGTCTCACTATGTTAAATCGAGAATCCTATATAATTCAACCTCACTGCAATATTCAGAGGAGAACCATTATCACCTTCATTTTTCCATCTAGCAAATCCCTTATCTCTCTGTTAGTGCATCAACCACGATTCCTCATCACAACTCTTTTTCTCTCGATCCATCTCTCATCACACACGTTCACAAGTAGCAGCAAGGTTTCCTATGGACTAAAGATTGCAGAGAAGAAGAAAAAGAAGAAGAAGAAGAAGAGCATAGGGAAAAAGGAAGAAATAGTACCTGTAAAATCACCTGAGAATCACAGTGTCAGAGCATCTCCTCACTTCCATTTGGTAAGTGTTTTTTTTCTGCTTCTTGCTTAAATTATCGACGTGAATCTTCTGAACACATCCACATTTTTTCTCGTCCCAATTTCGCGTGCAAATGCAATACATTGAGGACCTAGGCTTCGATGTTGATTCGTCGATTTGGATGGGTGAGGATGAGTGACGAATTCGATTTTAGGGAAGATTTGGTAAGAGATCACGATTGAGCTTAGGCCTGGATCTGGATATTGCTCATGGTATTCGTATGGGCATTTTGGAGTGTGTGTGTGTGAGAGTCAGAGAGAGAGAGACGCAAATCAATGACGAGGCAAAAAGGTTCATGTGCTACTGAATTGATACGTTGATGGGATGAAAACTTTACCTCGTACCCCTACAATTGTACCCATACCCCTACAAATGAATTTTTTTAGCCAAAATACCCTCATATAAATAGGGTATATTTTTCAGAAATGGAATTTTTTTTCATTTGCGCTTGAAGACTTCCGGAAAAGAATTTTTTGGCATTGTAAACCGGAACACTGAGAGTAAGTCTTCCAGTTCACAAAATGTATACCGGAACACTTCTTCAAAAACTTCTAGTTCGCTGTATTTTTGGGGCATTGAACCGGAACTCTTTAAGAAAGTCTTTCGGTTTGTAAGTGTATGTACTGGAACTCTTTTTTAAAGACTTCCGTTTTGAATGAACTAAATTGGAACTCTTTTAAGAAGTGTTCCGGTAGTCAACCTTATTTTTTTCACACCGGAATTGTTTTAAGAAGTGTTCCAGTGATGTTTTTTTTTATAATTATTTTGTTATAATATTTTTTTGTAGTGGTTCGAAGACGAGGTGCAGATGGTAGGATTCCAAACCGTAGTTTAGGTCAGGGCGCATCTTCATCTGCAGCAGAGGCGGCTGGATATCCAGGAGGGTCGTACGATACGTCTCTTTTGGTAAAGTACTAGTATCATGTTGCTCGCCATTTATGGTTTGATGAGGTAAATAAACGGGATATATTTGAAAATGAATAATATTTGAATATTTTATATTGTGTTTTCTAATGTGTTTTAATTGTTTTTAAGAAAGAGGTCCGAAGAAAGAGTTAAAGGTTGTTGGACACAGACTAAAGCTGACATCGATGGTTCCACTAGCTATTCCACAACAAGTGGAGAGTTAGGTATCTAGATCTGGGTTATCTTCACTTCAGAGAACTAGTCTGAACAAGATAGACACAAATCTGGTATCTGCATTTGTGGAAAGATGGCATCTAGAGACATCTTCATTTCACATGTCGTTTAGTGAAATGAGCATTACTTTGGATGACGTCTCTTGTCTGCTTCACTTGCCCATCAGGGGTGTCTTCTGGAGTCCTCAGGATGTCACGGAAGAGGTTGATGTTGACTACTTAGGAGTGTCACAAGGTGAGACACAATCACATGTTCGTAGCTGCATGGATTCGTATTATAAATTGGAGTGGTTATACAATTTATTCGTACAACATAGAGCTGCTTCTAGCTGGGCATATGCGACCAGAGCATATTTGCTGATGTTTGTGGGTTCCACCATTTTTTCCGACAAGACATTTATACTTGTCGAGGCACGATACCTCCTATTGTTTACGGACTTAGATAGATGTTCGGGATATAGTTGGGGAGCAGCTGCACTAGTTACCCTATACAGATACCTTGGAGATGCGTCCATGTTCAGTTGCAAACAGCTCAGTGGATATCCTACTCTCCTACAGGTATATAATTTAATTTTGTTTATTAAGTGTTGGATTCATTTTATAAAGTATGTTAACTTAATTTATTTTGTTTATTATGTTTTTATTTTGTAACAGTGTTGGATTCACGAGTACTTTCCAATTGTTGGAAAAAGAGGAGAGAATTGGAAACCAGCTGATAATTATGGTCTTCCTCGAGCGATGAGATGGTCCTATAGGAAAGGAGTCCTGAAGGTTGATGATTTACGACCTATTTTGGTCGAGCTGACACTTGCCGACGTCATATGGCGTCCATTTGAGGATCATAGAGCATGGCGTCAGTTTGATGAGTTATGTCTTTATAGGGGTGTTTGAAGTGGGGTGACACAGTTGTTCCATACTTGCCTGACAAATGTTTACGTCATTTCGGGTACAAGCAGTATGTTCCATCCCCACCTCTTGATTGTATGATGGCGGATGATATTGATGTTGATTGGATTGGTTACCATTAGAGCGTTATTGCTGTCATCCGTCCAACTACCCTGGCCACCACTCCATCTGATATAGAAGATGGTTATCTGGAGTGGTATTATTGTGTTTCACATCCACGTTTGGTCCCTCCCCATCGTGACGAACCAAGAGAGGTACCAGTTCCTGTTTATGACGCAGGACCATCTGATCCTAATTGGGTTCGTGTATCTACATTGATTCATCTTTATCTGAGACAGGTTAATGCCGAAGAGGAAGATCCACAGTTTGTTGATTTATTTGAAGCTTTGCATATTTCTCGTTCACATTGATTTATGTATTAAGTTTTAGAACTAAATATAATAGACATAATATAATATTCATGTTTTGAGCACATATTCATGTTTTGAGTACATATTCATGCTAATATAGGCATAATTAATTGCCAATGTTGTAGACGTCCTGCAAATCCTAAAATCCAAGACGTTGTTGTCTGACAATGAAACTTCTTCCAATCTAATGTGAATGGTGGCAACATAAACCCCTCTTTCATGTTAACTTGATGACAATAGTTAAAACATATATTTAATAAAGTGAAATGATTAAAATATTAAATCATATAAAATCAAATACATACCTGAACCCAATGATTTTGGATAACAAAACCAATGCAATAAATGGAGACATTTGGTGAATGTGAACTTATCATAGGAAAGAAAGTCATGCACGGATTGCCTAAACAGACAAGTACAACATTATAGCGATTCACTATCAAGTAACTCATATCTGGTAGAGTCAACCATTTTTCAGGTGGTTGTGAACCAAAGGATTCTATCATCAAAGATTCTCTCACTTCTGATAACCGATTACAAAATAACTTGTCATACAAAGTTGACCTATCCTTGTCTATGGTTTTCAACCCTAACTCACTGCGAACCATTGACCAATCATCCTCGCCATATCCATGCAATGATGCAATGACTCTAAATCCACAATTACCATCTAATTCAACATTAACTACATTTTCAATGTATGACCTAATATGATTAGGAAATTGAAGAGTGAATTATGGTTGCTTCTTTGATAATTTTAACTTCTTCGAAGTCTGTGATGGTTGAGATTTCCTTTGTGAAGATTGAGATGCCTTATCAACATACTCATGATACGAACGGTCCCCATAAACATCATATTCTGCTAGTTTTTTCCCTTTCTTCTTCACTCCTCCTTTGGTTTTTAATTTCTCGGGTGGTGGACACAATGGAGTCATTGTGGGGTATGCAAGTTCACATACCCTACTCTTTAATGCCCTTTTCTCAATAACATCTAATGACCTAAACCGTTTCCACAATTCATCTATTGCACAAGTCATATCCACCTCTGATCCATCATCTGCACCTACCTCTAACTCAACTTCCATAGTTAGTTTCCTCCAACGAACATAAACAACATCTAGGGGTATCGGTATACCACCTAGTGCGTATCTTCCTAACTCACAAGCACAAGGTAACCCATAAGATGTTCTAAGAGTACAACCACATATTTTCCTGTTAGTTCCAACATAATCAACTCTCAATAACTCTTCAGCAATATGTCTCAAAGCAGCTCGAGACACAGAACCACGCAAATAACCATAAAATGGACTTATGTGCGCATGCTCAACTTTGTAAAAACTCTTTTGAAAAGAAGCTCTAATGTTTCCCAGTTGTAACCTCAAGTTGTTATTCATAGCTTCTCAACATTTGACCATGTCACCTATACTGTTTCCTAACATCTGCTTTAACTTCCAGTGAGCAAATTCAACCCTAAAAATATTAAAAATAACACATAAAAAATACATAGAAAAAATATCACATATAAAAATAACATAGAAAAAATTATAACACGTACTGATTAGTCGTTGTGTTACCCAAATGTAGCACTCGATTAACCCATGCTCCAACAAATCTATGTCTATGTGGAGTCAACCATGTGTCTTTCACATAATTAATAAATCCACTATAATCAACACATGCTTGCTCAAGTTGATGCAACTGTTGACCATACTCAACCTCATCACTAGCCCAAACAACTTCCATCCATAATGTGTCTATCGTCTTTTGCAGGTCATTCACCACATGTTGTTTGCATTTTGCACCAACGTTTTTGTTAATGTGAAATCTACATAGCAAATTAATCGACCTGGGAAACACAATTTCAATTTCTTTCATCAAAGCAAGATCTCTATCTGTCAAAATCACTTGTGGACACAAATCTTTCTTCACAAACAATTCTTTTAGTTTCTCCAATACCCGGCAAAAATTCTCTGTCTGCTCAGACTCCATATACGCAAATGCAACATCAAAAGTCAACTCGGTTGATGTCATGCCAATAATTTCAAACAAAGATTGTCTATATTTGTTTGTCTTGTAGGTGCTATCCATAACTAACACAATAGAAAAAATATTCAACAACTTAACTGAATCAGGATGGGCCCAAAATATATCTCTCACAACTTCTAAGTCATCCTTTTTTTCTACTCCAAAACACATAGCCTGCATCCTCAATAAGCTTAAACAAATGTTGTATATCACTTCTAAGACCTCTTATCTCTTTTTGTATCACACTCTTATGCTTGTATACTTGTGTAATCCGAGTGACATTCTCAGGATCTCGGTCTTGCAAGGAAAGTAATACGTGTCTAAGTAGTACATGTCTCTTTGTCAAATCAGCGACATGTTGCTTCTCATATGTGGTCAACCTACCAATAATGGAATGACCTTCTAATCTATCAGGTAAACCATGATTATGTAACCCACATTTAACATCAATCTTCCAACCAGACCCATCTTTCGCCGGAGTCGACCTGATTTTAAATGGGCATCCACATTTCTTGGACGCACTTTGGATTCCACTATCAGTATTCTTGTGTTTCCCACCTTTATCACAACCAAATGTTAATTTGTTACTTTTCCCTCTCTTGTCTGTTTCAGTATCTGAACGAGTGATAATAACAGTTACTTTATTATCGATTCCAACCTCTTTAATCCATCTGATCACCTCTTCTCGTGTACCAAATCTTCCAGTCGTTAAAAACGCATCAGAAGTATCTACACATATTTGGGGAAGATTTTCCATTCCTGCACAATAAAAAACTTTCAAAAAAAAATCCAAAAAAAATTGCAAACCGGAAGTCTTCAAAGAAGAGTTCCGGAATACATTAAAACAATACCGGAAGACTTCAACAAAGAGTTCCGGTATGTATCACTTTGTTTACCATAACTCTTTCAATAAGTGTCCCGGAACGTTTCTTTTTTATTAAAGAACCGAAACTCTTTGTTGAAGTCTTCCGGTTTACTGATTGCAGTGTTCCGGATGTCTTTCGTTTAGTCTTCCGATTTGAAAAAAATACATACCGAAAGTCTTTTTCCAGGAGTTCCGGTGCTAGGGTGGAATGTGTAATTTTCGGAAGTATCAACTAAATAGTAAAAATGAAATGGTAAATTGGTTAAAACCAGTTAAGGGTAAAATTGGTATTTTAAAAAAATTGTTGGGGTATGAGGCTAAACGTAGGGGTATGAAGTAAAATTTTATGATTGGATCTGAGTGTTGTTGGGTAGAGCTTGGGCTTGAGGCCCTATTTGGCCCAAACATTTACAACTCACCCCACTTCAAGTGATATTATTTTCTTATTTTTAGAATTAATTAGATATAATCATGTTCACCATGATAATTAGAATCTTAATTTTTTTTAATTAATTCATGTAGATATTTGATAATCATTGTATCATTACCATGTTCCCCTAGTGTCAGGTTGATTTTAGAATCAAGTTTAGCATTGATTTGAGAAATTCATGACGTTTTTTGTACATAATTGAGTTGTTTTCATCCCCACTGATTAAGTTGATCAAATTTTACTTTGATCAACCAAATCCTTTGATTTATGCTCATTCCTCGACCCTGTTCAAGTGATCAAAAGACCCTTAATCACTTGATAAGGAAAATCACTTGTGTTGAAGTTATACTGGATCTCACAGGCTCATATTAACCAAGTCCAAATCCAAGACTTCAAGTCAGTACAAATTATTCACATTACAGATAGAGTGGACTACTGTTCAAGCACAACAAAGATATATCAACACTTATCAATCATGATTCAACTTGTGTACCATGAGCCTTAAGCAATAGACAAGGGATGAGAGAGAGCATTCATATCCCCATTCTAAATATTTTTGGGTACGGGACGAATGACCCAGTTGCTCAGAGTATTCACCTCTATTCATAGACTTTAGTATAATTCGAATCAAATAATTATCAAGTCTCTTTCTTCACAAAACAACATTTCATCATAAGGAGCAACAAGCAAAATCTTCTCCAACAGCTTGTCAATTATGATGAGGATCACATGTCATGATCCTTAAGCAATAGAGAAGGGGTAGGGGAGCATTCCCATCCTTATTCTGAATATCTTTGGGTACGAGACGAATGACCAAGTTGCTCAGAGTATTCACTTCTACTCATAGACTTTAGTGCAATTCGAATCAGGTAATTGACAAGGTCTTCTTCATACAAACTCTCCTACACTGCAGCATTGCATATCTATTATAACTACACCCTCCTCTTTGGATCCAATGTCATACTTTCCTCCTTGATATCCATACATCTTTTGGGTTCATCACCTCGTGGTCACACACCCCTCTTCTAATCAATTTCTTCATACATTTCCTATACAGTTACAAACTTTGGCATCCTCTTTTTCATTGCCTATAAAGTTACATGCTTTGGCATTATTTTTCTTTGTCTATAACGTTACAGACTTTGGAAAATTCTCCTTTTCCCTATAGAGTTATAGACTTTGGAAACTTTTCTTTTTTCCTTGAAGAGGTACAGACTTTGGAAATCCATGTTTCTTTCTGCCTATAAAGTTACAAACTTTGGCATCCATTCATTATGCCTATAGGGTTACAGACTCTAGCTACTTCTTCTTTTGCCTAAAAGAGTTACAAACTCTGGAGCACATTCATTTCAATGCCTTATAAAGTTTCAGGCTGTGGCATCATTTCTCTTTACCCTTATAAAGTTACAGACTCTGGCATTCATTTCCTTTTTCCTTGTGTGGTTATAAATTATGGCACATATCATTGCACTTTGCCCTACAAAGTTATAGACTTTGACAAACAGGCATTTCATTGTAAAGTTACAAACTCTGACCCCTTTTATCTGCCTATACATATACATACAGTGGTTTTCTCTCATTATATCCTGTAGGATTACAGACCTTGGAAAACATATTTTCCTACCTTGTAGAGTCACAAACTCTGGTAGCATCCTTGGTTTAGACCATGCCTTCAAAAATTCAACAACACTTGTTCTTTTATTCTCTTTGGATAATTACCATCATTGGTAAATTCCACACTCTTTATTTTCAAGCAATTTTCTTCTCCTTTTGGAAACCCAATAAACTCTTTCTTTCTTTGTTTCGCGTTAGTTCCCCGAACTATGGAGCTCTGACTTTCTCATTGCACGATGAGAATACGTAGGCACACGGGATCGAATCCTTGGCGAGCATATCTATTATTATTTCTTCTTCTGCCTTAGGGAACCATCCAGATCTTTCACCATCCATCATTCAATACCTTTAATCATTCATCCCTAGTGATATACTTTCTCTTTGAACCAAATACACTCTTTCTTTGGATTCCAGACATACCCTAGGGCCAATAACCAATGTCTGTCTCGGAACCAAAAGCCTTTTTATTTGTCTTATAAGTCCTCCCGTTACTTAGACAAACATTTCCTTTTGTTACCTTGCAAGCCTTATATAGAAAAAACCCTTTATTTTTGGCCATATGCCAGTTTTTCTCATTGGTTTAGATACACCTACCCTATGGGTTCAATCAACATTATTCTTTGGTTCAAACCACACTTCAATCACAACTTCTTTCATCTCACATCATTAGTTCTATGAACTACAGAGCCCTAAATTCCTTATTACACTATAAGGATATGTAGGCATGAGGGCCCTAATCCTCACCGAGCACTGTATCTATTTCATTTTTCCCTTATCCTTTTACGAGTAATCTTTAGATAGTAACACTCATTCGAGCAAAGAAAAATAAAAATGGTTCCCATTGAGTACAATGGATGTGAGGGTTGCTAATATCTTCCCCTTACATAACCGACTTCCTTACCCTTTTTCTCTTCCCCCAAGTTTTATCGATATTTTCCCATTCCTTTGGAAATATATAAAGTTCGATGGGGACTCTGTTGTATCTTCGAGCGTGCGATGCGCTCGGGTATTTTTCGCGTAGCTTCAATTGCAATAAAATAATAAATAAGTAATAATTAAACAAATAAAACTAAATACTTCCTATTAAAAAAACTCCCATTATAAAAGAAGTTATGATAAAATAATAATAATTCACCTTTTCTAGCTAGAAAATAGCCAACAAAAAATAAATATCTACATTAAAAATTAAGAGGTAATAAACTATTTTTTAAAGAAATAATCTTCCTTACTTGTTGTGAAAACGATACCGAAATAACAAAGTATAATCGGTTTCTTGATTGGTAAGAAACCTACAAGGGTGGAAAAAAGGGAAGCAATAAGAATACAACAACTTAATTATAAATTGATATTCTGTACTTTCTCTTTAAAACGAGATTACAAGTGTTACAGAATAACAAATAACCTCTCTCACCCTAATTAGGATTTGCGTTATGCAATGATGAGAGACTAGTATGCTATTTATAAGAAATCCAACACACTAAACTAATGAGCTTTTACACACAGGATCATTACACAAGCTAACTTAGAGAACAAGCTAACTTAAACAACCGGGCATAACAAACAGGCCCAAATCGACATGCTAACAATCTTAGCATACTTCGACTACAACATGTGAACAGACTTTGACGACATGCTAATGATCATGTCGGATTGTCGAACCAAGAAGCTACCCTTCAACCATACTAGAGTTCGATCCAATATCTCACAAATCTCTACCTTGGAACAAACTCTATAATATGAAGGGAACAAACTAGCTTTCTTCATGCAGCTTTATCAACTGCATACAATGGAAAAACTTGTAATTTGGTAATGTCTTGGTGATCATATCAACAACATTATGGTCTATCAAAACCTTCAGCACTTGGACTTCTCCACGCTCGATAATCCCTTTGATAAAATGCAACCTCACATATATGTGCTTGGTTTGCTCATGATAGACTGAATTCTTCGATAGGTGTATAGCATTTTGACTATCACATTTAACAGTGATAACTCGACCTTGAAGTTTCAGCTCCTTAGAAAAACCTTCAAGCCACAATTCTTATTTCACAGCTTCAGTGAGGGTGATATATTCCGCTTTAGTGGTTGATAAGGAAAAAACCTTCTGAAGTGTTGCTTTCCAACTGAATGTTGTGCCAAATATAGTGAACACATATGCAAAAATAGATTTTCTGGAATCCATACACCTGCATGATTAAAGTCGACATACCCTTCGATTTATGCTTTACTTTTCTCACCAAATTCTCTATCATAAATCAGGACTCTATTCAGAGACCCATTTACATATCTTAGAATCCACTTCAATGCTTGCCAGTGAGCCTTTCCAGGATTCTCCATGTACCTTCTTACAAGACTTACTGCATATGCTATGTCGGGTCTAGTACAGACCATAACATATATCAACGAAACCACTATGTTAGCATATGGGATGTTATTCATATAAGCTCTTTCGACCTCAGTATTGGGACAATGATATGTACTCCCCTTGAATTGAGGGTTTGTTGGAGTCACAACAGGCTTTGAATTCGACATACCAAATTTGTTGAGAATCTTCCGTAGGTATGTCTCTTGAGATTAGGATAATTTTGAATGCTTTATATCTCTTTAGATGTCAATCCCAAAAATTCTGGATGCATCTCCCAGATCCTTCATATAGAACTCCTTATTGAGTTCATCCTTCACCTTTATTACATCCTCGAAATCGTTTCTTGCTATGAGAATATCATTCACATAAAGAAATAAAATAATAAATGAATTTCCATCTCAAAATCTGAAATAAACACAGTGGTCGAACTATCTTCTAATGAAACCTATGTGTGCCATGAACTTGTCGAATCTCCTATTCCACTGTTGAGGAGATTGTTTCAGTCTATATAAAGATATATCTAGACTGAACACATAATCTTCCTTTCCCTTTTCTACATACCTTTCAGGTTGCCTCATCAGGATTATTTCATCTAGATCTCCATACAAGAAAGCAGTTTTCACATCCATTTGTTCCAATTCTAGGTCGAATTATGCCACCATGGAAAGTAACATTCAAATGGACATGTACTTCAAAATAGGAGAAAACACATCATTGAAGTCGACACCTTCTTTCTGAGTGAAACCCCTTGCGACAAATCTTGCCTTTTATGTCTTCGACGTCACTCCTTCGATTCCTTCCTTAACTTTGAAAATCCACTTACAGCTGACTAACCTGACTCCAACAGGTTTCTTGATCAGTTCCCAAGTGTGGTTATCATGAAGATACTTAATCTCAGTATCCATGGCCTTTATCCATTCATTCTTATTTCAACTCCTCATAACTTCTTTATAGTATTTAGGTTCTTCATCTAGAACCTCACTTGCAAAGATTAAGGCATAAGCTATGAGATCTGCATACCTAAGTCTTTGAGGTGGCTTAATGATTCTTCTCAACCTATCTCTTGCCAATAGGTCATCATCGACAATTTCCTCAATTTTTTCAGTATCTTCAGCATCTTGTGCTTCTTCCTAGACTTGATCCGGGATACGTAATTCAGCATCGACATGCTCCACCTCAACAAGAATCTCTTCATGTCCAGCTCTTCTTAAAATATATGTGCACTTTGATTAACGTCATTAGTTTTCTTGAAATCCATCTCAAATTCATTGAAAACTACATCTCGACTGGTGATACACCTCCTGTGACCTGGCTCTAGGAACCATAGTCTATAAGCTTTGACTCCTTCAAGGTATCCCATGAGCATGCATCTCAGAGCTCTAGGTTCGACCTTGTCTTGCCTAATGTGAGCATAGGCTATGCAACCAAATACTCTAAGTTTGTTGGGATCTAGTGCATGTCTCGACAAAAAAAAATCAGATGTTTTCATATCTGACGCAGTTGAAGGACATCTATTTATCAAATATGTTGTTGTCGAAACAGCCTCTGCCTAAAAGACCTTCTTTAACCCATCACTAGTCAACATGCATCTATCTCTTTCCAAAATGGTTCGATTAAACCTTTAAGCCAAACCATTTTATTGCGGTATACCTACAATAGTTGTGTGTCTTGCAATACCAGAGGCTGCACAAAAACTGTTGAATGCCTCATTGCAAAATTCAAGGTCATTGTCGGTTCTCAACCGCTTGACCTTTCTGCTAGTCTGATTTTGGACCAGAGTCTTCCAACTTTTGAAGTTCTCAAAAGTTTCATCCTTAATATTCTGGATGAATACCCATAACTTTTTGAAATAATCATCAACTATCGATATAAAATACCTTGCTCCTGAATGTGATGGAAACCTTACAGGCCTCCAAAAATCAACATGGATGTAATCAAGAGATCCATGTGTTCTTTGTTTGCCTTTATTGAACTTCAGTATGTAAGATTTTCCAAGTACACAGGGTTCGTAAAACTTCAGCTTTTCGACTTTGTCTCCACCAAGTAGATTTTGTTTCCCGAATTCGAACAGACCCCTTACACTAACATGGCCCAATCTCATGTCCCAATTTCTATCTTCGACAAAGGTTTTGTGGATGCAATATCTGTAGAGTCACTGACAACTTCATCCTCAAGGGTATACAAGCCTTGTTTCTTCACGCCTCTTAGGAATTCCTTCGACACCTTTATGAATTTTAGAATACTTTTCTCTATTTAGAAAATATATCCTTTCTTGTCGAATTCACCAAGAGAAATCAAATTTCTCTTCAAATCAGGTACATACCTGACTTCAGTCAACAACCTTGTTGACTCATCATGGAGCTTGAATGTCACAAATCCAACACCTGCAATCTTGAAAGCTTTAATATTTCCAAGTGATACAAATCCATCATCTTGATCACATAGTTCCTCGAACAAGTCTTTGTTTGGAGTCATGTGCCAAGTGCAATTTGAATCCATAATCCACTGTTTACTTGAGTCGCCGCTTGAAACTACAAGAACATGAGATGAGTCGAAATCATCTTGAACAATAGTTGTGTTGCCATTATCCTTACCTCCATGATCTTTCAGGCGTTCAAGGCATACTTTTCTTGTATGACCCCCATTCTTAAAGTGATAACATCGAATACCAGATGCATCACTATTATAAGACTTATGTTGACTTTTACCCTTCTTCTTGTCGAACTTGCCATCTCTCTTTGTGAATTTCTCCTTAACCGACATGGCTTCACCATTCGAAGATGGCTTGTGCTCCTTTCATTCGTTCAAATACTTAGAATACAAGGTTGATTGAACTTCTTCAAAGGTCAGAGACTCTCTTCCATACAAGAGAGTTTATTTGAAGTGAACATGTGATCTAGGCAAATCATACAACAACAACAATGCTTGATCTTCATCCTCGATCTTGACATCGATATTTTCAAGATCAAGAATCAGCTTATTTAACATATCCAATTGCTCAGCCATAACTTTGTCTTCACTAATCTTTAATGAATACAAGACTTGCTTCAGGTAGAGGCGATTAACCAACGATTTGGTCATGTACAAACTTTCAGTTTCACCCATAACCCCGACGCCATCATCTCCTTCGAAATAGGCCGAAGAACCTTATCACCAAGGCTCAATAAGATGACATCGTGAGATTTCTCTACCATAGTCATTTTTTCTTTGTCCGTTAATGCAACGTCCATGGCTTCGGCTCCCTTCAACGTTTGTAAACAACCCTGCTGAACCAGTAGGACTTTCATCTTCAAGCGCCACAGACCGAAATCATTCACTCCAGTGAACTTTTGAATCTCATAGTTTGTTGACGATATTTTCTTCATGCTCACTGCACTAATTTTTGTTGTGAAAACAATACCAGAATAACAAAGTATAATTGGTTTCTTGGTCGGCAAGAAATCCACAAGGATGGAAAAAGGGAAGCAAGAAGAACATAATAAGTTGGTTATAAACTGTTATTCTTTACTTTCTCTTTGAAATAAGATAACAAGTGTTACATAACTGTCGCATCCGCGAAAAACAACCGGCGGGCTGAAACAAAACAACACAGAGCCGCCACCGTGCGTTATTTATCCCAAAAGAGGGAAAGGAAACGCTCAGAGTAAACCTGGAAAGGACATGGTCTCGCGACCAAAGAGAATGGGATCGGGAGTCGGTTACGCAAGGGGAAGGTATTAGCACCCCTCACGTCCGTCGTACTCGACGGGATCCACGCTCTAAAAGAAAGAAAAGGTTGCTAAAACAAACATCACACACACACACCGAAGATAACACAGGTGGGGGAAAAGAGGAGAGGGCCCGCTAGGATATCGCATCCTATGCCTACGTATCTCGTCTGGAACGAGAATCAGAGCTGCCGTAGTTCGGCTCACGCACGCCAAACAAACAAACACAAACACAGGCAAACATGGATCCTGAATGCCAACCACTGGACTTATATCAGCATCCGAACCAAACACACGCACACTGGAACCCGAATGCCACTAGATGGACTTACATCAGCTTCCAAGCACACAACAACCAACAAGTTAATAGGGAGTCGGGAACTCGAGCCTATAACTGTCAAGCACACACACAAAAGAAAAAAAAAGTGCCCGGAGAGACCTCGCACGGTCTCCTGCCTACGTACCTCATCTGGTATGAGGATCAGGGCGACGTAGTTCCTCTGAAAGGGAAAGAAATTCTAGCCAGAAACCAAGGGAAGACACGCTACCAGGGAGCTGTACTCGAGCCTAGTGTTATCATGCATCATTGCCCTATGTTATGGTTTCTATCTACTTGCACAACAACAAGCTAATCCTAACCAGGAAGAACAAGCATGCAAGCATCAATCAAAATAAAACAAACATTTCAAGCAAATATTCACAAAGCACACACTATATCCAGTCAGAAGTGGGCTCAGACAAAGGGTTCGACTGCCAAGGCAAGTCATCTGTACAAGGGTAGAGTTAGCTCTTAACCTTGCCATTGAGAGGCTAAGGTGAAGCTGATGAAAGGTGAGTGAAGATCAGACTTCACAGCTCTTATCCCTGTCCAGGGAGAGCTTTAGACAAAGGAGCGTGGGTCCAGAATGGAGGGACCCTTCTACGCTCAAGACTCTGACACAACTGTACAAAGTACAAGATCTTGGGTTTGTGTCCCAATGCATCAACACAGTGGTGTGAGCAGAGGGACGACTCAACAGAATAGCGGGGGATAGATTGCATATCCCTTGGGTTCCGCCAATTGCCTCATAGAGGTCTTTACCTGCTTGGCACAAAAGTAAACAATCACAAACATCGCCTCTTAAGGAGGACTTCAGACAGTTGCCTGGCTAAATAACAAGCCAGGTCTTCCAGACTACATGGAGACAAGAGAGTCTACCTCAACTGGTTTAAAAACCAAGCAACAGCAAGCAAGTTCTTAAAGAACTGTAAGCAACTTAATGTACCTGAAATCAATCAAGTATCATCAGTACTCAGACAAACCAACAGTAAACAGCAAAAGTCAATCTATGCAGACAACACAAATTAATGCACACAAGTGCAAGCCATGAGCCCAAGCTCAAGCATCAAACCCTACAACACAAAACAAAATACAATCATGTGTCACATAATGTCACAAAATGACCAAACAGGGAAGAAAATTATCAATCAATTAGAAAATTCCATCAAAAATTCCAGAAAACATCACATGTGGTCTCAACATACAAATTATCATCCACACAAAATTTCAGCTCAAATCAACATCCCTAAGCATTTTAAATAAAATCATGAAGTTGACATAGCTTGGTGTGACACAAATTGTCACACCTCTAATCAAAAATTCATATCTCCTTCACCAAGTATCCAAAAATCACAAACTCTACATGAAAATCACCATCAACATGTCCAGAACAAACACAAAAAATTTCATTCATTTATTTGAAGGCATCATCATTTCATGAGAGATTTGGCAAAACATGTACAAAATGAACACATTAAATCAATCCCTAAGCCAATTAATTTTCTACACGTGCAAAAATTCCACAAAAATCATGATTAAATTCTACACATCATCAGGAGTATCATGGAAAAAAGCTCACCAAAATCGGATAAGTTTTGAGGTCTCTATGATTTTTACAAGATGATGTATCAAAATATAAAACAAATGAAAAAGAAATAAGAAATAATCAAATAATTAAATAAGGCAATGGCACGGTTGTAATATTAACTACATTGGCCAAAACGGCGTCGTCTTAAACAGAAGCCATGGCGCGTTTTGATTGGCTCATACTGGCGCCAAACACATTTTAAACAAGGCAAGGCGAGATAATGGATCAAACATGCTTTTTCACTTGTTCTTGCTCAAGAACAAACCAGAAAATTCCAGAAATCATGAACCACGAATCGTAACCAAAATGCACAAACTTATAACCGTTGGAACCGTCTTTCCACAAGGATTCAAGATATGCAAATAATTTCTCCTAACTCTCAACATATGGCACGGATCGAACGAAACAAGTTATGAACATCAAACTTCCAAACGCGATTACTCTCACCTCACTCAACCAAATCAAAAACTATGCATATCATGTTCATCTACATCCAAAGACCTTTCTAAACCCTAGCATAGTTCGAGCAATGGTGAAATTCGAAAAAGTACCTTGTGTTGATGACAGCTGTTGATCTTGATGATTCACGATGCCAAAGCCAAAACAGATGTAGCACAAGGTTCAGGAAGGTGAATGGAGTGACCAGCTAAGCTCAATGTTGCTTCAATTGGAAGAAATCTCAAAACTCCATTGTTGTGCAAACCTTGAACAGTCCATGATCTTGAAGGTTCTTCCACGAATTTACCAAAACAGATGTAGATCTTGGCTTGTGGAAGATGAATCAAGAAGAATCGTGCAATTTGATTGAGAATTGGTGAAGAAATCTTGAAAAAAAATGATGAAGCTTTTGAGAGAATTTTGAGAAAATGGAGGGAAAGTTTGTTATGGATCTTGAGAATTGTGATTGTGATTAGCAAATTCTGTTACAGTTAACCATTTATACCTCACACTAATCCATCTCTTAATCTCAATTATCCAAAATTTGGAAGATTAGTGTAATTGCATTTTTAGGTGCTATGTCAAAAATGACCTTGCCAAATATTGCAATGTGACAGCTCATGACAGTTCACACAACTTCTAAATGGTATTTGGAGTGTGTTGGAATGGTTCTCATGTTCAAATTCCAAGTATTGCTCAAAATCACATATTCACACCAAAAATGCACTTAAGTCCACTTGAAATTTGACCTTTTTCACTGACCATTTTTGATGAATTTGGACCATACACCATGAAAGTACATGTGAAATGGGGTTTGCTCACAAAAAGATCACCCAAATTGGACATTCCATGTGAAAGTTATGCCACTTTGATTATAGGCATTTTTTGAAAATGAATGGACCATAACTTGTCAACCGTACATGGGAAATTCAAGTTCTTGGACTTTTTGGAAAGGTGAGAACAAGATCTACAACTTTCATGTTGGACAAATTTTCATTTGAAGCTTTTTTGGACATGTAATTTTATGGTGAAAAACTTTCCATTTTTGGAAACTTCCATTACAAGTCACTTTCTATTTTTGGTAATTTTTGTTCTGACTTTATTTTCTTCATTCTTGAGCTTTGACATGTCAAATGAAACTTGTTTCAACATGAATGAAGTGTATCCAACTCTCTCCCACCTCCAAATCCATAAAATCAAGCACAGTTGACCACAATTGACTTTTCAACTGATAGATGAATTTAGTTGTGCACTGATCAATCTGAGCCCCAATCCTCTGATAAAATGGCTCAATGATGAAACCCTAGCCTCCATAAGCTCAATACAATCATGAAATAATCCCCATATCCATCATAGACCCCATCTCCTTGCCAAGCCCTGATTGGCCCAATGCAATTGATTAGGGTTGACCATTGGTCAAAACCCTAATCTCAAGGTATCTGATCAATCTTCTGAATCTCCTGGATGATAACAAAACCATGATGATGATGATGTATCATTTCAACCAAGATCAAGACCAATCTCCTTGAGAAACCCTAATTTGGACCACAACCCTCAGACAATTAATGATCCAGTCCAATGAAACCCTAGCTTGCACCATGACCTCTTCATCTTCTGATCAAGACTTAGGAGGATGCCTTGCACAATGTAACCACATGATATGCAATATGCAATGCCTAATGACCTAAGAATGCAATGCAAATATGTTAAGCCAGTCCCAAGAGAGGAGGGCAAATTTTGAGGTGTTACAACTGCCCCTATTCAATCCACTGTGAACCTGTTGATATGAATAGCCTTGGCTTTCAGATGATCAGGATGAAGAGTGATTGAATACCAAGAACAGACGAACAATTTGCACTCTGATGGGAAAATAATTAACAATGCCTGTCAGAATCGGCGAAGAACACAATCTTGAAACAAGAACCCGTCGGGAACGGAGAAAGTCGGCCTGATCACCGAAACAACAACATCGACCTGGATACCAAAATAAATGGTAGCGCAGGGATAACCATGGCCTGAACACCACACCCGCTGGGGATTATTATCTCTTTCTTCTTTTTTATGCTTTTCTTGAACCCCGAAAATTTTCTTCTTTTTCATTTTCATGGTCTAAACATCACCTCGGTCTGGATACCGCCTCGGTCTGAACACCGGAAAACTAGTCTGAATACCACTTCGGTCTGAACACCGGAAAACTGGCCTGAATGCCATAAGTACTTCGACCTGATCGTCGGAAACTTCTTCGATCTGAAAATCGGAAAATTGGCCTGAACGCCACTTCGGTCTGAACACCGGAAAACTGGCCTGAATGCCATAAGTACTTCGACCTGATCGTCGGAAACTTCTTCGATCTGAAAATCGGAAAATTGGCCTGAACGCCACTTCGGTCTGAATACCGCCTCGGTCTGAACACCGGAAAATTGGCCTGAATGCCATAAGTACTTCGACCTGATCGTCGGAAACTTCTTCGATCTGAAAATCGGAAAATTGGCCTGAACGCCACTTCGGTCTGAACACCGGAAAACTGGCCTGAATGCCATAAGTACTTCGACCTGATCGTCGGAAACTTCTTCGATCTAAAAATCGGAAAATTGGCCTGAACGCCACTTCGGTTTGAATACCGCCTCGGTCTGAACACCGGAAAATTAGCCTGAATGCCATAGGTACTTCGACCTGATCGTCGGAAACTTCTTCGATCTGAAAATCGGAAAATTGGCCTGAACGCCACTTCGGTCTGAACACCGGAAAACTGGCCTGAATGCCATAAGTACTTCGACCTGATCGTCGGAAACTTCTTCGATCTGAAAATCGGAAAATTGGTCTGAACGCCACTTCGGTCTGAATACCGCCTCGGTCTGAACACCGGAAAATTGGCCTGAATGCCATAAGTACTTCGACCTGATCGTCGGAAACTTCTTCGATCTGAAAATCGGAAAATTGGCCTGAACGCCACTTCGGTCTGAACACCAGAAAACTGGCCTGAATGCCATAAGTACTTCGACCTGATCGTCGGAAACTTCTTCGATCTGAAAATCAGAAAATTGGCCTGAACGCCACTTCGGTCTGAATACCGCCTCGGTCTGAACACCGGAAAACTCTTCATACCTATCAGTATCAGCGAAGATAACAAAACAATGATAAATGAACCAGCACACATGCCACAGGCCCATGCTGGGAATAACAACCCACAAACCGGCTGTTCTTTCCTTCAACCCTAGCCAACGAACACTTTGCGTTTTAGCTGGGATTACTCTCTCTTGTTTTTTTCGAACCCCAAAACTTTCTTTGATTAACATTCCCATCTCTGCTTGACAGAAACTTCGATTCAAAATAACGATGCCAAAACTCTTCAGAGTAACACCTTCACCTTTAGGCAAAACCACCTCTCAAACAAATACCACGGCTTGAGACTAGCGTATGCTTGACATGATGCATGATTGGCTTTTTCTGCGTAATGCTCCA
Organism: Lathyrus oleraceus; assembly: GCF_024323335.1. Lineage (NCBI taxonomy): Eukaryota > Viridiplantae > Streptophyta > Magnoliopsida > Fabales > Fabaceae > Lathyrus > Lathyrus oleraceus. The sequence continues at coordinate 361,306,972 of NC_066584.1, forward strand.
TAATGATGGAAATGCTACGCGATTTTTTTTTTCTATGCAACATGCTATGCTTATTCTACATGATGAATGCATAAAAAGCGTCCCCCTCAAGGGATTCTGCTGGGGAGCACGAGACACTCCGTTGAGGAACTCGTCAATTCTCCGATCTCCACCCCGCTGGGGAATAGCACTGCTGCTGCTAGGAAAAGGTAACCCTTGCTGGGGAAGAACCTCCTTTGCACCCAATCCGCTCGGGAAACTGTTGGGGATAAGAACCACCAACGCTCTGTGGGGATACAACAGTTTTTGACTTGCTGGGGATATCAATCTCGACTCTGCTCTGGGGAAACCCTCACAGACCCCGGGCGACTTCACTGGGGAAAAGCCCACAGATAGCTCTGTTGGGGAAACAGCAACCTCCAGGCCTGGCGACTGGGGAAGCATCGATCTGACACCTGCTGGGGATAACCATCCTGACCCTGCTAGGGGAAACGAATGCTACTCCGCTGGGGACGACCCCTCCAATCCACACGTAGGATACACTGCTGGAGATATATTTCATTGAAACCCGCTCCACTCGGGGAATAGCAACCTTCAGGCCTGGCTGCTGAGGAAACACTATTTTAAACCTGCCGGGGATAACCATCCTGACTCAGCTAGGGGATCCACAGACCTTGGACCTGCTGGGGAGTTAGTCCTCACAACTCCGCTTGGGGACTTAGCTAGGGAAATGAGAAAAGTTGGTACAGAACACCCGTCGACTCGTCGAACCATGGTATCCACCTCCCAATCTCGTATCGGCTTTCCACTTTTGAGAACTCCCAGACTCGTCTGGACCTTTTCTGCTCCATCATCTTGTATTCCCAACCGCTTCGCGCTCGACGGAGAGCGAACTCCTGGGGATTATACAGACTTTTCAATTTTCCGACTTTGAAGAGTCTTCTTGATTAATTCCAAAGGTCGTCGGACGTCCTGCCGTCTCTTCATCGTTCTTCTTATCCATTCGTCCCTGATTGGACTCCGCGGGGAATTTCTACAGACCTTCCAATCTTCCGACTTTGAAGAGTCTTCTTGATTATCATTCAAGGATCGTCGTACGTCTCAACGTCTCTTCGTCATCCCTTCACTACCCATTCACTCGTCCCTGATCGGACTCCATGGGAATTTGTTTTGTCAACAGCTTCCACATCACAACCTGCAAGTGAGTGAAAATAACTAACAGCACCTGCAAAACAGATCGTTAGATAAAACCGTGCCCCAGGCGTGTCAAGATTTCAACACTTGGGTCACCCAACCTTCCGAATAAGATTTCAAGCTTTCAACCTTATAAACATGCATTGGAAGGGACCTGTATGTCTTAAAATGCAAGATTCTTTATCAAAAATATCTGGATGTTTTTGCAATCAAAGCGGTAGTGAAAAACAAAAACAAAATTATTTGACTGAATATGCATTTTATTGATTGAAAATTGTGTGGCTCATGAATGAGCAATACAAAGGAAGCAATTCCTGAAAAGAGGTAATTGCGCACAAAAGGAAAAATCTATCCTAATGGCAATGTGAAACCCGTGATCTCATCGAGTTCCAACTCGGTTACACCCCATATGTCCTCAGACTCTCCATGCTTTCTGCCTTCTGAACAAGACGCTTCTGACTGATCCCCACCGGGTATTATCCATGATGCTTTAACCAAAGCGCAAATGATCATGCTAGACGCAGTTGTTCGTTTCAATCCCTCTTTTGCTTGGACCGCCCTTTCGGGTTTTCAATCCACCGGGATACCCTTTTTTGCCCAAGTCGCCTTTTCAGGTTTTCGACTTGCCGGGTGTACATTTTTCATTTTTATCCCTAATTTTTGCCCGAACCTTTCCTTCTGTTTTTGGTTCGCCGGGATGCCCATTTTTGCCTGGACTATTTTATTCTTTTCGTCCAGCGAGTCTCTTTACACGAAGTATTTTTTAACTGCGTCCGCATTCACAGGGGATGGAAAGTCCTCGCCATCCATGGTCGTTAACAACAAGGCTCCTCCAGAGAAAACCTTCTTGACCACGAACAGACCTTCATAATTAGGTGTCCATTTGCCCCTTCGATCATTTTGAGGAGGAAGGATCCTTTTCAGCACCATATCACCTACGTGATACCCGAGGTCGCACCTTTCTGTCAAAAGCACGCTTCATCCTCTGCTGGTACAACTGCCCATGACAGATGGCTGCCAGCCTCTTTTCTTCGATCAGGCTCAACTCCTCGTACCGGGTCCTTACCCATTCAGCCTCTTGCAACTTCACGTCCATCAGGACTCTCAAAGAGGGAATCTGGACCTCAACCGGTAGCACGGCTTCCATTCCATATACCAAAGAGAAAGGAGTTGCCCCAGTAGATGTACGCACCGACGTTCGATACCCAGGGTACAACTTCATATTCAGCCCCCATTGTTGGTGTATTCAAATATTATCCGGGCAACAAAAGGAATGTGGGATCCTTTCGGCATAACCAAAGCAGTACTAACTCCTTCACATCAACCCCATCAAACATCAGAATTCGTTCGGATTCAGGGTCAGGCCCTTCCTCCGGGATCGGTTACTCTCAATCTTTCGATTAGAGCACCTCGAGATGTCATCATCAGGGAACTCAAACCTCATCGGTTGATAATCCTCCAAGGGTTGTTGGGCGAGGTAATCAGACAATACACCCCTTGATTGCTTTCTGAGCGGTATACTGAATATCGCATTCAATCAAAATCATTGGCCCTTTCGCAACCCGTCCGGTCATTGCTGGCTCTTCAAAAATCTACCTGATCAGACCCATCTCGAAATCCACAAAGTGGTATGAACCAGCATACACTGTCTCGGTCGGCGAGCAGCCTATGCCAAAGTACATCAAGTTTTCTCGAACAGTGAATGTATTGTTTCACAGTCGGTAAACTTTTGCTAAGGCAAATTGCATGCTCTTTTCGACAAGACTCGTCATGTTGACACAATACGCACCTCATAGACCCCTCGAGGGCTGTCAAGTACAGATTAACAATCTCTTTCCATAGGGAGGCAACAGAATCGGAGGTTCCTGCAACTTTTTCTTTTATTTTTTCAATGCCCCTTTGGCAATCAATATTTCACCTGACCGTTTGATTTTTTTTTCTTGAATGGGTTCCCACGTGGCTGTTAGGTGAGATGTGAACCATGACATGTAGTTCAATCTACCCAGGAGACCACGAACCTCTCTTTCCATTCACGGTTCAAGCATTTCTGTTATTGCTTTTTTTTTTTAAGCAGGATCAACCTCGATTCCTCTCTGACAATAAACCCCAACAGCTTACCGGCCCGCACTCTGATAGTGCACTTATTTGAATTCAACCTCAGTTTGAATTGTCTCAACCGGTCAAATGACTTGCCCCGGTCTGCCAGATGCCCCTCTCCTGTTTGGGACTTTGCTACCATGTCATAGCATAGCATTCAACTTCATGATGAATCATATCATGAAACAAAGTCACCATGGCTCTCTGATACAGGCACTGGCGTTCTGCTTCTTTAGAGGACAATCTTCTCTCCATGGCAGCTTGTGCACAACGACATCGGTATCCGACCCTGGCATATCCTGACATGACCAGGCGAAGGTATCCACATGTCCCTTCAACAGGACTACCATTCTGCTCTCGACTCGCCTCTGAAGCGGCCCTAATTTTTTTTCTTCCTGACCTCGGCGGTGCTTGGAATAACAACCTCAACCCGCTCCTCGTGCGGCTGAATCACCTTCTCCTCTTGTTTTGACAACCTGACTAATTCCAGTAGATCACAATCTTCTTCGCCTTCTTCTTCGGCATGATAGATCGGTTTGTCGAAGTCATATGAGGTGTAACCAAATTGTTATCAACGAGATCCGGAGAATTATTTTTGAATTCGGAACAAGACAAATCAAAGAAAGAGAAAAATGAAAATAAACATTGCCATTTTTATTTGTTTTTAAACTGCAAAAATAAATGAAAAACAGGGAACACCGCTTTTTGTTGAAAAACATCCATTTATTAATGATGCAAAATGTTGCAAAATGAAACATGAGGTGGCCCTTACAATGAACCATTACGTGTCGGGCAACACATATGGCTTTCATGCAAATAAAACTGAAAACAAGAAACATTACTCCTCAGGATGAGTGACAGTGCTGATCTTTTAAAGCCTTCCAGTTCCCTGGTATGCACGCTTTTATCCACGATTCCAGCTCTTGGTCACCATCAATCTCTTCACTCACTACATAGGTGCAATCTGAATCTAGCATTCCGGCACTGACAAAAGTGAACAACGAACGACGTCCTCTATTCTGCCTAGACGACCTTTGATCTGGCTGATAGTCAATCCCAAACATGTCCGCCTTTACCACAATGCCTATGATTTTTCCCCAGCCTGGGATCCCTCCATTTCTCACCACCTCCAGGGCCTGTTTGTAAGAAGTAATGAACGGTTTTTTCTCTTTTTCAGCAATAATGGCCTTCTTTACCGTGCCGACTTCGGCTGACTGACATGGTGTTTCAAATTTTTCACCATCCATTTCCACCTCCTTCATCTTCTGGGTCATTTCCCCCCTCAGTACACACCCCTCTGTGGCAACAGCCGTACAACAAAAACCAACACTAGGGAAAGCTCTCTCCTTCATCAGAGGTTTTGAGACCACAGGCCCGGGAGCTTTTAACTGATCCCCATTCGTCAACCCAATCGTCTTCCTATCCTCAGAAATTGCATTCATCCCCATCTGACCATACGCGGGCATGTGATTAGCATTAACATTTGGAAATTGTGCAAAACTAAGGGCCTTGGAATCCACCAAGTCCTGTACAGTATGCTTAAAAGCTCTACAACCCTCAATGTTATGCCCAGGCGCACCAGAATGGAATTCACACTTGGCATTCTCATCATAATTAGGTGGCCTCTGATCAGGTTTCAATGGGGCCAATGTCCTTAATTGTACCATTCCGAGATCTTTCAACTTCTTTAACAGACGAGCATACGGCATAGGTGGCCTATCAAATTGACGCTCAACCCCCTTTCCTCTTACCTGGTTCCCAGCTCTCTGTACTCCCTGTTGGTTTGACGGATGTCTCTGTGGTGCAGGTGAACTACCAACAAGAATGGTTGCAGTGGCAGCATAAGGGTGATAGCGATCCTTACCGCGTTCTTTCTTTGCTGGCACACCATTTGACTCAACCTCCTTCTTAAGCGGACCACTGCTAGGGGGTTTCTTTGTTATAGTGACAGAGGGATTTGTCACCTCGGATGATGGAGCCTTTCCCAGAACTTTCTCCACCATTAACCACTTCTCAATCTTTTCCAATCTCTCAGCCATGGCCTTCTGCCCCAAGGCAAACCCTTGCACAATACTGACCAAATCCCTCACCATCTCTTTCAGCTCGAGGATGTCGGCGTTGGGCGGATTCATCATTCCTGTGTCAATCAAACAGGTTAGAAACTGACACCTGCAAAACAAAAGACAAGTTATTATGATTATGCATGAATGCACTTGTCTATCCTCACGAGGAACACTTTGTCTCTCGATCCTGGTTTCATCGAGACAAATAATAATCCGGCAGCAATATTCTGGCATTCAGCGTTTGATTTCGTCATACAGATCAGAGATATATGATTTAGCAAAATACCCCCAACCATGTGTGTGCTTGTATGAGTGCATACGGTAAAGCAAATAAAGCTTAAAGATTGATCACTGAATGAAAATAACCATCACATAGCAAAATGCACAATAAGTGCCATAGTCAAACATCAAATCAGATACAAATCTCCAGAATCAGGAAAGAAATACAAGCAAGTGAATTCCGTCAACAAGCCTGACGGTAATCCACAAATAAGAAAGGCTATCCCGATGAAGGTCCCACAGACGGCCCTACATCATCAACCATCTTCGCGAACTCTGCGGCGAACCTGAGCTCGGTGTTCTCCTGCTGTAATCTCCCCATCTCTTTCTGATGAATCTTCATCTGCCTGAAGTAATGATCTCTCTCAGCCACATAATGATCTCTCTCGGCGATGATCTTCGCTTTCTCTGCTTCCCATTCTGCAGCAAGGACTCTGGCTCTAGCATCTCTCTGATCTCTCACAAGGATTTGCCTCCGCTTCTCATCTTCAATGACCTTTGAAGCTCTAGCCAATCTCTCTTTGGTGATGTCGTGCTCCTTTGCTGAAGATGCCAAGGCTTGGCTGATCTTCCCATAATAGGCAGTATCCATCTCAAAGCGCTTCGCTTCTAGGGCATGTCGCTTGTCCTGACCCTCCATCTTTACTCTGATCTCCGGGTTGGCCGTCTGAATTCGAGCAACACTCATTTCCAATTCAGCTTTCTCTGTAAGCAACTGATCTCTGGCCCTCTTCATCTCGAGGAATTCTTCCATACTGACTGAAGAACGCGGACCCTCAATCATAGGACACCAAGGATCACCTCCCGAAAATGGTAGAAGTGTGAGCTCTATCCTCTTCCGCAACCAATCATCAAATAGAGGAAAAGACCGGCTGTTGACCTTGCCAAACGAGACCTTGCCCTTTCTCTGAATGTTACGCCATGACCCAGACACTTGCATCAACTTGGCCTGATCGCCCTCAGCTGAGAAGTAAAAGGACTCCTGAATCTCTCGCTCGAGAGGAGGAACCTCCATGGCAAACCCCATCTGTCTCCTAAGAAGCGTCGGGTTGTAATTAATGCAACCCTGAACCCCTATGAGAGGCACATTGGGAAATCTCCCACAGCTATATATGAAATCCCGTCCAGCCATACCATTATGAGTCCAAGCAATGTCATCAGCCCGCAAACCCATCAATCTGACAGACCACTTGACCGTAGGATCAATATGAGCAAAAGCACCTCGGGAAGGCAAATATCCCATAAACCACCTGAATAGCAACTGAGCACAGCACCGGATCAAACCCCCACGCCTCTTCTCGTTCCTGTTATGAACCGAGTAATAGACATCTCCGATCAGAGTAGGAATAGGGTTTCCCTGTATAAACAATCTGATGGCATTATGGTCCACAAAGCTCTTCTGATTAGGAAACAAGATGACACCATAAATGCTCACAGCAATCAAGGCACAAACCGTCTTCCAGTTACCCACTGCAGCATGTTCCTTGGCTTTAGCCTCCAAGAAACTCAAATGAAAACCCGGTAATTTCCCCTTTTCCTTCAAACCCCCCTTAGTCATTTCCGGACTCAAATAAAGAGCACGGGAAATCCCAAGGACGTCAGGCTCTCTCCTAATAGCACAGAAAGGAATCTGATCGCGGATCTGAACACCCAGGATGCTAGCATAATCCTCCATCAGAGGTCCCAACAAATAGTCCGGAAATACAAAGCATCTCAGCCCCGGGTCATAAAACTGGAGAAGAGTATGAATGGCGCTCCTGTCGCTGTCAGTGAGTCTGAAAACCATCTTCAGGATACTACCGTATGACTCTCTGAACATCCCCACATGGTCGGGTGTAATTAATGCAATCATATCTCTCAACTCATCAATCTCGGGGTTGAAGAAACTGTAGGCAACATCATGCTTCAAACCGGTCCTCATCTCTGAGCAGAAATCTCTCAACCAGGATCTCGATCCAAAATGTCCCTGCATATGGGTAAACATGTGTTAGATGCAGGTAAATGCAAAATGTAATGATGTTGATGAATGAATGCAATACATTGCCATCCTCCAAGCCATCTGATCATCCGTTGCTCTGAATCCTGCCCGGACCACTGAACTGATCACAACCATCTGAGGGAACATGTAACCACAAATCCGACTCGAGGGTTCCGAAATAAACGGAACTGACAGATACACCATCATCATCATCACCAAACAACCTCTGAGAAGATAACCTGAAAACCTCTGAATCGGCCCGGGGAATCCTGAAATAAACGGATCCCCACTGATAAATAACTTGGACAACACTCCGGCGTCTCAGAAATAAACGGCCATAAATCCGACTTATAAATAGGACTCTGATCAACGGAACCAACAGTCACCATCTGAGTCACCAACAGAACATGCATCTGAAAGAACCACCCTCCCCTCACAGGTAAATTCTAATCAGGTCACCCTAAGGTGGATAATAGTCTCGACAATCGGGCAAAGATACTCAATGGGTTTGCCCTTTCGGGTGTGCCATTGTAGCTCTCCTGAGATCGTCTAAACCAAAGATCCGGGAAATGATCGGTCACCGGAGTCAATAGCTCAGAAGAGATAACTAAACCAAAGTGGAGTATTCCACAATGGAAAGCTCTCCAATGAACCTCGTCCGGCTTGTGGTATGTCACGTTGCAACAATATACTAATATAGCAAATGAGGGGGTTTTAGCCCCACTCAGAACACCCACCCCCACAGAGGAACCACCTGCACAGAGGACGGCAACATGATAGTATGATGCATGCAGACATTTATGCAAATATATACACTGTTAGAATAATAAATGCAATAAATAAAGCAACACAAGCAACCTAAACTATCCTAGAACGCTAGGAAGAACTCGCTTAGGGAAGATGGACCAGCACAGGTCACCATCAGGTAGTCCCCAGCAGAGTCGCCAGCTGTCGCATCCGCGAAAAACAACCGGCGGGCTGAAACAAAATAACACAGAGCCGCCACCGTGCGTTATTTATCCCAAAAGAGGGAAAGGAAACGCTCAGAGTAAACCTAGAAAGGACATGGTCTCGCGACCAAAGAGAATGGGATCGGGAGTCGGTTACGCAAGGGGAAGGTATTAGCACCCCTCACGTCCGTCGTACTCGACGGGATCCACGCTCTAAAAGAAAGAAAAGGTTGCTAAAACAAACATCACACACACACACCGAAGACAACACAGGTGGGGGAAAAGAGGAGAGGGCTCGCTAGGATATCGCATCCTATGCCTACGTATCTCGTCTGGAACGAGAATCAGAGCTGCCATAGTTCGAATCACGCACGCCAAACAAACAAACACAAACACAGGCAAACATGGATCCTGAATGCCAACCACTGGACTTATATCGGCATCCGAACCAAACACACGCACACTGGAACCTGAATGCCACTAGATGGACTTACATCAGCTTCCAAGCACACAACAACCAACAAGTTAATAGGGAGTCGGGAACTCGAGCCTATAACTGTCAAGCACACACACAAAAGAAAAAAAAAGTGCCCGGAGAGACCTCGCACGGTCTCCTGCCTACGTACCTCATCTGGTATGAGGATCAGGGCGACGTAGTTCCTCTGAAAGGGAAAGAAATTCTAGCCAGAAACCAAGGGAAGACACGCTACCAGGGAGCTGTACTCGAGCCTAGTGTTATCATGCATCATTGCCCTATGTTATGGTTTCTATCTACTTGCACAACAGCAAGCTAATCCTAACCAGGAAGAACAAGCATGCAAGCATCAATCAAAATAAAACAAACATTTCAAGCAAATATTCACAAAGCACACACTATATCCAGTCAGAAGTGGGCTCAGACAAAGGGTTCGACTGCCAAGGCAAGTCATCTGTACAAGGGTAGAGTTAGCTCTTAACCTTGCCATTGAGAGGCTAAGGTGAAGCTGATGAAAGGTGAGTGAAGATCAGACTTCACAGCTCTTATCCCTGTCCAGGGAGAGCTTTAGACAAAGGAGCGTGGGTCCAGAATGGAGGGACCCTTCTACGCTCAAGACTCTGACACAACTGTACAAAGTATAAGATCTTGGGTTTGTGTCCCAATGCATCAACACAGTGGTGTGAGCAGAGGGACGACTCAACAGAATAGCGGGGGATAGATTGCATATCCCTTGGGTTCCGCCAATTGCCTCATAGAGGTCTTTACCTGCTTGGCACAAAAGTAAACAATCACAAACATCGCCTCTTAAGGAGGACTTCAGACAGTTGCCTGGCTAAATAACAAGCCAGGTCTTCCAGACTACATGGAGACAAGAGAGTCTACCTCAACTGGTTTAAAAACCAAGCAACAGCAAGCAAGTTCTTAAAGAACTGTAAGCAACTTAATGTACCTGAAATCAATCAAGTATCATCAGTACTCAGACAAACCAACAGTAAACAGCAAAAGTCAATCTATACAGACAACACAAATTAATGCACACAAGTGCAAGCCATGAGCCCAAGCTCAAGCATCAAACCCTACAACACAAAACAAGTTAGTTTACAACATCAAACAAAACTCAATTTAATCAGCTTGCAATTTTCTCCTTAAGGCTTTTGCATTTCAACCTGAAAATCCAAACCAAATGTGAGAAACTAGACCACTAGGCCAAGCCTAGAGTCCAAAGGGGATGAAAAAATCAAAACAGCAAGTGAAAATTATCCAAAATCACATTCAAACAATTTAGAAACAAATGCAATTGGTCCCATGCTCATATCAATCACCATTATCATTTTATGCACAAAATAGCATCAAACATGCAATTTGCAACTTCAAATGACCAAACAGAACTATCTCAATCAAAAGCATATCAAAACAATTCAATTAATTCCACAAAAATTCACACCTAAATAGGACACATTCAATGAATAGCTTGTAAATTTTCAGCTCAATTGGACAAAAGGAAGTAGGGCAATGAAAATCAAGAAGTTCAGACACATCTATACAAGCCAAAATAAGGCATCAACATAAGCATCAACTTCCATAAATCATAAAACAGTGACAACAATTAAGAAATGAATGGGATCAAAACCACAATGTCCTATAATGTGTCTACAATCCCCATGTCAAATTTCATCTTCATCCAATACACCATGAGAATTTCACAAACAAAATACAATCATGTGTCACATAATGTCACAAAATGACCAAACAGGGAAGAAAATTATCAATCAATTAGAAAATTCCATCAAAAATTCCAGAAAAAATAACATGTGGTCTCAACATACAAATGATCATCCACACAAAATTTCAGCTCAAATCAACATCCCTAAGCATTTTAAATAAAATCATGAAGTTGACATAGCTTGGTGTGACACAAATTGTCACACCTCTAATCAAAAATTCATATCTCCTTCACCAAGTATCCAAAAATCACAAACTCTACATGAAAATCACCATCAACATGTCCAAAACAAACACAAAAAATTTCATTCATTTATTTGAAGGCATCATCATTTCATGAGAGATTTGGCAAAACATGTACAAAATGAACACATTAAATCAATCCCTAAGCCAATTAATTTTCTACACGTGCAAAAATTCCACAAAAATCATGATTAAATTCTACACATCATCAGGAGTATCATGGAAAAAATCTCACCAAAATCGGATAAGTTTTGAGGTCTCTATGATTTTTACAAGATGATGTATCAAAATATAAAACAAATGAAAAAGAAATAAGAAATAATCAAATAATTAAATAAGGAAATGGCACGGTTGTAATATTAACTACATTGGCCAAAACGGCGTCGTCTTAAACAGAAGCCATGGCGCGTTTTGATTGGCTCATACTGGCGCCAAACACATTTTAAACAAGGCAAGGCGAGATAATGGATCAAACATGCTTTTTCACTTGTTCTTGCTCAAGAACAAACCAGAAAATTCCAGAAATCATGAACCACGAATCGTAACCAAAATGCACAAACTTATAACCGTTGGAACCGTCTTTCCACAAGGATTCAAGATATGCAAATAATTTCTCCTAACTCTCAACATATGGCACGGATCGAACGAAACAAGTTATGAACATCAAACTTCCAAACGCGATTACTCTCACCTCACTCAACCAAATCAAAAACTATGCATATCATGTTCATCTACATCCAAAGACCTTTCTAAACCCTAGCATAGTTCGAGCAATGGTGAAATTCGAAAAAGTACCTTGTGTTGATGACAGTTGTTGATCTTGATGATTCACGACGCCAAAGCCAAAACAGATGTAGCACAAGGTTCAGGAAGGTGAATGGAGTGACCAGCTAAGCTCAATGTTGCTTCAATTGGAAGAAATCTCAAAACTCCATTGTTGTGCAAACCTTGAACAGTCCATGATCTTGAAGGTTCTTCCACGAATTTACCAAAACAGATGTAGATCTTGGCTTGTGGAAGATGAATCAAGAAGAATCGTGCAATTTGATTGAGAATTGGTGAAGAAATCTTGAAAAAAAGTGATGAAGCTTTTGAGAGAATTTTGAGAAAATAGAGGGAAAGTTTGTTATGGATCTTGAGAATTGTGATTGTGATTAGCAAATTCTGTTACAGTTAACCATTTATACCTCACACTAATCCATCTCTTAATCTCAATTATCCAAAATTTGGAAGATTAGTGTAATTGCATTTTTAGGTGCTATGTCAAAAATGACCTTGCCAAATATTGCAATGTGACAGCTCATGACAGTTCACACAACTTCTAAATGGTATTTGGAGTGTGTTGGAATGGTTCTCATGTTCAAATTCCAAGTATTGCTCAAAATCACATATTCACACCAAAAATGCACTTAAGTCCACTTGAAATTTGACTTTTTGCATTGACCATTTTTGATGAATTTGGACCATACACCATGAAAGTACATGTGAAATGGGTTTTGCTCACAAAAAGATCACCCAAATTGGACATTCCATGTGAAAGTTATGCCACTTTGATTATAGGCATTTTTGGAAAATGAATGGACCATAACTTGTCAACCGTACATGGGAAATTCAAGTTCTTGGACTTTTTGGAAAGGTGAGAACAAGATCTACAACTTTCATGTTGGACAAATTTTCATTTGAAGCTTTTTTGGACATGTAATTTTATGGTGAAAAACTTTCCATTTTTGGAAACTTCCATTACAAGTCACTTTCTATTTTTGGTAATTTTTGTCCTGACTTTATTTTCTTCATTCTTGAGCTTTGACATGTCAAATGAAACTTGTTTCAACATGAATGAAGTGTATCCAACTCTCTCCCACCTCCAAATCCATAAAATCAAGCACAGTTGACCACAATTGACTTTTCAACTAATAGATGAATTTAGTTGTGCACTGATCAATCTGAGCCCCAATCCTCTGATGAAATGGCTCAATGATGAAACCCTAGCCTCCATAAGCTCAATACAATCATGAAATAATCCCCATATCCATCATAGACCCCATCTCCTTGCCAAGCCCTGATTGGCCCAATGCAACTGATTAGGGTTGACCATTGGTCAAAACCCTAATCTCAAGGTATCTGATCAATCTTCTGAATCTCCTGGATGATAACAAAACCATGATGATGATGATGTATCATTTCAACCAAGATCAAGACCAATCTCCTTGAGAAACCCTAATTTGGACCACAACTCTCAGACAATTAATGATCCAGTTCAATGAAACCCTAGCTTGCACCATGACCTCTTCATCTTCTGATCAAGACTTAGGAGGATGCCTTGCACAATGTAACCACATGATATGCAATATGCAATGCCTAATGACCTAAGAATGCAATGCAAATATGCTAAGCCAGTCCCAAGAGAGGAGGGCAAATTTTGAGGTGTTACAATAACAACAAATAATATCTCTCACCCTAATTAGGATTTGTGTTATGCAACGATGAGAGACTAGTATGCTATTTATAAGAAAACTAACACACTAAACTAATGGACTTTTACACACAAGCTAACTTAGAAAACAAACTAGCTTAAACAATTGGACATAATAAACATGCCCAATTCGACATGCTAACAATCCTAACATACTTCGACTACAACATGTGAATAGACTTCGACGACATGATAATGATCCTGTCGAATTGACAAATAAAAAAATTATCATTCGATCATACTAGAGTTCAATCCAATTTCTCACATTACTTAAATTAAATTGTGAAATTAGAAAGTAACTAACCCTATTTACTAACTAACAAATTTTCTATTTTAATTAATAAAACATTATTAATAATCATTTTTTTACTGTTATAATAAACTAATAATAAAATAAATAAAAACTTTATATATATATATATATATATATATATATATATATATATATATATATATATATATATTATATATATATATATATATATATATATATATATATATATATATATAAAGTAACCCACGTCTAATAATTTGTTAGGATAAAAAATAAAATTAACTCTATTATTTTTATAATAATATAATAATTAATTAAAAAAACTTAAATTTTTCAAAAAATATTCATAATTAATAATAAATACAAAAAAAAATGTTCCAAATAAAAGATCAGGCAAATTTACCGAGATAACCCACTTTTTCGAAAAAATTCCCAAAATACCCCACTTTTCAGGAAAATTTCCAAAATACCCCACTTTTAGGAGGAGGCGCCAATTGGATTGGCGACCCCTCTTAAAAATTGCAAGGAGGCGCCAATCCAATTGGCGACTCCCTTAAAAAAGCCTCAAATGAAAACACCTCCAACATGAAAGTTGTAGATCGTTTCAAGACAATGAATTTGGATATACATTTTGCATCATTTGGATTTTTTATGAGAAAGTTATGGGCAGTTGAAGTTGGACTTCTGAGTTTTTCAACTATTATCTGACCTATAATGTCTTGCATTATTTCATGTGTTTATTTTAGGAATATGAATTTTTGTCCAACATAACATTTGAAGTAGACATCTTAAATTTTCCAATGCACTTGGTCCCACCTCAAAATAATTAAAAATGAGTGAGTTAGGTCCTTGCGAACTTGACCCAAAATTAGGGTTTCTGTCAAAACATGTGTATGTGAATTTTGCCAAAAGGGACCAACTTCAAGCCCTTCTGTTTGAATGATAAAATCCTCAAATGACAAAACCTTCAACATAAAAGTTGTAGATCTTTTCAAGATAATGAATTTGGACTAAAGTTTTGCATCATTTGCAATTTTTATGAGAAAGGTATGGGCACCTGAACTTGGACTCTTTGACATTTTAACTGTTATCTGACCTATAATGTTTTGTATTATTGCATGTGTTTGTGTTAGAGTTATGAATTTTTGTCCAACATAACAACTGAAGTAGAGATCTTAAATTTTCCAATGCACTTTGTCCCACCTCAAAATAATTAAAAATGAGTGAGTTAGGTCCTTGCAAACTTGATCCAAAATTAGGGTTTCTGTCAAAACATGTGTATGTGAATTTTGCCAAAAGGGACCAAATTCAAGCCCTTCTGTTTGAATGATAAAAGCCTCAAATGACAAAACCTTCAACATAAAAGTTTTAGATCTTTTCAAGATAATGAATTTGGACAAAAATTTTGCATCATTTGCATTTTTTATGAGAAAGGTATGGGCACCTGAACTTGGACTCTTTCACATTTCAATTGTTATCTGACCTATAATGTTTTGTATTATCATATGTGTTTATTTTAGAATTATGAAATTTTGTCCAACATAACAATTTAAGTAGACATCTCAATGGAGTTTCAGTCAAAACATGTGTATGTGAATTTTGCCAAAATGGAGTTTAGACAAAGAAACCTAATGTTTGGAGTTTACACAAAGATAAATTTGATATAATACGAATTGATATTAATAAAATTTGGATTTTACACAAGGAATCCTAATGGTGATGACCGGGATCACCTAACCGACCTCCGGTCTCACATCCCCTAGCTACCCTAACCCTTGGCCCTAACCCACGTTGACGATTCTGCACCGGTGTTTGTTCATCTGATGGTCCAGGAGCGTCATTACCTCCTACCGGAGAAGATCCGTTGAGGTATTCAGCCAACTCGGCATAGTCTTCAGTATTCAATGATGGTGTACCGGCGTAGCTTAGCTCATGACCCATGCCAGAGAAGTTGGGGTGTGGTTGACTCATGGATGGGCGACCGGGACGGTTGAAGGGAGACATGGGTGACAATGATGGGTCTAGGAAAGGTTGGAAAGGTTGCTGGGGTGTTTGGAAGAGATATGGTTGTGGGATGTTTTGGTATTGTGATGTTTGGGGTTCTTGGCTACGGTAGGTGATGGGGCGGTTAGTGTTTTGGCTAAGGCGACTTTGGTAGGGTGATGGTGTGGGTGCGAAGCGATGTTCGGTCTGAGGTTGATGGTCCATTTGTTGGTGGTGGTATGGGGGATGTTCTTGGTATTGGGTTGGGTGAATGGCATGTTTTGGTTGTATGTTTGTGTGTTTGTGGAACGGAAAGTTTGACGGATAGGTGGTTGTGAGTAATCGGGCTGAGAATGTTGTTGGGGGTTAGATGTTGATCCTTCTTGTGTGTAACTTGTCTGGCGTGGGTCGTAGAGGTACATATCATCGGCGATGAATTGAAATCCAACCGATCTACGTCAGTTAAGACATGGTCATGACGGTGCTTCCACTTGCGACACTCTGATCTTGCGAAGGTTTTCCAAGGGTTGTAGTTCCATTGGTCGTTCACTTTACGCATATGCCATTCTCCTAGGCTAGCTGGGGGGTCTGGGATATTCTGGACCATACCGAACTGCAGCTTCACACGATCGGTGTTGTGCATCTCCACTGTTGTGAACCGTATTATCGGTGTGCATGTTGTCCATACGGCTGCGTCTTCAGGGTTGACCTGATGCTCATAATCCATATTAAGGTATGGATGCCAAATGAACTGAAATGTTAAAGACGATAGGATTTAAATGAATGTAAAAAAAGTCAACATAATATGACGAATTAATGAAGTTATTTTGCTTACGTCTGTCGGTCGAAGGTGATTCAACAGGTTGCGATACTGAGTAATACAGTGTCTCGGACATCTGCTGTAATTCATACCACGTGCCGACCATCTACACCAAAAAGTTAAAAGAAATTAGTTATGGGTACTAAACTGTAAGGAAGTAAGTAAAGATATAGCAATTTAAACAACTTACTTTTTTGCATATGGAAAAGTGAAGGGGTTGTTATTGACCGGTGCTAGAGACGGTAGTCTTGACCATCCCCATGCTTGTAGCAAAACAACACATCCAGAAAATGTCGATGTGTCTTTGTGGGAGTTTTTGCACAACGAACTATAGAGATAGGCTAGACATGCGGATCCCCAACTGTAACTACCTATTCTATCTATATGTCTAAGTAAAGGTAAGTACATAATATGCATGCTAGAACCACTACCTTCGGGAAATAAAAAGGATCCTAGTAACAACATAATGTAACATCTAGTTTTGATTATTCGAGCATCTTCGGTAGAATGCTCATCTAAATATAAACTATTATAATATGACTTTAGGCGTGAGAGTAGTATACCTTGACCTCTAGCATTATCATCTAACAAATCAGTGTCTAAAAGCTCCATGCAAATTGAGTTTGCATAGTTGGTCTTACCATTAACAGCTTTGCCTTCAATTCGTAGTCCTAAAAGCATGTAGACGTCTTCTAACGTCACGGTACACTCACCGGTTGGAAACCAAAATGTGTGTGTCTCTGGCCTCCATCTTTCGCATAAGGCTAGAATGAACTTGTTATCTATAGACCAAGACATAATCTTGCTAATGTGACCAAAACCGGCGAGTTCAACATAAGGTTGAATCATCGGGTCCATTGGGACAAGTTCGTGGACTCGAGTTCGAAACCTTGATACATCCTATAATAGAAATAATATAACACTTTACTAAGTTGGTATTTCAAAATAAAATGGGGTTGGTGGAGATGAAACATAAAAAATTAGTATAAGAAAAAACTTACGTATGTTGCGATGTTTGCAACTGTTCCTCTGTGTGCTTCGCCCATTGTGAGTAAAGACATATTGTTGGGGAGTTGGTGTAGATGAAATTGGAAGATTTTGTTGAAGATGAAATTATAAAAGAAGTAATGTAGATGAAGTAGTGAGAATGTTGGTGTGGAAGAATTGTTGAAGGAGTGGATGAATTTATAGGCAAATGGAGGAGAGCATAAAAAATTGTGTTTGCATGGTGTCTCCACCTCATTTGGCGACCATGTACAATAATAATGAGGGGGCGCCATTCAAATTGGCGACACCATAGGGTACATGCATGCAAGGCTAGTTCTGAATGCTTGGTTTCGAGGACTGACTCCATGGGGGCGCCATTCAAATTGGCGACCATGTACAATCCTTAAGTGTAGGCGCCAAACCAATTGGCGCCACCATTTGCATGTCTGAGACGTGGCATTGCTGTCTCCTGCATGCTGAACAACTCACTTATGGATGGCTTGCATGATTGACACATCATCTCTGACCATCTTAGGTGTCCGACACGTGTCTGTCTTGTCTCCTGCATGCTGATGACTAGCTTCTTGATAGCTTGCATGGTTGACACATCATGTCTGACCATCTTAGGTGTCCGACACGTGGTTGTCTTGTCTCCTGCATGCTGAAGACTCACTTCTTGATAGGTTGTCTGTCTGACACATCATCTCACACTGTCTTTCCTGACTGACACATCATCTCAGAACTGTCTTACATGTCCGACACATGGCTATCTTGTCTTCTGCATACTGAAGAGTCACTTCTTGATATCTTGCCTGGTTGACACATCAACTCACACTGTCTTGCAGGATTGACACATCATCTCAGACACGTGGCTCTCTAGTATCCTGCATGCTGAAGACTCACTTATGTCTTGACTAGCTAGCATGCTTGACACATCAACTCACACTGTCTTGCATGACATACACATCAACTCATGACTAGCTAGCATGCTTGACACATCAACTCACACTGTATTGCATGACAGACACCTCATCTCAGAACTGACTTGCATGCTTGACACATTATCTCAGAGTAGCTTCAATGTCCGACACATCATCTCAGAACTAGCTAGCATGTGAGACACTGATACCATCTATTTAAGTGTCTTACTATCAACATCCAACACACTTCACTCACATTCATCTGCACTTGCAAAATAGTTTTCATCTCCAAAATGTCATCTTCATCATTATACAGTGTCAACGTTCACTACAACGGTGAAACTTTTGAGTCTGAGCTTCATGGTTTTTGTTTTAGAAACACTGATACCATAAGAGTCACGATGAAGAGAAATGCAACCTTTTTGCATTTGAAAAAAAGAATACAATCCTTTATAGGATCAAGTATTGTGTCAAAGATGACATATCAAAATCCTATATTTTTTGAGAATGGTCAATGCAAGTTTTTCCCCCTTAAGATACGAGACGATGAAGATGTTCAAAACATGTTTCTTAGTCATGAACATTCAGGCATGGATTGTATCGAGTTTTACATTACTCTACAACCATGTATACCGTCTCAACAGTCTCAACTAACCGATCAGGATGCAGCTGGTGAAGATGCTGCAGATGATGCACAATGGTCAGATGAACTCAACCCAGAAGCAGAAGTAGAAGTCGACATTGTTGATGAAGAAGAAGAGGAGACTGAGATACAGGTTGATCACATCCTGAACAACGACGATGAAGATGAGGCTCAACCACCACCAATACCTCCTAGTCATGCCTACAATCCTCCTCAACATATGACAAATATGGATCTTCACGATGATGAAACGTCCGACAGTGTCTTCTATAATCCGTATACGCGACCAGTAGGTGAATTAAAGGTGGGAGACATGTTTCGTACCAAAGAAGAATGTGTCTTGGCAATCAAAAAATTCCACATGAACAACTTTGCTGACTTTATAGTGAAACGCACTGATTCTAGAAGATATGTTATCGAATGTCGTAACATGCTTTGTAAGTTTCGTTTGGCTGCATCTTACAAGAAGAAAAATGAATCTTGGGAGATCGCTTCAATAGACCCACCACACAGTTGCGTTGCAACTAACATTGAACAAGATCACCGTAAGCTGAGCACAGCTTTGATATGTCAAGACATTCTGCCATTGGTAAATAAAGACCCATCAGTGAAGGTGAGTATAATTATATCCCATATCCGAACAACATATAATTATACTCCATCTTACAAGAAAGCATGGATTGCGAGGACAAAGGCTATTGAACAGGTTTTCGGCAACTGGGAGGATTCATTCAAGGAATTACCACGGTTTTTATGGGCACTAAAAACTTATGTCCCAGGAACTGTGGCAATTCTGGAGACAGTGCCAGCAATGATGTCAGACGGAACCTGTGCTACATGTAATAGAATATTTCACCGTCTCTTTTGGGCATTTGACCCGTGCATCAAAGGTTTCGCTTTCTGCAAACCTCTCCTGCAAATTGATGGCACCTGGTTATACGGAAAATACAAGGGTACTTTGCTCATGGCAGTTGCACAAGACGGTAACAACAATGTATTTCCCATTGCCTTTGCTCTTGTTGAAGGTGAAACGGCTGGTGGATGGGGTTTCTTTCTTCGACATCTCAGAACGCATGTCGCTCCACAAGCCAATCTATGTTTGATTTCAGATAGACATGCTGCCATTGAAAGTGCCTACAACAACCATGACAACGGATGGCATGATCCTCCTTCTACACATGTCTACTGTATCAGACACATTGCACAAAACTTCATGCGTGCTATAAAAGATAAGAATCTTCGCAAGAAGGTGGTGAATGTTGGGTATGCTTTAACTCAACCGTCATTTCAATATTATCGTGATGAGATTCGACTGTCTAATGAAGACGCGGGGAGATGGATAAATAACATCCCAGTAGAGCAGTGGACAAGAGCATTTGACGGTGGTTGTCGATGGGGCCACATGACAACAAACATTGTGGAATGCATGAACGGGGTTTTCAAAGGGATTCGAAATCTGCCGATAACCGCCTTGGTAAGATCAACCTATTATAGGTTGGCTTCTATATTCGCAACCAGAGGTGAAAGATGGAGTGCAGTGTTAATGTCCGGACAAGTATTCAGTGAGTGTTGCATGAAGGTCATGAAAGAGGATAGCATCAAAGCTACGACACACGCTGTAACAGTGTTTGACCGTCATAGACAAAATTTCAGCGTCCAGGAAACAATGGGCAACAACGAGGGGAGACCAAATTTAGCCTACGCTGTTAGACTACACAGAAGTTGGTGCGATTGTGGAAAATTTCAGGCCTTCCGCATACCTTGCTCCCATGTCATTGCAACATGCGCTTATACTCGTCAAGACGCTTACACCCATTTATCTGATGTGTACAAGGCCAACACCATCATGAATGTATATAGTCAAAGCTTTTCAGGACTGCCAATGGAGGATTACTGGCCTCCATATGAAGGAGATATTATTTGGCACAATGAAGAGATGCGTAGAAAGAAGAAAGGAAGGCCAAACAGCACACGTATCAGAACAGAGATGGATTTCACAGATAAAATGATAAGATTATGTAGTATCTGTCGTCAACCAGGACACAACAAAAACAACTGTCCCAATCAAGGAGCATCATCTAGATCTTAAGATTTTTGTAACATTTTATCTAGATCTTAAGCTTTTTGTAACATTTTATCTAGATCTTAAGCTTTTTGTAACATTGTATTTCTGTAACAATCAATCATTATATATCATTAAGTTCTTGTTACAACGAGTTTCATAACCAACAACAGTACAAAACATCTGAAAACATAAATAATTCTAACTGATTACAACAATCAAATTAATGTCGTCTCGACCGAACATCATTTCCCTAGCATCCTTATCAGTCTTCATTCGCACCCAACCAAAGATACTGTCAAGTCTCTCAATACTTCTGATTTTTCCCCTTCTGGTATTTTCCCGTCTAACCATCGAACCAGTTCCCTCTTCAGTTGATCTAACGTGGTGATGTTCCAAAACAGCATCAGCAATTGAGGTTTGTCTCTCGCATAAATCACCTTACCGTATCGGCGACGAACAGCAAACATGATAGCCAAATGATTATATGAGTTGTGGAACAATAGGTCACACAACGCATCTATTTATAAGACAAAAAAGGCATTTTATGAGGGACTCGCCAATTGAGTTGGCGCCTCCTTTTAAAACCTACACATAGGCGCCAATTGGATTGGCTAAGGCACCTTCCCTAGCCAATCCAATTGGCGCCTCCATTCAAGTTTTAACAACAGTCGCCATATGAACAACTTTCATGTTCATCAAAAATCCATTTGAAACTTGGAAGCTCATCATTCATTTCAAAACATTATAGGTCATTTTGACAGAAACCCTAATTTTGGGTCAACTTCGCAGGGACCTAACTCACTCATTTTTAATTATTTTGAGGTGGGACCAAGTGCATTGGAAAATTTAAGATGTCTACTTCAGTTGTTATGTTGGAAAAAATTTCATAACTCTAAAAGAAACACATGAAATAATGCAAGAGATTATAGGTCAGATTACAGTTGAAAAACTCAGAAGTCCAACTTCAACTGCCCATAACTTTCTCATAAAAAATCCAAATGATGCAAAATTTATATCCAAATTAATTATCTTGAAAAGATCTACAACTTTCATGTTGGAGGTTTTTTCATTTGAGGTTTTTTTAAGGGAGTCGCCAATTGGATTGGCGCCTCCTCTTAAAAAATACACATAGGCGCCAATTGGATTGGCTAGGGCAGGTGCCCTAGCCAATCCAATTGGCGCCTCCTTGTAGTTTTTAAGAGGGTTCGCCAATTCAATTGGCGCCTCCTCCTAAAAGTGGGATAGATTGGGAATTTTGCTGAAAAGTGAGGTATTTTGGGAATTTCTTTGAAAAAGTGGGTTATCTCGGTAAATTTGTCAAAAGATCACTCACCCACTAACAAAAAATTAACGAGAGTAACTCAAAAATCCATTATCCAACTCAGTAAGCGACTGACCCACTAAAATATAATAACTACTAGTATCTCATGCAATACTTTTAAAAGCATATTTGGAGGAGGTAGTTTAGAATATTTAAGAAATTTAAAATTCTAATTAATTCAAAAGATTCTATTGTAGTTTATAATTTTTAAAACTTTTGTGTCAAATTTAAAATATAAAAAAAGAGAGATCAATTTATAATTTTTGAAAGTTTGAAGAGATGAGTTTGTAAAATTTGAAAATTATTAAAGATTTATTTGCAATTGTTTGAAAATTTTGGAAATGAATTTAAATTTTTCATAAAATATGAGGATCATTTTATCAATTTAAAAAAAAAATAATAAACTATTTAAAATTCACATTATATAAACTAAATGAGTAATTTTAAATTATTTACTTTTTTTTTGTATCATTTGAAATTCTTTAAATTTAACTAAAATAAAATACCTTATAAATTTATACCATTTTAACAACTCCCTTTTTTTTTATTTAAACATTAAATTTTAATAAAATTATTTTAAATTCCTTTAAAAAATCAACTTCCTTAAACACCATCTAAACTTTCAATGTGTTCTCATGCTCAATTTTTAAGAACATTTATTTCACTCCCATTGATAAGGATGCTATTTATTTATTTTTTTAATTTGTTTTTATTTTAGTTCTATTTGCTTCAGAACTTGGGCATCACAAAATATATTTATTTAAAATATGTTTATTTTGATTAATGTGTTGTTGAAAAGTATAAATATTAAGGTTACTTATTTATTTCATATCTCTTTAAACTTTTTATTCATTATTGATTTTTATCCCTAATTTTTTATATTCTTAATTTTATTATCGTTTTTTAATTCTTTGTCATGTTAAATTTTTTTTAGGTATAGATATTGTTGAAAAAGTTTTATGTAGTTTTATAAATGAGTGATATTTCAAGTTATCAATTGTAGTTGACTGTTATTTTTTATTCTTATTTCTCATATTCCTAATTTTACTATCGATTTCTAATTTTTTTTTATATTTTTTTTGTAGGTACAAATTTTGTTGAAAAATATCCAAATTATTTATAAGATGCAACCAAGGGATAGCTGTTTCTAAGGATTTCAACTTAATTGGGATGTTTAGATTTTCTATGATGTAAAATTGCTTTCAATTCAATTAAAAAATCTAAATTAATGATTAATATTCAATTAACAACAATAATAAAAATATTATATAAAATTTAAAAAATAATAATAAAATATTTAAATAAATTAGAATTAATAAAATAATTTTAATTTTAAATATTTAGAATTACAAAATTAAAATTTTATATTGAATTACCACCTCAATTGTATATTCAATTATAATATATTATAAATAATTCACAATATAATTAATAAAAGTAATCCTACAAAATTAATTCGTGCATCGGACGGGTAGCATCTAATTTAATTATGGATTTAATTGAAATATATTGACAATGTAAAACGATTTTACACTGTCAGTTAATCCTAGACGTTGGATATTGAAATAAGTTTAATTTTTATTTTAAAAATCTATAAAATAATGCAAATGGACGATGATGATGAATCGTCAATATAAATCCTTTTACATTAACAATGCATAATAATTAATCCCTTTAATTATATAACTTTTTATTTAATTCTATTATATTTAATTTAATTTATTCAATATAGACAAATATACAAAATAAAATATTTAATTGTAAATGTTACTATAAGAAAAATATATTAATTATATCCACAATAACATATCTACCGGTTGCCTTACATTATGAGAAATTATTAGAAAAAAATTAAATTTAAAAAAGAAATGATGAAATAAATAAAATATTTTATATTAATTTATATTATTTCAACGAATTGATAACATATATGAAGGCTGAATATCAAATTATATATATATATATATATATTATATATAATATATATATATATATATATATATATATATATATATATATATATATATATATATATATATATA
Source organism: Lathyrus oleraceus (assembly GCF_024323335.1). Taxonomy (NCBI): domain Eukaryota; kingdom Viridiplantae; phylum Streptophyta; class Magnoliopsida; order Fabales; family Fabaceae; genus Lathyrus; species Lathyrus oleraceus. The sequence goes on from NC_066584.1 coordinate 361,331,483, forward strand.
TATATATAATGAACCGGTTATTTTATTAAATATTTTAACTTTAATATGGTAATGAGCTATTAGCTATCTTCTATAATAAATCTGATATATTGATTTTTGACAATAAATATAAATTAATAATTTGTTATGTGCTAAAATTTCATATACTTTTAAGTCTAAAGTTTGTACGATAAAAAAACACTAAAAAAAATAGTGGAGAATTTCGGTTTTTTTACCGAGATAACCCAGTTTTTCGAAAAAATTCCCAAAATAACCCAGTTTTCAGCAAAATTCCCAATCTACCCCACTTTTAGGAGGTGTCTCCAATTGAATTGGCGACTCCTCTTAAAAATTGCAAGGAGGCGCCAATTGGATTGGCTAGGGCAGGTGCCCTAGCCAATCCAATTGGCGCCTATGTGTAATTTTTAAGAGGAGTCGCCAATTCAATTGGCGACACCCTTAAAAAAGGCTCAAATGGTAAAACCTCCAACATAAAAGTTGTAGATCTTTTTAAGACAATGAATTTGGACATATATTTTGCATAATTTGGAATTTTTATGAGAAAGTTATGGGCAGTTGAAGTTGGACTTCTGAGTTTTTCAACTGTTATCTGACCTATAATGTCTTGCATTATCGCATGTGTTTCTTTTAGAAATATGAAATTTTGTCCAACATAACATTTGAAGTATACATCTTAAATTTTGCAATGCACTTGGTCTCACCTCAAAATAATTAAAAATGAGTGAGTTAGGTCCCTGCGAACTTGACCCAAAATTAAGGTTTCTGTCAAAACATGTGTATGTGAATTTTGCCAAAAGGGACCAACTTCAAGCCCTTCTGTTTGAATGATAAAAACCTCAAATGACAAAACCTTCAACATAAAAGTTGTACATCTTTTCAAGATAAAGAATTTGGACTAAAATTTTGCATCATTTGCTTTTTTTTTAGAAAGGTATGGGCACCTGAACTTGGACTCTTTGACATTTCAACTGTTATCTGACGTATAATGTTTTTCATTATCCCATGTGTTTCTTTTAGAATTATGAAATTTTGTTCAACATAACATTTGAAGTAGACATCTCAAATTTTGCAATGCACTTGGTCCCACCTAAAAATAATTAAAAATGAGTGAGTTATGTCCTTGCGAACTTGACCCAAAATTAGGGTTTCTGTCAAAACATGTGTATGTGAATTTTGCCAAAAGGGACCAACTTCAAGCCCTTCTATTTGAATGATAAAACCCTCAAATGACAAAACCTTCAACATAAAACTTGTACATCTTTTCAAGACAATGAATTTGGACTAAAATTTTGCATCATTTGCAATTTTTTTGAGAAAGGTACTAAAATTCTCAAAAAAATTGCAAATGATGCAAAATTTTAGTCCAAATTCATTGTCTTGAAAAGATGTACAACTTTTATGTTGAAGGTTTTGTCATTTGAGGGTTTTATCATTCAAACAGAAGGGCTTGAAGTTGGTCCCTTTTGGCAAAATTCACATACACATGTTTTGACAGAAACCCTAATTTTGGGTCAAGTTCGCAAGGACCTAACTCACTCATTTTTAATTCTTTTGAGGTGGGACCAAGTGCATTGCAAAATTTGAGATGTCTAATCAAATGTTATGTTGAACAAAATTTCATAATTCTAAAAGAAACACATGGGATAATGCAAAACATTATACGTCAGATAATAGTTGAAATGTCAAAGAGTCCAAGTTCAGGTGCCCATACCTTTCTAAAAAAAATGCAAATGATGCAAAATTTTAGTCCAAATTCTTTATCTTGAAAAGATCTACAACTTTTATGTTGAAGGTTTTGTCATTTGAGGTTTTTATCATTCAAACAGAAGGGCTTGAAGTTGGTCCCTTTTGGCAAAATTCACATACACATGTTTTGACAGAAACCCTAATTTTGGGTCAAGTTCGCAAGGACCTAACTCACTCATTTTTAATTATTTTGAGGTGAGACCAAGTGAGTTGAAAAATTTAAGATGTCTACTTCAGTTGTTATGTTGGACAAAATTTCATAACTCTAACAGAAACACATGCGATAATACAAAACATTATAGGTCAGATAACAGTTGAAAAAATCAGAAGTCCAACTTCAACTGCCCATAACTTTCTAATAAAAAATCCAAATGATGCAAAATTTATGTCCAAATTCATTGTCTTGAAAAGATCTACAACTTTCATGTTGGAGATTTCTCCATTTGAGCCTTTTTTAAGGGTGTCGCCAATTGAATTGGCGACTCCTCTTAAAAATTACACATAGGCGCCAATTGGATTGGCTAGGGCACCTGCCCTAGCCAATCCAATTGACGCCTCCTTGCAATTTTTAAGAGGAGTCGCCAATTCAATTGGAGACACCTCCTAAAAGTGGGATAGATTGGGAATTTTGCTGAAAACTGGGTTATTTTGGGAATTTTTTCGAAAAACTGGGTTATCTCGGTAAAAAAACCGAGAATTTCACATCAATCTTCTGAAAGAATTAGTACTATTTGATATCAGTTCGGATTCTTTTTAATCGATTAATCAATTTTAAAAAATCAGATACTTTGGAGGAAAATAAAAACATTATAATATTATATTATAAAGATATGCACCAAAAATAAAAATATGTCTAAAAAAGTTTTCCGTAGGCATTTTATACGTTATAAATTAATTAATTAATTAAATTTTCATTATCGAAAAAAAGATTAATTAATATCACGAAACAATACACCTCACATCGAAAATGAAAATGAAAATGCATAACGACTTAATTGACTGAGTGGCTTTATTTTATTTTCCATCTCTTCACTCCTTCATTCATGCACATGACTCTTCATCTTTCTCAACCATCATGAATCAAGGAACCAACTGGTATCGTCACATGGGAGACGGAAAAATAAGAATGGGAAACAATCACAAAAAGAAAAAGGAAAACATCACAAGCTTTAATGGCGGCGGCGCTAGCGGCGGCAACGGTGGTGGGAATGATATTGCCGGACTTATCTTGGCGGCGGTTGGTTTTATAGCTGTTGTCACTTTTTCAATCACCAAACATAGAACCAAACCCAAACCCAAACCTCAAAATTCATTAGACCAAAAATTTAATAAGAGCATAGAAGATCACGAAATTGAAACCAATCAAGGTTTTCACGCGCTTCTTCAACCTTCAACAGCCACAACTAAAGACCAAGATGTTGCACTATGGTAACATTAACACAACTATTTGTTTTTCATATATTTTCTATTTTACCTAGATTTGAACGATGTTGTTCCTTTAACTCATTTTAACATTCATATTTTCCACAGTGAGGCTATAACCGATGCGAAAAGCATTAACCACACTTTTATTGAGGTGATTTATCGATTATCATTCCTATTAATTTGGTTATGCTATAGTTAGAAAACACGTGGAAAAAAATTGCCATCATTTTGTTTTTTGTTTTCAGGAGGATAAAATTGAAAGTGTTTATGAGACCAAAACCATCAGTGAAGTGGTATCAGAAACCTCCTTTCATCATGATGAAATTGTGTTATCCGATGATTTCAACTCGGAAAGTGCTGTCTCTGAAGCGGAAAAGATGGATGATGATGATGATGAAGCTGCTTCAGAGATTGTTACAGAAAAAAATTGTTCGTGGAACACAATACTAAATACTGCCGAAAAGCAAGATCTTAGTTCTAAGGATGAGGGAGAGAAAATTGATATGCAGAATGAAGAACATGGAGGAGAGAAAACAGACACTGAAGTTGCTGCTGCTGCTGATGTGATTGTGGAAGCTGAAACTGAAATAACTTCTGAAGAAAAAGAAGGAAATTTAGCTATGGAGGTGAATGATCAAGATCATGAATCAATATTGGTATCAAACTCAAATCAATTTTCATCTTTGCTTCTGCTGTTGCCAGGGTTGCTCTTGCTTCTAGTTCTACTTTTGCTTATGCATTTTACAAAAAATATATTTTCTGCAATAGGGCTATAATACTGATATATGAATTTCAAACCAACTTGTCAACAATTTTCTTTTGCTTCTTAAGGCTCCATTTGACTTCAAACATTTTGATGAATTCAAGAAATAATCACACTTCAATTACATGAATTCTATCTAAAACATATATATGTTGATGTTTTAGCTTTTATTGTTTGACTTTCACTTTAATTTCAAGGCATTTAAGGTATAACAGATCACCTTCTCTGTCATTCATGGAATCATTTGCTAAAGAATAGATTCCCCACTTTCAAATCTTGAACACAATTATTTTAATTCTTACTTACACCTTTAACTTTTGATTCTTTTTAAATTAAATTATTTCCAACAAAATGTAGAACATGCTATGCTATGATATTGTATGTATTTGATCTTCTTGTTAGTGGGGCTTAAAGAATTTCATCGATTGGTATTAGACCACATGATATAGAACAACTATAATATGGATTTATCCTTGTCCCTTTATAAGAGTTTTGGCACATGTCAATATAGGGGGTTAGTTTTTTTTTTTAAAACTCAAACCAGTTTAAGATATTTCATTGATATAACGAGAGAAATATAATTAGAATTCGTTCACATTCAAGTCTAATTCAAGTGTAAGTGATTAAGTCTTACCCGATTATTAAAATAGAATGTTTGGTTTGTCTTAAGGTTTTTGAGTGAATATGTGGTGTCATAATCTTTAATAATATTCCATCCATTGTACCTTTCATATTTACCGGTCTTCATAACAAGTGGTATCAAAGTTTAGTTTTACTTGACGAAGGAGAGGAAGTTGGAGTTAGATCCTAAACAAACTAAAAGAACATGCACTCTGAGTAAAATTTATTACGCACAATAATTGTTGTAGATTGACCCAGTCACTATCTCACAAGGGTATATGCAAGAGTCACATTCTATTTGTTGTGACCAAGAATCCTTAGTAGAGATGCATGCCACTAAAAAAGAATTATGTCACTAAAATGAAACCTTCTAGGGAAGCATTCTCGACATCCAACAACAAAGGCGGGATGATGATGAAACATAGGGCATAGAGGTGTTCAACCCTTTACCCATCGAAACGGTTCCATAAAAGTAATATCCTAAACATCAAAAATTTCTAAATCTAGGACATTGTTTAACATAATATCATTCCTCTTTGAGATTTTGCTAGTGAATTGAGACATGCCACATTTCTCTATAAATGAGTGCACATAATTAAAAAGGTTAGGCTAGTACATGCCAATCTGCAGTATCTTCGCAACAATTTTTGAGGTGATAATATGTCCTTCAGAGGTAGAAGTATGTAAATGAGTTACTCTCAATTTCCTCTTCAGGAATACACCTCTAGAATATTAGATCAACACCTCTCTTAAAAAGCAGAGGTTCACCCTAGTAGTTATGCTAATAGTTTATATCTAGAGGTAAGACTTCAACTGCAAGATGATTCACAAAATTAGCATACCATGACACTTCATTTTGAGTCAGCGCAAACAACTTATCATCAGAAAAAGAGTTGTCAAGTGGAGGATTTACAGGTAATATTGTAGATAATCCTAAGAATGAATCTTGCAAGGTAGTAGAAACAGATTTTGAGGTGATCACCAAAAAGTGTGAAAACGAAATAGTTGAAAAGGATGTGATTGAGAAAGGAGAAATGAGGATTGAAAAAAAGGAGAGTAATAATCAGGGTGACAAGAGGAAAGATGAGTCATCATTGAGAAAGTGATAGATAAAAACTTCTCTTGGAGAAAAACAAAGAAGCAGATCCTGAATGATCCAAATCCAGAACTACCGGACTTAAAACCACTGCATCCCATAATTAAGAAGAAACCCGTTCAGGACGATGAAACAAGGATGTTTGCAAAGTTCAAGAAGATGTTGACTACACTTCAGGTAAGTATTTCGTTCCATGAGATTTTAGAACTAATGCCTAAGTTTGCTAAGTTTATGAAGTGAGAACATCCATGTTGATGGTTTAACCTTTAACCTTTAGGTATTTTAGAACTAAAAAAGATTAAAGAATTGAAAGTGGGTGAGATCACACCGAGTAACATGACTCTCACTTTAGCTGATTCATCTATTACTCAATCGCTTGGTATCTTATGAGACATTAGTACATGTCGATGGTTTAGTGTTTCCTGTAGATTTTGTGGTGCTTGGTACAAAAGGAGATTCAGAAGGGTCTATTATTCTTGGATGCCCATTCTTGGAAACCGGGAAAGCAAAGATAGATGTGGAAGCTGGTGCACTTATCTTGAAGTTCAACAAAGAAAAAGTGTTTTTCAAGGTGTATGACTGGACACCGTATGTGGAGGACTTGGATACTTGTTACCATCTAGAGGAAAAAGGTAGTAAGGTAGACAAAGGAAAAGAAAAAAGTAAATTGACCGGCGTGAGGGTAATCCTTGCGCTTGACGTGCCTTAAGCATGAACCGTCAAGCTAATGACGGAAAATAAGTGCTTGATGGGAGACAACCCATAGGTAAGAATTTATTTTATTTTACGTTGAATTTTGATTTTTAAACATGTCAATTTGTGTTTTATTTTTCTGGAAGAGAAAACAGGTAAAAGAAGAGAAGAAAGAAAAGCAAAGGAGAATAAAAGAAGAAAAAAAGAGAGAAGAAAAAGCTTCAGCCCCTGAATCACGTAGGCTATCACGCATGTGATAGGATTCCATCGCGTGTATGATATGTGCATGACACGCGTGATAGAGACGTTGGGGATAATCTGAGTACCATTAACATCGTGCGTGCAATGAGGGCATGACACACATGATATGAATGTTAGAGAGAGAGAGAGAGACGTTGCCATTGCATGCGCGATAGATGTATAATGTGCGCGATGGAAAAAGGCTAGTTGGCCTATAAATAATTATTTCTAAATCACTTTTTCCACAAATATTTCTATACTCCTTCTGTTTTTCATATATTCAGCTGAGCAATCTCTGCATAATGATTTCTTTATCTCTATGCAGTGTTGTTTTCGTGTTGTTGTTATAGGTAAAAATGGCTTCCAAGCGAGGATGATTGACAAGAGGTTCGTCCTCAAGGTATGCTCTCACTCCTAACACTCATACCTTCCCCAATCTCAAATTTCTCTCTGAGGCTCATGCTGAAAAATATCTCAAATTGGTGGATTACCATATTGTGAGGAATAGAGCATTCACTTTGGATGATTTGCAAGGTTTTGGAGAAGTATGGCGAAATTTTACAACAAATGAGTTGGGTAAGTTTCAAAAATATGATTCATGAAACAAATAAAAGGACCAGCCTAGAATTTTACGCAACTGCGACATTTGCGAGGTAAGAACTTACAACTCTTATGAGCGAGGTAAGTATATTGACTATTCTCATTCTGCTATGAATTATCTTTTTAATTTACAACCTCCTCCTGCGTGTGCTCTTATGAATTATATACATGAGCACAAAATAATAAATGAGGAAATGACCCAAGTTATGTTAGAAACTTTTTGTTGGTCTGGGGCAAAATGAGTGGTAGAGCGTGGCTTAGCACTACGACTCAAAATCTCCAAATTCTTCCAAATTCCGAGGGCTTGGGCCTTATTTTATATGCAATCTTTAGAGGCCACATCTAACTGAAGGAGAAGGGCGATCCAAAACGCAGCGGAATTTAAAAATTCTCCTTTAATGATCCTTACGAATGGGCATTATCAGTGATAGAATCGTTACCTCTTGTGGCGATTGTAACCTTTGGTGCAGATCTACGGAGCGATCACGAACATTGAACGATGACAGCGCCTCTACTCAGTCCACACGAACGGATTCCTTCAATCTCAGTGCTAGCTGCTACGAATGAAGGCTTTGAGTGAGAGAGAGAGAGAAACAAAATTGTAACTGCTCTAATGCTTCTACACAAGGGTTCTATTTATAGAACCACTTGTGTGGGCTGCAAGATAAAAAGCCCACTCAAGTGTATATAGCCCATATCTTATAATATGCCAAAATCACTTAAGCGCGTGGTACCTTACCATATTTCATATTCTACTTAAGTAAACTGTACCTTACGATGTTCTACAATTCACTTAAGGGCACCGTACATTACGGTATTCCTTAGTTACTCTATCTCTCATCAATCCGTCCTTTGTGTGTGACCCTATAGGTTTTTGCGACATTGACAATTATATTAAATCACGTATTTAACATAATAAACAGTAAGCGGTATCTAGCAACACATCACTGCTACCCAAGACACGAAAATGTCATGTGATCTGACAAATCCTTCTGTGATAATAATTATGTGCATAATTACCCTTTTGCCCTTATGTCTATATTGAACACAAGGCATAGACCGTGTCATCCTTGTCCAGTTCAATATTGGACCCATAGACATTTATCCTGTTACGCAGGATGGGCAAATTCCATCTAGGTCAATCATGTCCCTTAGCATGCTTCGTGGAGTACCCATCAACTGTCTTTATGGTCATCCAATTACGGACAACGTTTAATCAGCAATAAGGCACTCGACTCTACATCTAGGGTCCATAGTGGTTTCAAGTCGAAGGGTGGTATACACCATTATTACCATGAGAATAACTTATGACACTTTGCATAACATTCTATATATTTTTCTCATAGCGGGTCAATCCAGTATAAATATTACTCTTAATATTCATACCTATGTTTAAGACTTGATAACTCCTTATCCATGATCCATGAGATGTGATCATCAATCTATAAACATAATAGTCTTCATGCTTTAATGTTATCCCACTTCACAATAAAGCTCGACTACGGATACTTTAAGAATAGTGTCCTTATGTTTAATGTGATCTCATGATTAAGTCATACTTGATACATTAAACGGACTAGATATTCTAGAGACTTTATTAAACAAACATAATAACGAAAAAGCCTTTTATTATTAATAAATAATTCGATACAAGTACCAAAAGTATTGGCCTCTTGGGATTACACCAACACTAACTAATCGCAATTCATTGTGAAGCGATGTTTAGGGCGTTTAATTGCTCAAAATATCAAATATATGGCTAACGCTGCTCAAAAAGCTTATGGTGTAAGAACAAAATTCAGTGTCTACAATTCATCTCTAGATTTTGATGATAACAAAGGATGAAAAAAATTGGTACCCTAACATAATTCATATAAGTGTGAAGAACTCTAATCAAAAAGAGGTCAGATAGACATATATCAGATATAGACACAAGTTCAGAATGACCACTTAGAAGGTACTTAAGTAGAAGTTCTGACTCTGAACAAAGGAAGCGTACAAAGCTCAACAAAGAAAGAGATATCATACGTGAAGGAGAATTGCGGTCCAAAACGCAGCGGAAATTAAAATTTTCTCCTTAGAGATCCTTACGAATGGTCATGATCAGTGATAGAATATTTACCTCTTGTGACGGTTGAAACTTTTGGTGCAGATCTCTTGTGACGATCAAAACCTTTGATGCAGATCCACGAAGCGATCACGAATGTTGAACGATGACAACGTCTCTACTCAGTCCACACGAACTGATTCCTTTAATCTCAGTGCTAGCTGGTATGAATGAAGGCTTTGAGTGAGAGAGAGAGAGAGAGAGAGAGAGAGAGAGAGAGAGAGAAAATGAAAATAATGCAACCGCTAATAATACTTCTGCACAAGGGTTCTATTTATATAACCACTTGTGTGAGCTTCAAGCTAAAAAGCCCACTTAAGTGTATTTTGGCCCATATCTTATAATATGCCCAAAATCACTTAAGCCCATGGTACCTTACCATATTTCGCATTCTACTCAAGTACACCGTACCTTACGATGTTCTATAATTCACTTAAGGGAACCGTACCTTACGGTATTCCTTAGTTACTCTATCTCTCATCAATCCGTCCTTTGTGTGTGACCCTGTAGGTTTTCGTGACGTTGGCAATCATATTAAATCACGCATTTAACATAATAAACAGTAAGCGGTATCTAGCAACACATCACTGCTACCCAAGACACGAAAATGTCATGTGATCTGACAAATCCTTCTGTGATAATACTTATGTGTATAATTACCCTTTTGCCCTTATGTCTATATTGAACACAAGGCATAGACCGTGTCATCCTTGTCCAGTTCAATATTGGGCCCATAGACATTTATCCTGTTATGCAGGATGGGCAAATTCCATCTAGGTCACTCATGTCCCTCAGCATGCTTCGTGGAGTACCCATCAACTGTCTTTATGGTTATCCAGTTACGGACAACGTTGGATCAGCAATAAAGCACTCGACTCTACATCTAGGATCCATAGTGGTTTCAGGTCGAAGAGTGGTATACACTATTATCACCATGAGAATAACTTATGACACTTTGCATAACTTTCTATATAGTATTCTCATAGCGGGTCAATCCGGTATAAATATTACTCCTAATATTCATACCTATGTTTAAGACTTGATAACTCTTTATCCATGATCCATGAGATGTGATCATCAGTCTACAAACATAATAGTCTTAATGCTTTAATGTTATCCCACTTCACACTAAAGCTCGACTACGGATACTTTAAGAATAATGTCCTTATGTTTAATGTGTTCTCATGATTAAGTCACACTTAATACATTAAACGAACTATCTATTCCAGGGACTTTATTAATCAACCATAATAAAGAAAATGCCTTTTATTATTAATAAATAATTCGATACAAGTACCAAAAAGTATTGGCCTTTAGGGCTTACACCAACAATCTCCCACTAGCACTAGAGCCAATGAGGCATACCCCGTATGCCCATTGATCTAGTATGGCCATCATGCTTCTGCTGCGCAAGTGGCTTTGTCAGTGGGTCAGCAATATTGTCAAGTGTAGGTACTCTGCATATTTTCACATCTCCTCTATCTATTATCTCTCGAATGAGATGATAACGCTTGAGTATGTGTTTGGATCGTCGGTGAGATCTAGGCTCCTTAGCTTGTGCGATAGCACCATTGTTATCATAATAGAGACCAATGGGATCCACAATGCTAGGGACTATGCCAAGTTCACTAATGAACTTTTTGATCCAAACACCTCCCTTTTCTGCATTTGAGGCAGCAATATACTCGGCCTCGGTTGTAGAATCAGCAACTGTATCTTGCTTTGAACTTTTCAAGCTCACAGCGCCACCATTTCAGCAAACCACATAACCATTGGAATCATTCATATTAAAGCGTCTCAGCACCTTGTCTATGTACTCTGACTTAGGCCAAGCATTTTATGATCTATCTCTATAGATTCTGATTCCTAATATATAGGCTGCTTCACCTAGGTCCTTCGTAGAAAAGCATTTCCCCACCCAAGACTTTACTTGTTGCAGGGTAGGGATATCGTTTCCAATAAGTAATATGTTATCTACATATAATACCAGGAATATGATCATGCTCCCACTAACCTTCTTGTAGACACAAGGCTCATCTTCGTTCTTGATGAATCCATATTGTTTTACTGTTTCATCAAAACGAAGATTCCATGAGTAGGTCACAGGCTCATCTTGATCCATGAGTAATACATCACCTTGATCCATATATCTCAGGTAGGTGACGTATCCTGCCTGGCCTACGCTGGTCTTGTTCTACTTGAGCAGGTTGCTCTTACACAACTACTTGTGTTTCCTGCTCCAATTCCTCCATAGGTGTGTTGATGCTTTGTGATTCTTGAATCTCTTCAAGCTCTACTTTCCTCCCACTGGTTCCTTTGGAAATAAAAATCCTTTTCTAGGAAAACTCCAGTTCGAGCGACAAACACTTTGCCCTCAGAAGGATTGTAGAAGTAATACCCTCTTGTTTCTTTAGGATACCCCACAAATAAGCATTTGTCAGATTTGGGCTCAGGCTTAGTTGAAATTTGTCGTTTCACATAAACCTCGCAACCCCAAATCTTTATGTAAGACATATGTGGTTTCTTACCACTCCATATCTCATATGGTGTCTTCTCAACCTTTTTGGATGGAACATGGTTAAGCGTGTAAGCTGCTGTCAATAGTGCATGTCCCCAAAAGGAGTTTGGAAGATCGGCGTGACTCATCATGGATCGGACCATGTCTAACAGGGTTCGATTTCTTCTCTCAGATACACCATTCCATTGGGGTGTTCCAGGAGGAGTAAGCTGGGATAGGATCCCATATTCTTTCAGATGGTCATCAAACTCTAGGCTTAAATACTCACCACCTCGATCTGATCGAAGAGTTTTAATATTCTTACCTAGTTGGTTTTAACTCGTTAGGTTTCACCCTTTTAGTATTAATGTTATTAATAGGCATTTCGAGATCAAGGACATATAGTCCATTGCTCATTTGTGCAGTAGCATAGAATATATCATTCAAATAAATTGAGCAACAATTGTTCTTTATTATAAATGAAAAACCAAACTTGTCCAAACAAGAAATGGAAATAATATTCCTGCTAATTGCAGGTACATAATAACAGTTCTCTAACTGAATTATAAAACCACTAGGTAAAGTCAATACATAAGATCCTACGGCTAAAGTAGCAACCTTTGCTCCATTGCCAACTCGTAGGTCAACTTCACCTTTTGCCAAACCTCTACTCCTTTTCAGCCCCTGCACATTTGTACAAATGTGAGAACCGCATCCAGTATCTAATACCCATGATGCAGAAATAGATAAATTTAATAACAAAAATACCTGAAGTTGAAGTCTCTACTCCATTCTTCGTATCTTCCAGGTACTTTGGGCAGTTTCTCTTCCAGTGTCCGGTCTTACCGCTATGGAAGCAGGTGCCTGCCTTTGCTATGCCTCCACTAGGCTTCAAAGCAGCAACAGTGGGTCTGGGTTTGGCAACTTCCTTGCCTTTCCCTTTATCACATTGCTTGGTGGGCCTTTTGTTCTGTCTCTTTCCATTTCCGATCATCAGAATGGACTTCCCTTTTGTCTTCAGATTCTGCTCAGCTGTTCTCAACATGCCTAGCAATTCAGGAAGAGATTTATCCATATCATTCATATTGAAATTTAGGACAAATTGACTGAATCTATCTGGAAACGATTGCAAGATCAAATCAGTCGCAAGTTCCTTTCCGAGGGGAAAACCCAACCTTTCAAGGTTTTCCACATACCCAATCATCTTGAGCATATGGGGACTTACAGGGGCTCCCTCAGCTAACTTGCTTTAAAAAAGGGCTTTTGAAACCTCAAACCTCTCATGCCTTGCTTGCTCTTGATAGAGCAACTTCAGGTGTTCGATCATATCGAACGCTGATATGTTCTCATGTTGCTTTTGCAATTCTGAGTTCATGGTAGCTAGCATGAGACAAGCAGTTTCATTGGCATCATCGACATGCTTCTTATAAGCATCTCTTTCTGCCTTAGGTGCAGAACTAGGAGGTTCCTCTTCAGGAACAGGAGTATCCAAGACATACAGCTTTTTATCATGTTTGAGGACAATCCTCAGGTTTCGGTGCCAATCCAGGAAATTTGTCCCAGACAATTTTTCCTTGTCAAGGATTGATCGCAAGATGTTGTTAGATGTGTTTGCTGTCATGGTTATCTACATAAGGATTAAGAAAATATAAGTATCATTGACATATTTAATTAGGCCTTTAATCAAATATGCTCCCACTATTTTACTCAAAACAAATGACCCTCATCATTTGATTCGGAAAATCCCGTTGGAAGATTTTCTAGTGGGTCGAGATCCATATTTCACTTCGTTCTAAGTCCGCGTAGGCGGATTACACAAAACTAGGTTATTTAGGTAGGAACTCCTTCCAATTGTATCTCATACAACTCTCGAAAATTTCAGTTGGGTGAATAACTCCTTATTCCAATCCATCATATGGATTATTCCCAACTCTTGCTTCTAAACATATATAATAAAATTATAATTAAGTTTGACTCATCGTTTTAGCAGTTGGATATTACAATTATCCCATCGCACCTTAACTAATACAAAACATGCACCTCGCGTAGGCGAAACCTACCTTATTCGATATCAATCTTTATGAGTGCTAAAACTTGGAAAGCAAACATATATAATATTATTATAATTTGTTTAGTTAAGTTTTACCCATTGTCTTAGCAGTTGGATATTACAATTATCCCATCGCACCTTACTAATATAGAACATGCACCTCGCGTAGGCGAAACCTACATTATCCGATACTAGTCTTGATGAGTGCTAAGACTTGGAAAGCATAAACTTAATATTTAATTTGAGGGAATTGTAATTGTTATGATCTCACTGTTAGATACCCAAAAGTGCTTATTTGAGCCATCAATTAAGGGTATCTTTCACTCTATTTACTTGCTAGAATTGTCAAAACCACATTTGTTTTACATGAAATGCATTACATTGATAAACAAGCTTGGTGCCTTTGATTTGTGTGTTATTGTGCAGGAAAAAGGCATGAACTAATTGAAAATGAAGACACAAGAAAAGTGGCAAAGGAACCAATGAATACAAGCATTTCATCAGCCTGCTCGCTAGGCGAGGGTTGTGGCGAAGTAATGCTTCGCTAGGCGAACTCCAAGCGAAAAGCTTCAGTAAATTGTCAATAAATTCGCTAGGCGAGCCCCTAGCGAAGGTGGTAGCGAGTTCGTTCTGTTTTGGTGAAAAGCGCAGCCAGCACTCACTCGCTAGGCGAAGCTCTAGCGAGTCCCCAGCGAGCATTCCAGTAGCAAAACCTCTCAACCTCGCTGGGGCGAAGGTTGAAGCGTGTCCTTCGCTAGGCGAAGGTTTGTTCGCTAGGCGAACATGACAGTTCAGCAGACCCTGTTTCTCTGGGCGCAGGTGCCTTATGTGCCCATATTAGACCCTCGCTAGGCGAGCCATTCTGCTCGCCTAGCGAGCATGACAGCCCAGCAGAGGTCTATAAGTAGCAGGTGCCACTTTTGAGCACCATACCTCATTTTTTACCAACTTTTTCCACTTTTGTACTTTGGAGAGATATTTTACAGCATTGTTCTAGGGGATCTTTTATTCCCTAATTTTCATTTCTCTTCATCTTAGAACCATCTTCTACAAAAAGAAGGTGGATTCCCATCCAACTTCGATTATCCGACTTGGATGTTGATCAACCTTCTTTCCTTACTTGCCGACCAAGCTACCATGAAAATGAGTAGCTAAGTCATCCATTTGTCAAGGTTAGATGTAGGTGATTACTAGCTTTGTGTGTAAATGTAAGGATCCTCATATGTAAACTCTTTAATGGTAAATATATGATGAAAACTTTGTTTCTATTTAAAACTCTTTGTGTTGGTTTATGATCGAGAGATGTTTACCGACTCTTGACCTAGGTTTTCAGCCAAACTTGTTTGTTAGCTAGAGATAGTAATGAATGATTTTGTTCACCATAAGGTTGAACCAAAAAGTTGTCATTTTGATAGATTGTGTTCGAGAGAAACAATGGATCAAAATGGCAAAACTCACAATGTGTGTTCGAGAGAAACATATTGAGAGGACTTTGTGAAATGATTTATCATCTAAAGGAGTTTATAAGATTGTTGACCGAGCAAATACATGCAAAGTGATCATTGAAACCTAACTTTGACAATATTTCTCATTTAATCAAACCATAACTTTTACCGCAATTTAATACCTTTTTATGCAAGATAACGTGACAACCAATCAAAACCCTATTGTTACTTAAGCTAGAATTAATACAACCATCGAACGGCGGTGATATCTTACAATCCCTGTGGATACGATAACAAAAACCCGACACGAAATATACTTTCAACAAAATGGCGCCGTTGCCGGGGAGTCCAATTCCATTTGACCGGGATGCTATCAACCGAATCCTTGGGGAACCGCTCCAGCTGGGAGCTGAAGAGAGAGACCAATACCACATTGACCTAAGGCTTCACCGAGATGTTCCAGCAATTACTGCCGCCCTGCTTTTACCAGGGAAATCTGTTGAGCTGAACCCATCTGGGGTTCCAATGAGGTATCACCGGGAGGACATGACTCCCATGGCTCAACTGATACTGCTCTTGGTTTTGACCAACATCCAGCCTAAATCCCACACCTCTACAGTGCCGATCCCAGTGGCACATTTGGTCCATTCCATCCTCACCAATGTCGAGATCGATGTGGCGAGGATCATCGCAAATGAGCTGAAGTCCGTGGTCGAGAGCGGGCTTAAGTCGGGGGCTCGTGTTAATTGTCCCCTAGCTTTCCCGTGTTTGATCATGAGTTTATGCGTTCAGGCAAGGGTGAGACTTCCATCTCGTGGGCAGGTAAGGATCCCGTCACCTATCGATGATCGGTATGTGGCCAAATATTGTAGAGCAAAGACTACCGGTGGCAGTGCAGCCTCAGGAAGTACTCGGGCTTCTGATGGTCCTGGTACTTCTACTCCTAGACTTGATCCGTACCTCCGAACTGCGTGTGACTATAGTTTTGAATGGATGGCAGCATCCCAGAGAGCCATGATAGATATGCACGACTCTATGCAGCGTTTGCAGCTGCAAGGAAGTGGTGCTCATGCTTTGATGACGCGGGAGCAGTTTCTGCTCAACGCCAACTGGCCCGTGGACACGCCAGTGTATAGTGACGGGGTGGGCGCTGATGCTGATGATGATGATGATGTTGATGATGAGGCTACCGGTTCTGATGCCGGTAGCGAGGAGGAGTCCTGAGCCCTTAGTGGGTTAAGTTTTTGTATTTTTTCAGTTTTTATGTCATTTCTATTTGTATTTTCGGATTTTGTATCTTGATTTTGGTGTTGTACTATTGGGGTGTTTTGTCCCCCATGAACAAATTTATATTTTCAGTTAATGTTAATTATTTATGTTTTTAATTTTGTGTGTTTAATAAATTTTTGGTTGATTGAGTGGCAAACCCTTCTAGATTGGTTGCTCCTTAAGAAGTACCCAATGAAGTGCATCCGAGCTTGGATGGCAATGATAAGAATAAACAAGTGAATAAAGCTAAGGTACATGGTTACCTTCGGCTAGAATTTTAGAATGCATTAGGAACTTTACTCTTTTTGGTAAATTGAATATTGTCTTTTTGCAACATAATTGAATGAATGTTTCATCTAAAACTTAAAACCACAAATTGTGAGGAAACCTCCATTGTACACTTAAATGCTGGATTCTAATAAGTTTTGATTGATTCATGTGATTCATGCTTTGTCTTTTATTATTGTGAAATTGTGGAAGCAATTAGAAATGATCAAGGCACTTGTTTTCTTTTGAGCACAACTACATCCAAAAACAACTTACCCGTGAGCAGAGAGAGTATTTGTTAACCCCTTTGAGCTTAAACAGTTGAATCTCGGCTTGAAATAAAGCGAGATCTCAAAAAAAAAATTTACAACCCGGAAAATCTTGATTATTGTCTTTTGCCGTAAAAAGTTAAGAGCATTCACTTAGGGTGAGTAAGAAATAAGTTGGGGAGAACGAAAAAGAATCGGTAAGTACCACAACTCTTGAAAAAAGAAATGAAAAACCGAGCAAGCATAGAAAAATATATGTATAGAAAATATAGAAAAGAAACATCTGTTTTGTATATATGATGTGAAAGAAAAGAACAAAAATAGAAAGAATGAAAATGAATCCTTGCTTGGAAGAAAAATAGTGAAAAATAAAAATTGAGTTGTGGAATATGTGTTGTGAAGGTTTCAAATAAGAAACAAATGAAACAAAGTCGAGTAGTGTGAATAATACTGTGAATGTCTCTTTTGCATCGGCACTTTCGTTTCAAATGGCCTTAGAAATGACCCTTGTTTGTTAACCTAACCAAGCTTCAACCGAAAAGCCCTTAGTGATCTTTATGCTTCCACAGTACCATTTATTGTTTGTTAGACATTGTATGAATCTATTTGATTTCTTCATTGTTTGTTAGAGAGTGAGATTATTCCCGCGGTTGCAAACGCGTAAAATCTTCATTCCTTATTCGAAGAGGAGAGATAGGATGATTCATTCAGAATAGTATTATTGTAGATAGATAAATATTTTGCATTGCTATTTAAGTTTTAGTTCTTGTGTATTATTTTATTCGAACCGTTGGAAACTTGTATATGCTGATTTCGCTTGTGTTTGAGCCGTTTATCCAACTTCGGAGAAACCATTTTCTTAAAGCAAATCCTCTTGTCCTTCAAGAGGCATACTTTGCTTGAGGACAAGCAAGAATCTAGTTGGGGAGAGTTGTTAGATACCCAAAAGTGCTTATTTGAGCCATCAATTAAGGGTATCTTTCACTCTATTTACTTGCTAGAATTGTCAAAACCACATTTGTTTTACATGAAATGCATTACATTGATAAACAAGCTTGGTGCCTTTGATTTGTGTGTTATTGTGCAGGAAAAAGGCATGAACTAATTGAAAATGAAGACACAAGAAAAGTGGCAAAGGAACCAATGAATACAAGCATTTCATCAGCCTGCTCGCTAGGCGAGGGCTGTGGCGAAGTAATGCTTCGCTAGGCGAACTCCAAGCGAAAAGCTCCAGTAAATTGTCAATAAATTCGCTAGGCGAGCTCCTAGCGAAGGTGGTAGCGAGTTCGTTCTGTTTTGGTGAAAAGCGCAGCCAGCACTCACTCGCTAGGCGAAGCTCTAGCGAGTCCCCAGCGAGCATTCCAGTAGCAAAACCTCTCAACCTCGCTGGGGCGAAGGTTGAAGCGTGTCCTTCGCTAGGCGAACATGACAGTTCAGCAGACCCTATTTCTCTGGGCGCAGGTGCCTTATGTGCCCATATTAGACCCTCGCTAGGCGAGCCATTCTGCTCGCCTAGCGAGCATGACAGCCCAGCAGAGGTCTATAAGTAGCAGGTGCCACTTTTGAGCACCATACCTCATTTTTTACCAACTTTTTCCACTTTTGTACTTTGGAGAGATATTTTACAGCATTGTTCTAGGGGATCTTTTATGCCCTAATTTTCATTTCTCTTCATCTTAGAACCATCTTCTACAAAAAAGGTGGATTCCCATCCAACTTCGATTATCCGACTTGGATGTTGATCAACCTTCTTTCCTTACTTGCCGACCAAGCTACCATGAAAATGAGTAGCTAAGTCATCCATTTGTCAAGGTTAGATGTAGGTGATTACTAGCTTTGTGTGTAAATGTAAGGATCCTCATATGTAAACTCTTTAATGGTAAATATATGATGAAAACTTTGTTTCTATTTAAAACTCTTTGTGTTGGTTTATGATCGAGAGATGTTTACCGACTCTTGACCTAGGTTTTCAGCCAAACTTGTTTGTTAGCTAGAGATAGTAATGAATGATTTTGTTCACCATAAGGTTGAACCAAAAAGTTGTCATTTTGATAGATTGTGTTCGAGAGAAACAATGGATCAAAATGGCAAAACTCACAATGTGTGTTCGAGAGAAACATATTGAGAGGACTTTGTGAAATGATTTATCATCTAAAGGAGTTTATAAGATTGTTGACCGAGCAAATACATGCAAAGTGATCATTGAAACCTAACTTTGACAATATTTCTCATTTAATCAAACCATAACTTTTACCGCAATTTAATACCTTTTTATGCAAGATAACGTGACAACCAATCAAAACCCTATTGTTACTTAAGCTAGAATTAATACAACCATCGAACGGCGGTGATATCTTACAATCCCTGTGGATACGATAACAAAAACCCGACACGAAATATACTTTCAACATTCACCGGCTTATTTATCATATAAATCGTCTCCCACATGCATCAACATATATTCACATGCATCAACATACATACACATGCATCAACATACATAATGAAACAGTTATGGCCCCTAGCGCAATTGTTCTCCCAAGTCAATGAGAGAACCTAAGCTAACCTAATAACGATCTAAGCTTCTCCAAGCAAGATCTTCAAGGTTGTCCTCCTTTGATATTGAATTCTTCTCTAAGCTTCTCCAAGCAAGATCTTCAAGGTTGTCCTCCTTTGATATTGAATTCCTCTCTTTCTTCATAACATTGTCTTCTTTTCTTTCTTCATTACATTATAGAAGAAACTCGTTTTACATACGAGGGTTTGAGATGAGAAAAGAAGTTACATTAAGAGATCAAAAGGAGAGGCACGACACGCAGGTCGTATTTAAAAACCCAAAACAAAATAAAGGACAACTAAGGCCATAACTGATCACCACAAGGCAATAATAACAAACACATTATTATTATTATTAATTTTTAATTCCTTTAATTAATTAAAACAAAATTAAATTTCGGTGACCGATCACACTATGCAGAGTTAGCCGGGGGTCCGCTGCCCGGACAGCGGGAACGGGTGTTCAAGGGGGCAGCGCCCTTTGCGGGGTTGAAGGGGCAGCACCCCTGTCCAAAATTTTAATGAACAATTCATTTGAAATGGACATTGTTTTGCATCAACAGAACTCTTGCGTAGTCACAAAACAGAAACCCCGAAAATTCTGCCTCTATGAGTGTGACGACCGTCACAGGCGTGTGACGACCGTCACAGGCAATTTTGGATCTGTGAGTGTGACGACCGTCACAAAGCATGTGACGACCGTCACACATAGTTTGTTACGCTTTGTTACGACCGTCACACAAAGCACGTGACGACCGTCACGTCTATCTTGTTACGCTCGTCACGCGGCCAAAATAACGGAACTTTGAAACAGTCTACAGACCTGTTCAAAAAGCCCTAAATTCACAACTCCTTGACGGCACAACCCTTGCGCTGTCACCAACCCTAATGCGCCAATTTCAGATCGTCAAACACACCTCGATTGTTGATTCAGTATGATTGATCAACAGGTCATTGCTTCACCATACTAATGTCGGATTCCGAAGCAAATGACCATTGATCGCTCAAAGGAAAACAGCCATTTAGTGTTTGAATGAACGAAACAGAAACAGTATATCACATATACCGTACTTTGCATTAGGATTACTTATATCATATATAAGTTGATCGGTCTCAATTGCGTAACCTATGGACGATCGATGTATCGCTGCTTCACCATACTAATGTCGGTTCCGAAGCATAGTCAACATCAATCATCCAACTCGTACACTCATGATGCCAAATTTAATTACTCGTTTAATTAATTGATTCATTCTGTCTTTTAATCATATTAATACAGAAAATTTACCTCTTGTGACGGTTGAAACTTTTGGTGCAGATCTCTTGTGACGATCAAAACCCTTGATGCAGATCCACGAAGCGATCACGAACGTTGAACGATGACAACGTCTCTACTCAGTCCACACGAACGGATTCCTTCAATCTCAGTGCTAGCTGGTATGAATGAAGGCTTTGAGTGAGAGAGAGAGAGAGAGAGAGAGAGAGAGAGAGAGAGAAACGAAAATAATGCAACCGCTAATAATACTTCTGCACAAGGGTTCTATTTATAGAACCACTTGTGTGGGCTTCAAGCTAAAAAGCCCACTTAAGTGTATTTTGGCCCACATCTTATAATATGCCCAAAATCACTTAAGCCCATAGTACCTTACCATATTTCGCATTCTACTCAAGTACACCGTACCTTACGATGTTCTATAATTCACCTAAGGGAACCGTACCTTACGATATTCCTTAGTTACTCTATCTCTCATCAATCCGTCCTTTGTGTGTGACCCTGTAGGTTTTCGTGACGTTGGCAATCATATTAAATCACGCATTTAACATAATAAACAGTGAGCGGTATCTAGCAACACATCACTACTACCCAAGACACGAAAATGTCATGTGATCTGACAAATCCTTTTGTGATAATACTTATATGTATAGTTACCCTTTTGCCCTTATGTCTATATTGAACACAAGGCATAGACCGTGTCATCCTTGTCCAGTTCAATATTGGGCCCATAGACATTTATCCTGTTATGCAGGATGGGCAAATTCCATCTAGGTCACTCATGTCCCTCAGCATGCTTCGTGGAGTACCCATCAACTGTCTTTATGGTTATCCAGTTACGGACAACGTTGGATCAGCAATAAAGCACTCGACTCTACATCTAGGATCCATAGTGGTTTCAGGTCGAAGAGTGGTATACACTATTATCACCATGAGAATAACTTATGACACTTTGCATAACTTTCAATATAGTATTCTCATAGCGGGTCAATCCGGTATAAATATTACTCCTAATATTCATACCTATGTTTAAGACTTGATAACTCTTTATCCATGATCCATGAGATGTGATCATCAATCTACAAACATAATAGTCTTAATGCTTTAATGTTATCCCACTTCACACTAAAGTTTGACTACGGATACTTTAAGAATAGTGTCCTTATGTTTAATGTGTTCTCATGATTAAGTCACACTTAATACATTAAACGAACTATCTATTCCAGGGACTTTATTAATCAACCATAATAAAGAAAATGCCTTTTATTATTAATAAATAATTCGATACAAGTACCAAAAAGTATTGGCCTCTAGAGCTTACACCAACAATACGCTCTGAAGCGGAAGAGCGTACTCTAGGGTCTGAAGCTTTTACACTCTGATGTAATAAATCAGGAAGACATCAAGAACCTCTGAAGTCAATTAGTTGTTAGCAACTATCTGAAGATGCACATGCTGAGCAGAAACTCTGATTTTTAAACACTCTGATTCAGAAACTATCAATAAAGACTTAGCTATGAAGTCTTCCACTTATTGAAAGAATCTAATTTTAGAAGAAAGTTAAAGCGTCCCAAACTGCTATAGAAAGAACACGGAGATTAATGACATTAATCATCCATCATTGCCAAGATCCCTTCATCCAACGGTCTCGTCATCAAACCTCTATATATAGGATGGATTATCTTCACAAAGATTAATGAAAAATACACGAGAATACTGAAACTAATCTCATATCCCTTACTCATTCTCATTTCACACGAGTTGCTACTCTTAAGTGTGAACATTTCTTCTATTCTTATATTGTGTAATTTCTGCTTACCTAGAAGCACTAAGCACATAATTATAATTTTCCTTAACTGCTGAATATTCCTCAAGTGACTTGTGAAGTCTGTAAACTTGAGAGGGCTAAGAGATCTATATCCTCTTAGAATCTCATTTGTTGTAATCTTTCAAGATTAGTGGATTAAGTCCTTATTGATAGCGAAATCACCTTGGTCGAGTGGACTAGAGTAGCTTTGAATTTCAAGTGAACCAGGATAAAAATTATGTGTTGATAGCTTTTATTTTCGCGTGTGTTTTGTTTTTCAAAAGTTTTTATTATCAATTAAAACAATTCAAACCCCATTTTCTTGTTTTTCTCAACCTTCAATTGGTATCAGAGCTTCGACTTTGTTATTGATTTTCTAATCAAACACTTAACAGTGTAGAGAGATCCAATGTGAGAAAAGCACTATGGCCAACACCAATGAAAGAGACAGTTACAATGCCAAACCTCTAGTCTTTGATGGAGAAAAATTTGATTACTGGAAAGACAAAATCGAAAGTTTCTTTCTGGGTTATGACGCTGACATATGGGACATAGTTACTATTGGCTATATACCTCCTATATCTGATGCTGGTATTGCTATTGCCAGAAACAAGATGACAGATGATCAGAAGCGCGACTTCAAAAGTCATCACAAGGCCATAATAAAATTGCTGAATGGCATTTCCTACAATGAATATGAAAAGATCACCAGCATGGGAACTGCTAAAGAAATACTTGACTCCCTAAGGATGACTCACGAAGGCAACTCACAAGTCAAAGAGACAAAGGCTCTGGCTCTAATTCAGAAGTATGAAGCCTTCAAGATGGAGGACAAAAAAGCTATAGAGGTAATGTTTTCTAGATTTCAAACTTTAATTGCATGACTCAAGGTTCTGGACAAAGGCTACACAACTGCAGATCATGTCAAAAAGATTGTCAGAATCCTACCAAAGAAGTGGAGATCTATGGTCACTGCATTAAAATCATCAAAGGATCTGAATAACATAAGCCTGGAAGAACTCGTCAGCTCCCTCAGAAGTCATGAGATAGAACTTAAGGAAGATTAGCCCCAAAAGAAGAACAAATCTGTAGCCCTAAAATCCAGATCTGAGAGACGTAAACCAGAAAGGAACAAAGCCCTCCAAGCTGAAGAAGAAGACAATGACGACTCTGAAAAGGAAGACTCTCACGATGAAGAAGAGTTATCCCTTCTAACCAGAAGAGTGAAACAACTCTAGAGAAAAAGGAATAACAACTTCAGGAGACCAAGACCCAGGGGAGATCGCTCAGAATCAACTTCCATAAGCAAATCAAACAAAGAGGTAACATGCTATAAATGTAAATAAACAGGTCATTACAGAAACAAATGTCCAAAGCTCAAGAAAGAAAGCTCCAAAAGAGAAGGATTCAAGAAAAATTCCTTCAAAACTAAGAAGAGACTCATGGCCACCTGGGACGACTCTGAATCGGATTCCTCGGAATCAGACTCTGAAGAAGAACTGGCAAATGTGGCATTCATGGCTACCACATCTGGAAACTCATCAGAAAGAGAATATGATCATGAAGAGGTATTTTCTGATCTTTCTCGCTCTAACCTTGAATCCTGCCTTTCTGAATCTCTAAACTCATATTAGAAACTTAAACAAAAATTTAAAGCATTAAAAAGGATCCTTGAAGGAACCATTGAAGAATATGATAAGCTTGAGATAACAATTTCTGAATTAAAGGATGATATTCTGATTTTGACAAGAGAAAAGGAATCTACAAATAAATAGTGTTTAAAACTTGAAGAAGCTTTATCTCAAGCCCCACAAACTTCTAACACAATTATATATGAATATGAAAAGGCTTTTCAAAAGTTTCTGAAAAATGGGATAGAAAGAAGCAGAATGACCTCTATGATTTATGGAGTCAGTCAGAATAAGAAAAAAGGAATAGGATATGATTCTAATGAAGACAAACACATATCTTCTGCAGATGACAAACCTAAACCCCCATTTTCTTATCACTACACACATGCACAAACTCAACGTTTTACCAATGCTAGAAAACCCAAAGTTTTAAGAAACTCTGGGAGAACTAATCACAAAGGACCCAAAAGATTCTGGGTACCAAAGGATAAAGTAGTTTATGTTGCAGATATCCTATGCAGTAGAGTAAAGACACCAATCATGGTACCTGGACTCTGGGTGCTCGCGACACATGACGGGAAGAAAGCATATGTTCCAAAGCCTGGAACTTAAGGATGTTAGCTTTGTAGGTTTCAGAGGAAATCAGAAAGGAAGAATCAGAGGCTCTAGAACTATTGGTAATGGATCTTGTAGCGGTAAATTCTTGATCATCAAGCTATGGATAAGCAAGACATCAAATAACAAGAGTCGCCACCGCGCTTTTATTGTTTCCAAGGGAAAAGGGAAAAAGTACGAACAAAACCCAAAAGTAAGAAGCTTTCAAATCAAAACTAATAAAATGTTAGAGATTAAAGGTAAGGGGGTTGGTTACACAGAGGAAAGGTGTTAGCACCCAAAGTGTCCTAGGTACTCCTAGGGATCCCTTTTTTGTGTGCATATGTATTTTGTACAAAGTCATGTTTACAAACAAATAGAATGGAGGGATGAGAAAAGAATTCATTAATTATATTTTTTTTTGTGTTTGACAAGACCTTCGGACTTGTGCCTATGTACCAACATAAGAATGAGGGATCAAAACCTCGTAGTTCGTGATACAAATTTCAAAGTAGATGCATTGTTTTTAACAAAAATTAAGTTTGAAAGGCACAAAGGCCTAAAAATGGTTTGAATGAGTTATTTCTTTTTGGATTTTTGAAAGTTTAGGTCAAGTATAAATAAGTTTATTTACAACTTTGATTAAGAAAAGAAATTTAAAATACAATGGCATAAGGCCAAAGTTTCTAGTTGCAAAGTGGTCAAAGTTTAGAACAAAACTAGTTCAAGCAAAGAAGAATTTTTAAAAGGAGGGAGAGATTTTGAAATTAAAGAAATGGGAAGGAGATGAAGAAACTAATCATATGCACAAAATTAAAAGTTAAGAGTTGAAAAGATCTGACCGATGGGTAGCAACCCAATAGGCAAGAATGCCATATAGAAATCCCAAATTCCCTTGGATATTAGAATCAAGCAACAAACAATGCATACAATATTAACTTGAAGAACAAGGCATCAAATAAAGATATCCCCACCCAAGCCTTAGCCACTCCATCATCTTCTTCAAATTGGCCTATGTAGCAGATGAATTCCACAAGTCACAGGTTCAAAATAACAGCTTTACAATGACCATGTTGCAGATGAACTCAAAGGGATCTTCAAAGATGTATCAGATGAAGTTTCAAATTGCAAGCACTTGGTTTCATAAAAGTTGGCATTGGCCAAGTCCTTTAGCATAGGAATGTTGCCTAAATTCTAAGTCCAATTATCCAAGATCAAGTCAACAATCCACACAAAAGTTTTTTAGGGTTTTTTGTTGTTATTATGTACATTAATGGTCAAAGACCACACAAACAAACAAAATATACACAAATAAGATATATCACATAATATGGTCCAAGTGGACAAAGTGAAAAGGCATTAATATAAACAATTAGAATGGTATGAATAATGGCAAATGAATATAGACTTCAAATTAAATGGCATTAAAGTAAAAGGCTTAAAATTAAATGTTAGTTGTTAATGAGTTAGAAGTTAGTATTGTTTTGCTTTTGCTTTTCATTTTAAGTCATTCTTTGGAGAACACTCAACCCACTTATCACAAGCATGGATCCTTGAGCCAAGACATCTTCCAAAGGAAGGAAAAAAGGCCAAGTTTCCACACAATACCATGAAAGATGGGAGACTTACAATCTCACTAACTAGAATGCTATGCCTTTGTGTCAAAAATTTAGCGCTATGTTAAACAATCGTAATTGGACTTATGTAGAAGTCACAACTATTTGAGGTCGGGCAATAGAATTTTGGTGTTAATGCATGTTAGAGACATAGTATAATGAACTATGCTTATGAAACATACCATACACAAAAAGAATATGCAAAAGAGGTGGCCTAATCTCATCCATACTTATGTTAATTTTGCAATCAACTAGCCTTAGGATTTAGAGACATCATAGGCCAAATGAAATGGACGCATAAAGAAGGGGAATTAGATGAAGAGGGAGGGGAATTGATCAAAACTCAAATTGATCAAAGGAGGATTTTTACCAAGTTAATTTCATTCATTCATTTTCGGAGATGGAATGTACATTCCATCAATACCCTAAATCCAATGATATTATCCTAGCAAAGTCAAATCAACCTTGACCAAGGCCCAACAACACAAGTCAAACTTACACAAACCATCACAAGAGATCAACACAATTATTTGGCATTTATTCAATTTTAAAAAATACTAAAATAATGCCTTTAAATTAAATATGGTTTGTCAAATTCCTAGAGCCTCATCAAAACACCAAATAAATGGCCATGAGATTTATCATAGGTCAAACAAAGTCAAATGACCTTGGAGAAAAAAATTCAGAATTTTTAAAGACTTAAAAGTATTTTTAAACAATTAAAAATAATCACAAAATCAATTAAATCATGAAAAATATTAATAATGATCCAAAAAATATTTTTAATTCAAAATATGAAAGAGAAAATTATTTGAAATTTTTTGGTGAAACTCTCATATATTTTGGATCAATATTAAAATTAATATGAATTAATGAAAATCAAATGAATTTAAAAAAACGTGAGCCACTTGATCTCCCTCATTAGTTGAGGTGGCAGATCAAGTGGACACAAACGCACGTTCCATGATGAAACCTAGTCAGCGCGCCACACGCGTGGTAATCAAAACCAACGCCTAAGATTAAAACAATCTGAATGGATCTTATGGCTGGGAGACGTGCCAACACATCGCCGGAGTCAGAGCTCCGGTCTTCTTCTCCGGTGGACCTCACCGGACTGGTCCACCCTCAACCATCACCAAAACAAAAAGAGAGGACATGATCTGAAAGAAAAATGGAGTAGAGCACGAATCTGGCCTCAATTTCAACTAACTCCAAATATATAAAAAGATATGAGGAGTTGAATTTTGAGGTGTGTCAACTGAGTTGCTTCGATTTGACCTCAAAGCAACTCAATCTTCTTGCCTACATTGGTAGGACTTCAGACAACCAAAGATCCAAGAGAATTGATGAGAATTGAGTGAGAATCGAAGAGATGAAGTTTTCTGAAATTTACCTTCAATGCTGTGCAGAACTTGATGTTGCTTGCTTCAAACTTGATCTGATCACACTTGAGAAGCTTGTAGGAGAAGTTTGGCAATGGTACAAAGCTTTGGATCCTGGAGTTCTTGAATCTCCAAACAGTGAGATTCAAACTCAATTTTCAAGTTAAAAATTTCACATCCCCAACTTAATAAGCTATTAATCGACTTCCTTATTGGATCTCTTCGAGCTCACAAGGAAATAATTTCACATCCTACACCTCTCTTCACGCATTTAAGGTTTAATTAAAATTCCATTAACATCACAATACCCTAAGGAAAACCATCTACTAACTACAAAATGGAAAATATACCAAAAAGGAATAGAGAAATGCTTATGGTAATGCTTCATTGTTGAAGTACCAAATTTGTAAAGACATGCAAAATGGAAAGAAGAAATATTTTCTAAGCAAAATAGGTATTAAATGTGCAAGTGGTGAAAATTGGAGATGAAATTTTGATATTTATAAAAGGGAAAATAGATCCTAGATCGAGTAGCCATCAATGTATAGCCATCATTAATGTAACAAAGAATTAACAAATTATGTCATAAGCATTTAAGCCAATATAAGATCCATATTAACTGATCATTCCCAAGAAGTTATTAATCATTCCCATAATTAAATACATATTTAAAACTTGTAGCATATTTGATCTAAGATAACCAATTTTCTATTCCAATAGGACGACCATGATCATATGAAGTCTCAACCTTATACATGGGTACAAATTGGCATATATCTTCGACTTTGAATTACTTCTCCCTTATAAGCACCGTTCTTAAGGAAATATGGACAATCATGTCTCGCCTAACCATTCTTCCCTTATAGGCCTCATGTTTAAGAGACTATGTATTATCATGTCTCGATAAACTATTTCACCCCTTAGAGGCCTCTTGATTGAGGGACTGTAGACCTTTATATATTTTCTTAACCACTTCAAACCTTATAGTTTTCTTGCTTGAGAGACTGTGTACTGTTGTCGCAACCATAATGGCGATTATGAGGAACCGAGACTGAACAAAAGAATTCCCTATCTCAAGGAAAAGAGGAAAAGAGGGAAAATCATAAGAGTCGCCACCAATTTTATTTTGGATTCCTCTATCAGAGATGAGAGGGAAAATAGTCGGTAAAACCCTCAAAGGAACAAAGGTGTGCACCGAAAGCGCCAAGGTACGAATAAAGAATCCGTCTCTCAACCGAGACTTAGGTTCAGAAGTCGTTTACACAAGGGAAAGGTATTAGCACCCCTCAAGTCCATGGTACTCCATGGGAATCATTTGGGTTGTCTACGTATGTGGGTATTTATCTTGCTTATTTTTATTTATTCTTATTTGTAAAAAATGAGTGTAAAAGAGAGGGTTTTAGTTTTTTTTATTATTGTGCTCTTCAAGGATTATGGCCCTTGTGCCTAAGTATCACTCATCAGGTGATGAGGAATCAGAGCTCCATAGTTCGGAGTAGAAAATATTTATGTATTGGTTGATTTTACCTTTGAGAAAGGGGTTTTGGGGTGGTGCCCTAAGGCATAAAAGTGAGGTTTGATGGGTTATATTGATTTTACCTTGAATAAGGGCTTATGAAAAGAGTTTGTGATTAGATTTCACTAAAGTCTATGGGCAGGGGTGAAAATTCAAGACAAACAAGTCAAGCGTCTTGTGTCCAAAATAATCAGAGTAAGGGTAAGAAAGCTTTATTCTTACTCATTCCCTACCATGTAAGGCTCGTGGTGTATAATACTAATCGTAGTTTTATTGAATTTTGAATTTGATTAAGAAAATGCTGCTTTGATTTAGATCAAGGGTTTGTTTACTTGATTATGAAATTGGATAATGTAACAGGTATGCGAAGGAACCAACAAGAAAGTAAAGGGTATCATTTTAAGGTACCCCAAGAGAAAGAATTGTGTGTGTAAAAGTGACCTAATCTAAACAAATGATAATGGTCTTACAAACATGTCCCCCTAGGGTGGTGCGGTGATGCCATTCTTACAACCGTTATGCAAGTTACAGATGAAATCCAAAGTTGAAACTAAGTATCACAAGATATGGAAAAGGTCCTCTGAGAAAAGGTCCTAAATGAGATCCTCTATGTCCAAGTTGATTACAAGTGGAATGAATCTTTTTGGTTTTATCATTTTACCATATTTTTGTTGTTTTTAATGTATGATGACAATAAAGTAAATGACAATAATAAACATGCATGATGAGTTTATACAATGATGATGAGAATGTGTGCTATAAAGTAAATTACAATGTAATAAGATAAAACTAAATCACAAGGTAATAATGATAAAGTCACAATGACAATGGCTAATGAATATGAATGACATAAAATAAACCTCAAGACAATAGTAACAAGATCACAATAATGGTTAGTGATAAACAAAATAAATGAAGTAAAGTTATTAGTTAGTAAGAATATGTTCAAGTTTAAACACTTGAGGATTATCTATCCTTAGGTTAAAAGATTCAAAATATGACGTATTAGGGGATAACTTACCACTGATGCAAAGTATTCAAGATGATCAAATAATAAACTTACAATATATTTGTAAAAATTAAAGTTATGCAAACCCCAAGTCCATCTACCAGTATCTTGACAAAAGGAAGACTATGCCAACTCAAGGGTTAAAATTTAATGTTTTGATTAAATGATTTAGTTAGGCAAGTTAGATAGATCAATATATAATACAAACAAGTTAACAATAAGGGTTAGATGGTTAGTATACACACTGGAAACAAAATGAATCAAATGGAAACATAACTTAGTATGTACATAAACAAAGCTTTATCTATGTGTCAAATGATCTAAGTTGGTTGATGTAGAGGCAACCTATCTATGCTTCAAAGTACCATGAATAAACTCTTGATCATCCATTAGTATGTTTGAGACATAGAAGGTTCAAACATCCCTAATCAAACCAAAATCATGACCTAATAGACTTCATTAGCTTCCCAAGTTCAACACTTCATAAGTCAATGAAAAATTGCTCAAATGAAATGAAATAAAGCATAATAAAATAGTAGAGGAAAAAATAACAAGCGTCTATGTTGGGAATATTTTCAGAAAAATAAATATAAATGGGATAAAAAATAAAATGAAAAGGGAAATAAATAAGGTGAAAAATAAATAAAATGAAAGAAAAGGAATAAAAAGAGGCAGAATGCACACGCTGGGGGTTAAACCCCTGACCTTGGGGTCATGGGGGATCAACCCCCTCATCCACTGGGCCAAGCGCCCACTTTTGATCAGAAACACACTTCATATAATATAATAATAAAACAAAATAATAAAAGGAATACGCACGTGCAAGGACCAATGGGAATCAAACAACACATTTTTTTGAATTCAAATCAGGAAAAACACGTGCGAAGAACATCGTCTTCAACCTTCAACCATCCAAAATCAAAACTATAAAACTCATATTTTCAAAGGGATTCAAACATGGAAATAACCTCCAAACACATCATCATTGTCCTCTACACACAGAATAATGCAATGACCTAAAAATAAAATAAAATGGTTGATACAAAGCAATCAAAGTTTAGACCATGGGGTTAAGCTTCAGTGAGTGATTTAGAGTGCAATTGTAACTTGTTTGAGTGAAGGGGATGCATGGAAATATCTGATCAAAATCGGTTTCAGAGTGAGTTAGTGTTTGGGAAAGCTTCAGTCATGTTCAGGGATAAATTCTAGGTTGTTGGTTTGGGTTGAAATGCTTTGAAACTCAGAAATCAATTCTCTATTTTGAAGGTTCAACTCGAGTTTGTTGCAAAGTTTATTTTGCTTGAAAATATTGTAGAAATGATGGAACACCTTCCCCTATTTATAGGGAAGGTTATGGAAGTGTTTGGAGGGAAGAATGAAATGGTTTGATTGAGAAAGGTATGAAGCTCGAAAGTTGACAAAGTGGGAAACTTGTGGAGGAAGGATGGTTGTGTTCTGACTTGGTCTCCCCCTCCACTCAATCTGTTTTCAATCTAACACAAAAAATGAGGGATCAAGAGGCTTGAATCAGAGCTGTGGTGGCTTTTGTTTTAACCATTTTAGGAATTTTTTCACTTTTCACATGGAATCGAGTTTCTTTATTTGTGACCTTTTTCTATCTAAGTTGACTTCCAAACATGTCACACTATGGTATGAAATATGTTAGAGGTCAAATGGAATCAGAACAGAGTGATTTGGGGACCTGATGGATCAAAATGAAAATTCTGGCTGAGGCATGTCTGGTTTGTGCATCATGGTAAGTCAACAACTTTGAACCAAGGCCAAATAAAATTGGCTCGTGCATTTTGCATTAAATTTGTGCCAAATGTTCCTTGACATGTCATTGATCAGATGCAAAAATAACCAGGTTAAAAGGAGTTGTGGTTTGGATATGGAAATATGGCAAAATGGTGGTCTTGGTCATGTTTTAGGGCAAGCAAGGCATATTGGACAAGCTTGGCCAATGCAAAAATTGAGGTCCTTTCTCAACGAATTAGGTCTTGGACCTTGAAACAAAGTTGAAGAAGAACTCAATTAGGAAATTTGGATGAAATAAGATCTTGAAAATCTTGCAAGATAAAAAAAATTATGGACTTTGGACCAAATCATAGGCCATTATTCCCAAAATGTGACCAACCAACTTGACCTAAAAATGTGACTTTGGGATTTCTTAATTTTCAAGGCACAATGGTGGATTTTTGAAGCTCATATGATCATATAATGATGTAAAATGAGGCTTGGATCTTTGTGGGATGATTTTAGGTCAATTTCATGGGCAAAATCAAAGCATTGAAAGTTCAACGTTCATGACCAAACCAAGGACTTGTAACATAAATTAAATGGATAGTTGAATGGTGAATTATGGTTGAAAATTACTTAAATTGATGTTGAATGAGTGGTGGAGTGATAGGATGATCAAATGAAGCAAGGTCGATGATCAAAGGATGCACAAATTAGGGTTTTTTGAACCATAAGTTTCATCAAGAACCATGGTCAGACACATTAGGGTTTGGTGATGCAAATGATGTATTGATACGTTTCAAAGGAATGGGTTATGAACAAACTTTGGATTTTTGGGGTCCTTAATAACATGGTCAAGATTCAAGGTGAGTCGTGACTTGTACAAGCCAAAAAGGGTCAAGATCTTGGATTAGGGTCCTTGGGTGACCAGATGAATCTTGATGTATCTTCAAAGGGGACTCACCATACCAATTGGGTTTGGAGAGTGAGTGAGATGATTTGAATGATCCTCCAAGATTTGTTAGATGCTTGAGGATATATATTAGGGTTAACGTGGCCTGGGTACACCTCAACATGATAAGAGGGTCTTGAGCTTCACAGATGAACCCTATACCTTTAGTTTGTGGGACATTATGGATCATTAAGTACAAATGTATATAAGATGACATGTGTGGGATGTATGCTCATGCAACAGGGTTTAAGAGGGTGATGTGGAGTTATGGAAAATTTGAGGGTATGCCAACTGTTATGTCATAATCTAAGCTCAACAAGTATCAATGATTCCATCCCATTAGATCTTCAACTGGAAAATTGTGTAGATAGTACTATATAAAAGTACGAAGAGTACACATGGAAGACATGTAGGTGAGCTTGCCAGGTCCCCCAACTTTATGGGAGTGACGTGTTAAGACACATTCTAAGTAAACTAACGAGACTTTCTTAGTTGTAACTGAAAACCAGACATCTTTCTATTTCACTATTTGTGTCTCCTACTTTAAAGGGATGACTCATTCATTACTAGGTCAAGACTGGGTTGCATATAGCCAAACTTGTAGACAAAAGAACCGATCTCCCCGATGGAAGACCGAAACTATAAATGCCTAACTCAATAGTTAGTTTTGATTATCATTGATTCTCAGGTCATAATTCATAATCCCTTTTGCGCACCTTATCACAACTACATACTTAGTTCTTGTGCTGCTTCTCATTGGTGGAAATAAATATTATTGATTGTGTTCTATATGTTGAATAAAGTTCTCAAGTCTAAGATAAATCTCTCTACTTATGAAATTTTGACGAAAAGACAACCCAAAATGTCTTATCTTCAAACATGGGGTTTCCTATCCAATAACAAAATTCCGACCTCAAACGAGTTAAACTTATTATTAGAGCCTATGATTAATATGTATTCATTGGATATGAAGTAAACAAAAAAAGTGTGCATGTTTTATGATTTGAATACTAAAAGAAGAAGCATAACCACGAAGAAGCAAAGAATAAGAATTTCTAAAGATTATGGACCGACTATGCAGTTCATACCATGGAGGATGGTCCAAAAAACATCCAATAATCTATGTCTTCTCTAAATGTTGACTTATGGCTTGAGGCCATACACAAAAGATGGATATTCTTGAATCTAACAAGACATGTAACTTAATAGACTTGCCACTTGTTTGTAAACCTATAGGATATAAATGAATTTTATAAAAGAAACTAAAACTTGATTGAACTGTTAAGAAATACAAGGCTTGCCTTATGAACAGGAAACTAAGGTTCGTAAGTTAGTTAAGCCATTTATGGTCTTAAAAAAGATACTAAACAATGACAAAAATTTGACAATATGATTATCTAAATGGATTTAAAGTGGATGAAAGTGACAATAATGTATATCCCACAAGTCTGAAAATAACATTCGCACTGTCATATGTCTTTATGTAGAAGCTTTGATCATATTGTGTTCAAACATTCATGTCATAGAAAATTTGAAATCATTGTTGTGTAAATTTTTTGATAAAGACCTCAAATAAGCAAGTGAAATCCTTGGTATTAGTATTACTAAGTTAGAAAAGGGAATTTATTTGGATCAATATGAAGGTGGCAAGAAGCACAAGAAAAGGGGGGGGGGGGGGGGGGGTTGAATTTGGTTTTTAAAAATGAAAGCTTTTTTAAAACCAAACAATCAAACAATAACGCGAACAAGAAAAATAACACAATTATTTTATCCTGGTGGGCTGTTAACGAAGCTACCTCCAGTCCACCCGCCAAGATGATTTTTCCTTCTCAACAAGGACTTAATCCACTATAATCGAAACTGATTACAAACACCATAAAGACAACTCGCCTTTGTCTTCTTGAGTCTCTCTGACTAAAATCTAGTCAGTCAAGGAATACACTCAAACAAATGAGATTTACAAGAATGTGTTTACAAGTTTGCTTCTAAGAAATAAAGATTAACATAAGTTAAGCACAATGAATTTCTCACACAATAACGAACAAAAGCTCTATGTGTGTTTACAAAAACTATACACAAAAAAATCTATAGCAAAAGCATTGTGTATGAGCATAGTATAACAGATTGAATTAGCATGAACAACTTGTCCAATCTTCCAAGTCTCCTTTATATAGGCAGTGAAAAGATCCGTTGGAGGGTAGAATTGGAATATCAAGAATGCAAATGTCTCATTGTATAACGATTTTCATATAAGAGGCAAAGTGGTACAATAATATTGTCCTTAGCACACAAAATCAACTTTGTGGAGGGAAAGGTGATCTTGTATTGTTTATTATTTTCCTGACGCAAAACCTTTTGATCTTATCTTCTAATCTTCAGAGGCTTTTGAATAAATGATGTTGAAGCATGCTTAGAAGGATCAAGAGACTAGTTGGGAGAATCTTTAGAACCTCACTCTTCAGAGTCTTGACACAGTTCCTCAGAACCGATCTTCAGAGTCTTCAGAACTTGAGAGCGCAGAATCTTGAAGGCTTGACAATCCTTCAAAGGCTCTTCAATTAGAGTTACAATCAGGAGCTTTAGCACAAACGTCCATCAGAACCATTGTATAAGAGCATTATAGAACTTGACAACATATTGTAAAACACTTTGTATCTCTTCAGAGTCAAAGTGTGTTGAGTCCAAAATATGATGATGTCACACATCATATCTTCAGAGTCAGAACATGTTTGCAAAAGCTACACTCTAGACAAAACCATTAGGGTACAAAATTATTCTCTAAGAAACAATACATTAGTATCATCAAAACTAAAGGCAAGATGCAAAAACAAACCTTGTTCTTACACAATCTCACTGTATTGAAAAGATCTTAAAGAAATGTAATTACTTTGATTGTAAGTCAGCTTGCATCCATAATGACCCAAGTGTGAAACGTTTCAAGAACACTGGGGAAATCGTAAGAAAATCTAAATATCTGAGCATCATTAACATCCTCAGATGTGCCATTGATTGTACTAGACTTGACATTCCTATGTCATATGATTGTTGTATAGGTTTACTAGTAGACCTAATATAGATAATTGACACATAATTCAAAGATTCATGATGTACCTTAAAGAACCATGGGCCTTAGAGGGGTACAATTATATTGATTAAAATAACTTATAAGATGATTCTGAAACCCTAAATATGCTATTGAAGGTTACATATTTAGCATAACTAGAGAAGAAATCTCTTGGAAATCTAAGAAACAAACGATTCTCGCTCAATCCACGATGGGATAATAAATGATATCACTTGAAACTTCTAATAGAAAAGCAATTTGGTTGAGATGCTTGCTAACAAAGATTCATTTATGGGAAAAACCAATGCCAACTGTTTTGGTCCACTGAGATAAAATCGGGCTATCAAAAAAATTGAGAATTGTTACTACAAAGGTAAAAGACGACAGATTTGTCATGAGCATGATGACACTTTTAGATAGTCTCACTGTAAAGAAGTTGTGTAGATCATGTATGCACTGATGAAGACTTAGTTAACCCTTTTATTAAAGGATTAGATAGAGAAAAAGTCCAAAACACATTCAAAAGGATGGAGCTATTGTCACTATATTAATGAGTCAGTTATAATGATAACCCGCTCAAAAGAATGGAGATCCAAAGAATTAACTTCGGTGGGTAATAATAAATTAGGAAGTGATATAAAATGAACATGGTATTAAAAATAAAAGATGCG
Source organism: Lathyrus oleraceus (assembly GCF_024323335.1). Lineage (NCBI taxonomy): Eukaryota > Viridiplantae > Streptophyta > Magnoliopsida > Fabales > Fabaceae > Lathyrus > Lathyrus oleraceus. Next base: position 361,368,382 of record NC_066584.1, read on the forward strand.
TGATTTTTGTAGCAATGATGAGTATAGTTGATAGAAACTCTTAATGATATATATATATATATATATATATATATATATATAATATATATATTAATATATATATATTATATATATATATATATATATATATATATATATATATATATATATATATATATATAATTTATGAAGACAGAAGTAACTAGCTACAATAATACTCTGGATAAAGTCACTTTTGAGAAGTCAGACCACTTCTTATGAAATTTCAAGTATAGATTCCTAGAGCATTCACTAAATTAGGATAAAAATTCAACCGTGTAATAACACATACTTTTTTAGAAGGCACTTTTAAAAAGTTGTATGTTGGTCTCATGCTAAAGTTAAAGTTCAAGACCACAATCACTCTTGTTAAACTTGAATCTTTCTCACTATAAATTCAAATTTGTCAACACTTTTGAAGATGTATTAATTTATAATAAAAAAATGCATTTAAAGATACTTCTAAAATCCTTTTTAGATTTAAGTGGAAAATTGTTGAATTTTTTTTTCAAACACATGTTAAGCACAAGAGTGGGCAACATATTGAAAAATTCAGTGAGCTCACGATTGGAGAAGTTTCACATATTTGACATGTTTATATAATGAAGGAAGCAACGTCGGCAATTAACATCATGCACGATCTGTTCGACTAGCTCATCTCTATTTTGGCTTGGGTTTGGGCTTGACGCTAATATTATTATCTCTAGTACCAAAAACTCTAATTTTTTAAAAATTAAAATTAAAATTTGAAATTGATATATTATTTTCTTCACACATGCTTGTTGATGACCGTTACGTGTGCTGAGCAGTCCATTTGACCGAGCCTCCACTTCTGATTTCTCTTCCACCATTTTTTTATACGACAATTCATTTTCATTAAGGTAAAATGATCTGAAACATCCTTCATGGACTTCAAGTAAAAAAATTTAGTATAAATAAAGAGTTTTCTCCAACTTTCTACTTCCATTCTGAGTTTTTGGAACTCCTTCACCACTTTCTCTTTGTTAGAATTTCTAAATTATTTCTTTTTTTTCCTTCAAGAAAATAATTCTCTAAGATTTACAGTTGTCTTCAAAGAAATCTATGCGAATTAAAAAAATTCTCTTTATTTAAAAATTTATCACGAATAGTCTAGATACCATATTTTGAGGATGTAATATTAAAATGATATGATGTCTACAGTGTCTTAGAATATCGAAATATATATATATATATATATATATATATATATATATATATATATATATATATATATATATATATATATATATATATATATTTATGATTGATAATCTGTTTGTATAATTTTAAATAGTGCTACGAAACGTGTTTAAGATTGTGACATAATACGCAACTCAACCGGTAAACTCTTTAATGACAAATAAGTTTCAAAATTATTTAAATTCAAAATCAACTGTTTCATCAAGATTCCGACAATTTCACCGCAGATGCAAACATGTACTATAATTTTAAGAGTTTAGAAGGAAGTAAACAAGCTATTATTACGAGGATGACATTAACAACACATCTCTGAAGACAGAGAGGGTATGCTACACTTGCAATTCAGCAGAGTGTGGGAATGTACATACCTAACATCAAATAACTAGCAACCTATCCACACATATATATAAGCTGATAATCAAATGGTAATTAATAAACCAATTAAATATGATTAATGATCAATGGTAGTCACAATTAAAACGTCAAAATGTTAATACTGATGTGCAAGCTGGTGGGTTGAGTTTGCCTCCAAAACTAGCTTTTGCATTGACACAGTCGGATACAAATGTTGTATTACGTGTGACACCAACATAAGACAAATCTATATCTGCTACCTCAATGTTCTCACATGGATTCGTTGTGCTGCATTGCAATGACACTGGGATGTTTGAGACTGTGGTTCCGCTTATATTACGGAAATGAACATCACTTATCTTCCATACCGAAGTTGAAGCCTGTAAAAACACATAACTACATTACAAAACTGTACCAAAAATTGTGCAACTAATAACTGTCGATGAATCACAGACATCAGACACGACACTGACATGATAAGACACATTAGTTTAGAGGTGTCGGTGCTACGCAGATAAGATTGTTTGCTTACCACTCTATCTTTTTTGCCATAACTCTGGTCAATAACAATAGGGTTCTGGACAGCATTCATGATCAAATTTTCATAGATAATATTTTTAGCCTCAGCTGGTACTAGTCCACACCAAGTTTTAATTCTTGCACCATTGGTTGTATTTGTGAAAGAGCAATTTTTAACAAAAACACCTTCCACAGTTTTTTCCTCTCGTCTCTTACCAAGACTTCCGACGCTAATTCCGTGTCCAGGACCACATTTAATGCCAGCGATAGTAATGTTTATGGTACTATGTCCGATTGAAATGCAATCATCACCGGTTCCAATGACGCTCTCGCTGACACTAATCAAGCTGCTGGAGCTAATATGCATACCGTCGGTGTTTGGACTGTTACCGGGAGCGGTTATGGTGAGGTTAGTGAAAGATAAGTTGCTGCAACGATGAACATGATAATGGAACCCCATGCTGTTTAGTGATGTTATGCCTGACACAACGGTGTTATTTACCTTGTCGAATTTCATAGACTGCACACATGTGTATGAAATTGTCAATATTGTTATTAGTAAGGCCTAGGTCAATAAAACCTAGCTGTCGTGTACGTGAGTTTCTGATGATTATTGCGACTATGTCGGAAGAGACAAAAAAAATGATATGCTTACATCAGGAAGGGAAGCACAGTTTCCTTTATTCTTCTTGCAATCATTCAAAGGCCAACTAATAGCTCCTTGGCCATCAAAAACTCCTCCACCGTTTAACACCATGCCATCAACCTCTAGAAAAGTGATCCAATCTGGACTAACATATTCAGACAAATCTGTGGTGGCTTTAAGAGTTCCTATAACTTTAACAGTTATGGGGCTTGGACTTGTGCATGGGCCTGCAAACATAGTTTGGCTAGTACGGAATACTCCTTCCGGAAACAAAAGCGTTGCCGGTGTAGTACTGTTCTTGCATGCTGCCATCCATGCTTTCCTAAATGCCTGCAAAATATAATACAAAAAGTTAAAGACATTGTTTTTTAGTTGGAAATCGGGTATTCTCTGGGCACGACTGCGTGTAGAGACTAATCTCTCGAGACTAGAAGGAAAAGCTACTAACATTGTTGCAAATGTAATTGCATTCAATGGATAATTAAATTTGAAATAAAATGAACTCACTAAAACATTGTCGGTGTTGTCATCAGCAAGAGCACCGAAGGTTTTGACGTCGAAAATTGCCGGACCACCACCATCGAGGAGGCTACGGCGGCTCTCAAAGCTAAGGGATTCACCTATCGAGCTACAAAAAATGAAAACAATGCCTATGTAAAAAAGGTTCTTCGCCGTAGCCATGATTGGTGGTTATTAATTACTAACTTGATTAGACTATATATATGTTTAAGGTTTTAAATTGCAGTTTCTGGTAATGTTTGAGGTTGCTGTTTTTGCAACCTAACTGCAATTCTGAAACCTTAGGAATTTAGGAGGACTCAATCATATGTAACTTGAATGAATTATATTTATACTAGAGAATTATAGATTATACTCCACCTTTTGAAATCTATCTTTGGTGATTAATCTCCTATTAATCGGGATAATGTACGCTCGCTTGATTTTAGTTCTTCTATTTTTAGTGTTGGTTTCCTCTACATTTAGCAGTTTTCACTTATGTTACCAAAAAGCTTAAACAATTAGGGTATATTACTGGCCTCTTTTGAGCCCTTAATTTTGTAACCAAAAATGTTGAAAAATTTAATTTCATCGTTGACTGCATTATTGCACGACGCATTGGATTCACAACTGCAAAACTGGTTGACTGCATTTAGAAAGAGAATACAACTGATAAATCTTAGGTTGTGATTATGTTAAGAATATGGTTAAAGATATGCGATTGTTATATACTAGTATGACATTATTTATGTGGGTCAAAAGATAAATATAATTATACACAAATTATTCATAGGATCTTAATTATGAGTTCTGTTCCGGGCCCGTAAAGACCCAATAAAAAAAAGTCTCACTTCTGATTTAAGTAATGGATCCATGATCTCTGTTGGATATCATCTAACAATCTATCACATTTTAAGTAGTGAAGCATGGAAATCTCAACCAAGGTACCTCACGTGAAGAAAAATGTATGATTCAACTTGACTCTCACTCACACATTACTCTTATTCTCTCATTGACTTAGGTGTTAACGTGTTAATTTTTTAAGTCATCCCCCTCAACGTCGCATCGAAATTTGCTCAATCAATCCAAGATCTCATCTCACAATTTCATCAATGATTTTGTATTCATGTGAATTCTCACAATCAGATCCGTCTGATTCAAGTCAAGATCGTTGTGGGAGTTACGCTAAGATAAAGAAAGCAAGCTCGATCTTATTTACGTAAGCACCTTAGATCCTTTCAACTTTGAATCATCTCTGATCTTCGTCATCGATTCGATAAGTGGGAAGTTTCCTAGTGACAGATGTTAGACGGTGTGGCTAGTGATCGAGAGGGGGGGTGAATAGATCACCTCTTTAAAAATAAACGGATTTAAAATTTTATCAGATTTTTTAAACTTGGCGGAAAGTTTCAGTCCCGAATCGACTTCCGTCTATTCTGAACCGCTACTAGAAAATCGGACACGCGAATTTATTGCTGGAGTTGAATTAGAATGACAGAAATTATTAACATTAGAATCTTATCAAATTGAATGCACTTATCACTAAATCCTAATTCCAATGAATAAAATTCAGCTAACAGTTTTGTCAAACAGTTGGTGTGTGTGTGATCAATGATGAACAACAGTGGAGTTTAGTTAAAGAAGCTTTCTTGCCACTGCTTTATCACAAAAGGTACAGCCACAACACACTAACTGAAATTGTGAAACTGTTGGAAACGTAAAGAGAAGTAAGGAAAGAATACGATACGCAGAGATTTGGTAAGGAAGTTCCCCACGTCGTCCTCGCGTGTGGGTACGTCTCCCTCTCAATTTCAAATGAAATTGAGAACTTTGATTATCAATAATGCCGAATTCGTTGATACAAGGTTACGATACAAAGACAGAATTCTAAATCCCAAGAACTTCTTCTTGTATGAAACCTCCACTTGATCTGAGCACGATCAAGAATTTCCTGCACGAAATTGCAAACAATTCACCGGTTCCACGACCTGTTTGCAAAATCCCCCGATCTCCAAACGCAACGCTGCGGCTGAATCTGTTCTGCAAACGTGACTGACAAACCCGCAAGAACACTCCAGTTCTTGAAGGACAAACCAATTGGTTTTTCCTCGAAACCCCCTTCAATCTTCAACTCAGCTAGATCCTCGATCGTTCCACTGAACACCTCAGCTAGATCCTTGATCGTACCACTGAACGTTATCTCGTTGATCCTTTAATCCAAAGAACAAGAATGATTATGTGTTGATGTTCTTGAAGAAAAGTGATTGAGAAGATGAAGAAGATGAAGTCTCTTTCAGGTTTCTATCTGCTCTAAAACAATTGCTGCTACACTTCTTTGATCTTGTGTTCAACTGTTTTTCCTCTCAGAATTCGTATCTACCCTGCTGTCACAATATTTCTTATATATGCAAAAACAGAAGCTGTTAGAACATAAAACAGACTTATGCATTGATACATGAGGGTATGCATCGATGCATACTGTAAGATAAATGAGTTTTATTGTGAATTTAAGTGAGCATGGATCGATGCATAATTCGTATGTATTGATGCATATGACATTTCCACTAACATGGATCAATGCATAATTCGCATGCATTGATACATAGGACATTTCAACTAATCATGGATCGATGCAAGGCTCGTATGGATCGATCCATAGAGCATTTTGCCTGTCCATGTATCGATACATGACTCGTATGCATCGATGCATACTGAATAAAAGAATTTTGTGGTTTACAACATATTGTATGGATCGATGCATAGGATTATGTGTTGATGCATACTGACACAAAATGAATTTTATGAGTTCTTTTAAGAGATGTATCAATGTAGGTTTTTATGTACAGTCACGCAACAATAGAATGGAATAAAAACACAATAAAAACACAAATGTATCATGTAAGGTAATGCACAACCAACATTTGGATGATGATCACACAATTTGCTATCATTCCAAATTTATTCAAAGTAAAGAATTTTCTCACAAACTCCCCCTTTTTGATGATGGCAAATTTTTGGCAAGATGTGTGATACTCATTTGGCAAGATGTGTGATACTCCCCCTGAGTTTGTGCATATCTGCATTTCTCCCCCTTTGTCAACATCAAAAAGAGGAAGAACCAGGTTTATCAAGGCAACATAAAAAAGAATTTATAGCAGGACATGGCAAAAAAAATTGATAAAAAAGCTAGCAATCACAAAGAAGGAAGCTTTAAGGTAAAGAATCACTCACAAAGAATGACAAATAAGGGCAATAACAATATAGGTAAACAGAAAGTGAAAAGCATTGAAGGATTAGAACGAGTTTAAGAATTACATAAGCTAAACCATATATTGTGCAACAATTCAAATAAAACTTGAGCAATATGAGATGCATGAGAGAGAAAAAGATGCATTTAATTCAAATGGCAGTCAGTATGTGTCAATGCATATGGCCATGAATCGATCCAGAGCATGCAATTTTGTTTTTAAAGGGTCTATGTGTCGATGCAAACGACTGATGGATCGATGCATCCTGAACTATTTTTGACAAATTTAAAATGCAGAAGATATGGATCGATGCATACATGTTTGTATCGACACATACTGATGTCAAACCTGATTTTAATGATTTTTGGTGCAGTATGGATATGCATTATGAAGTATGTCATGACAATTATGCCCAAGTATGATTCACAGATCAGAGTTTTAATGTTTAAACAATATAAGCAAAGACATTTAAAAAGTTTTGTTCTAACATACACAATCATATAGTTCCAAATGAGATATAGAGAGGAATGATATTACCTCTGTTGATGTAACCTTGTGAGAAATAAGTGTATTCTAAAACAAATCTCATCAAACATGGTGAGGCATAATATAAATAAGAAGAAACATGCTTAAGACATCAATTGAGAAAGATCTAAGATCCCTAATTCACGACGAATGTTGAAGAACGGTTCCGTTGCCAAAGGTTTAGTGAAAATATCAGCAAGCTGATTTTTGGAGTCAACATGCTCAAATACAACGTCTTCTTTTTCAACATGGTCGCGAAGAAAGTGATGTCTAATCTCTATGTGTTTAGTGCGTGAGTGTAAAACAAGGTTTTTAGTAAGGTTTATGGCACTAGTGTTGTCACATTTTATAGGAATACGTTTGAGTTGAATGTTAAAGTCTTGTAGTTGCTGCTTTAGCCATAAAATCTGAGCGCAACAACTACCGGCTGCAACGTATTCTGCCTCTGCAGTTGACAAAGCCACAGAAACCTGCTTTTTGCTATGCCAACTTACCAAGGAATTTGAAAACAGGTGACATGTACCACTTGTGCTTTTCCTATCTGATTTGCAGCCAGCAAAATCAGAATCGGAGTACCCTACTAAACTACAATCACTTCCTTTGGAATACCAAAGCCCATATTTAGGTGTTCCGTGAAGATATCTAAATATGCGCTTAACAGCTTTTAGGTGTGATTCCTTAGGATTTGATTGATAGCGTGCACACATACAAACACTAAACATGATGTCAGGTCTAGAAGCAGAAAGGTACAGAAGAGATCCAATCATAGCTCTGAACTTTTTGACATCTACACACTTACCATGCTCATCCTTATCCAGATTTCCGTTGGTAGGCATAGGGGTGTCAATTGATTTTGAGTCATTCATTCCAAAGCTCTTGAGTAGTTCTCTGCAGTATTTTGTTTGACATACTACTGTACCCTCATCAAGTTGCTTTATCTGCAGTCCTAGGAAGTAGTTCAACTCCCCCATGAGACTCATCTCAAATTCACCCTGCATAACCTTAGAAAATTCTTCGACCAAGTGTATGTTAGTAGAACCAAAAATTATATCGTCTACATAAACTTGAACTAAAAGGATGTGCTTTCCCTTATGTTTAATAAAGAGAGTATTATCCACTTTACCTCTTGAATATCCATGATCAATTAGAAATTTGCTAAGCCTTTCATACCAAACCCGAGGGGCTTGTTTAAGACCATACAAAGCTCGTTTTAATTTGTAAACATAATCTGGATTTTCAGCATTCTCAAAACCAGGAGGTTGTGAGACATATACCTCTTCATTTATGACACCATTTAGGAAAGCACTCTTTACGTCCATTTGGTAAAGCTTAAAATTATTAGAACACGCATAGGCAAGCAAAAGACGTATAGCTTCAAGGCGAGCAACGGGAGCATAAGTTTCCTCATAGTCTATGCCCTCCTATTGATTATACCCTTGTGCTACTAAACGTGCCTTGTTCCTAGTTATCACTCCGTTTTCATCAAGCTTATTTCTAAAAACCCATTTAGTACCTATGATATGATGATCTCGCGGACGAGGGACAAGTTCCCAAACGTCATTTCTTTTAAATTGATTAAGCTCTTCTTGCATGACCATTAGCCAAAATTCATCAATCAAGGCCTCTTTGGCATTTTTAGGTTCCACTTGTGAAACAAAAGCGAAGTGAGAACAAAAATTACTTATCTTGGAACGTGTCATTACTCCCTTTGAAATGTCTCCCAAGATGTTGTCAATAGGATGGTCTTTTGAGGATTTCCAAGCTGTTGGAAGATCATTCACTTCAGCTGTCTTTTCTTCCTCATTTTCTTCATGACTAGTATCTTCCTCCTTCTCATGGGCAGCAGTTTTGGACTGATCAGTTTCCTCAACAGCTTCCTTGAGTATGTCTTCTGTAGATACACCTGCGTCATCAAAAGAAATACCTTTTCCGACATTTTTCGGATAAGACTCATCAAAAGAAACATGAACAGATTCTTCAACAGTAAGTAAACGCTTATTATACACTCTATATGCTTTACTTGATAGTGAGTATCCAAGAAAGATACCTTCATCCGCTTTTGCATCAAACTTCCCAATATTTTCTTACCATTATTCAAAACAAAACATTTACAACCGAACACGTGAAGATGTGACAAGTTTGGCTTTCTTCCTTTTAAAAGCTCATAAGGGGTTTTGTTTAAAATGGGACGGATTAAGATCCTGTTTAAAACATAACAAGCTGTGCTAACTGCATCAGCCCAAAAGTATTTTGGTAATCCACCCTCATTTAGCATTGTTCTTGCCAACTCCTCTAAAACACGATTTTTACGCTCCACAACGCCATTTTGTTGTGGAGTTCGAGGAGCTGAAAAGTTATGCTCAATACCATACTTGTCACAGTACTTATCAAAGTGATGGTTTTGAAATTCACCACCATGATCGCTACGGATTGTAACTATTTTGGAATTCATTTCATTTTGGGACAGATTTGCAAAATTTTTAAAAGCAGAAAAAGTTTCATCTTTGCTATGAAGGAATATAGTCCAAGTAAATCTAGAGTAGTCGTCAACAATTACAAAACCATAATAATTTCCACCTAAGCTCTTTGTCCTAGAAGGTCCAAATAGATCCATATGGAGAAGCTCAAGGGGTCGTGAAGTTGAAATTACATTTTTAGATTTGAAAGAGACCCTTGTTTGTTTTCCCATTTGGCATGCGTCACATAGGTGGTCTTTTGAAAATTTTATTTTTGGAAGACCGACTACTAGATCCTTAGATACAACCTTATTAAGCAAATCGAAATTAACATGTGCTAAACGTCTATGCCAAAGCCAAGAATCATCATTCAAGGTAACTAGACATTTAGTACTTGTTAAAGATACATCAAAAAGGTCAAGCATATAGATGTTGTTTACTCTTACACCTTTAAACACAACGTTCTGTTCAGCATGTTCAATTATGCAGCAAGTTTTTGTGAAGGAAACGTTATAGCCCATGTCACATAATTGACTTATGCTTAACAAATTGTGTTTAAGTCCCTCTACTAGATGGACATTAGAAATAGTAGTGGTGGAGGGATTACCTACACTATCTTTGCCGAGTATAGCTCCTTTGTTATTGTCTCCATAAGTAACATATCCCTTCTTCTTTGCTTTGAAGTCTATGAAAAGCGATATGTCACCGGTCATGTGCCTTGAGCAGCCGCTGTCAAGAAACCATCTTCTATCTACGGAAGCAAGGCACTCATCCTACAATATCAAAAGAGAGAAGTTGGTACCCAATGTTCATTGGGTCCAAGTGGGTAAGTGTTAACATGGTTGCCTTTTGGCTTCCATTGATAAATACCTTTAGGGACAAGAAATCTCCTAAACTTGCATTTCTCAATGGTATGGCCAGCACGACAACAATAATGACATAAACCATGATGATGTGGTTGTTTATTCTTGTTCATTAAATCCTTTGGAATGAAAGAGTATTTTGCATATGGTGGATTTAACGACTTCTTAAACAACCTAGAGTCAACGGCATAAGTAACCTTAGGTTGTAACGCTTTTTCTAATTTGACCTTGAGAGTGTTTACCTCTTTTTGCCAAATATGACAAGCGTCACAGTACCTAACTTTACTATATCCATCAATGTCAATATCTTTTGAATTTGCAATACTAGCTTTTAACGCTTCTAAATCATTTTCAGCTTTGTATACTTTACCTTCCAAAAATGAAAAAATTTGTTTATCGGAAGATAGTCTTTTAAAAGCATCTACAGCTTCGTTATGCAGTTTTTCAAAAGCTATTTTCAGTTCGGAAAAAGACATAGAAGAGAAACTATTGTAATAGGCTTCTTTTACCTTTTTGTCATTGCTTTTCTTCTTGTGGTAGGACAGATTTTTGGTGTGAGCCATAAGGCACAGATTTGCGGTTTCATCACTATCACTTGAGCCTTGTGTGCTTGATGAGTCACTATCACTTTCCCATGCAATGTAAGCTCTTCTTTGTTTGCTGTACCCTTTTGGTGAGGCTTTTCTTTGATCCTTATATTTCATAGGACAGTCTGTTTTATAATGTCCAGATTTACCACAATTAAAACAGGATCCTCTTCCTCTACTCTTCTTATTCTCTTCCTGTTTCGCATCTGTAGATTGTCTTCGAAACTTCATGAGGTTTTTGTCAGAATGCTTGACTCCATTCTTTCGAATGAATCTATTATATCTCCTTACAAATAGTCCCATTTCTTCATCATCCGAATCTTTGCCACTACTAGAATCATTGTCACTTTTCTCTTTTCGTGAGGACTTAGAGTTAGAGGCCACAAGAGCTATTGGCTTCTTCTCTCCCTCTTTGTCTCTTTTCTTCTCCTTTTCCTTCTTACTTTTGTTCTCATATTTTTCAAGACTTTCCAATGCTTGCTGATGTTCTTCCATCTTTCCAAACAGAGTTGTAATTGTAAGTCTTGTTAGATCGTTGGCTTCCTTAATTGCTGTTACTTTAGGTTGCCATTCCCTGCTAAGACACCTGAGAATTTTATTAGTAGCGATTTCATTAGAAACAGTTTTTCCAAGTGCATTCAACCTATTTGTGAGATAGTGAATCTCTTTTGCATGTCGGAGATAGATTCTCCTTGTTTCATGCGAAAGAGCTCAAACTCTTGATTTAGTGTGTTAATGCGGGACTGTTTTACTTCAGTAGTACCCTCATGGGCAACTTCTAAAGCATCCCACATTTCTTTAGCTGTCGTGCAATGGGATACTCGATAATACTCATCAACACCAAGTGCTGAAATTAACATATTTCGAGCTTTCCAATCACACGACCACTTTTTCTCATCTTTCTCATTCCAATCAGCTTCTAGTTTAGGAACTAAGGCGCCAACCGCATTTGTCATAGTAATTTGAAAAGGACCATTTTCAATGGCAGCCCATACTAGCCTATCCACAGAATTTATATGAACTCGCATGCAGTCTTTCCAGTAGCCGTAATTTTCACCGTTGAAAATAGGCGCTCTATTATACGCCCCCTTTGGTTCAGAATCCATACTGTTACAGGCAGCCACAGAGCACCAGCGAACCAGGCTCTGATACCACCGTTTAAAATTTTATCAGATTTTTTAAACTTGGCGGAAAGTTTCAGTCCCGAATCGACTTCCGTCTATTCTGAACCGCTACTAGAAAACCGGACACGCGAATTTATTGCTGGAGTTGAATTAGAATGACAGAAATTATTAACATTAGAATCTTATCAAATTGAATGCACTTATCACTAAATCCTAATTCCAATGAATAAAATTCAGCTAACAGTTTTGTCAAACAGTTGGTGTGTGTGTGATCAATGATGAACAACAGTGGAGTTTAGTTAAAGAAGTTTTCTTGCCACTGCTTTATCACAAAAGGTACAGCCACAACACACTAACTGAAATTGCGAAACTGTTGGAAATGTAAAGAGAAGTAAGGAAAGAATACGATACGCAGAGATTTGGTAAGGAAGTTCCCCACGTCGTCCTCGCGTGTGGGTACGTCTCCCTCTCAATTTCAAATGAAATTGAGAACTTTGATTATCAATAATGCCGAATTCGTTGATACAAGGTTACGATACAAAGACAGAATTCTAAATCCCAAGAACTTCTTCTTGTATGAAACCTCCACTTGATCTGAGCACGATCAAGAATTTCCTGCACGAAATTGCAAACAATTCACCGGTTCCACGACCTGTTTGCGAAATCCCCCGATCTCCAAACGCAACGCTGCGGCTGAATCTGTTCTGCAAACGTGACTGACAAACCCGCAAGAACACTCCAGTTCTTGAAGGACAAACCAATTGGTTTTTCCTTGAAACCCCCTTCAATCTTCAACTCAGCTAGATCCTCGATCGTTCCACTGAACACCTCAGCTAGATCCTTGATCGTACCACTGAACGTTATCTCGTTGATCCTTTAATCCAAAGAACAAGAATGATTATGTGTTGATGTTCTTGAAGAAAAGTGATTGAGAAGATGAAGAAGATGAAGTCTCTTTCAGGTTTCTATCTGCTCTAAAACAATTGTTGCTACACTTCTTTGATCTTGTGTTCAACTGTTTTTCCTCTCAGAATTCGTATCTACCCTGCTGTCACAAAATTTCTTATATATGCAAAAATAGAAGCTGTTAGAACATAAAACAGACTTATGCATTGATACATGAGGGTATGCATCGATGCATACTGTAAGATAAATGAGTTTTATTGTGAATTTAAGTGAGCATGGATCGATGCATAATTCATATGTATTGATGCATATGACATTTCCACTAACATGGATCGATGCATAATTCGCATGCATTGATACATAGGACATTTCAACTAATCATGGATCGATGCAAGGCTCGTATGGATCGATCCATAGAGCATTTTGTCTGTCCATGTATCGATACATGGCTCGTATGCATCGATGCATACTGAACAAAAGAATTTTGTGATTTACAACATACTGTATTGATCGATGCATAGGATTATGTGTTGATGCATACTGACACAAAATGAATTTTATGAGTTCTTTTAAGAGATGTATCAATGTAGGTTTTTATGTACAGTCACGCAACAATAGAATGGAATAAAAACACAATAAAAACACAAATGTATCATGTAAGGTAATGCACAGCCAACATTTGGATGATGATCACACAATTTGCTATCATTCAAAATTTATTCAAAGTAAAGAATTTTCTCACAACAGAAAGCCTCCACCACATAACTCCCTTAAATCAACGATGCAAAACGAGAAGCGAGTGAAGGATAGATTAATAGGGTTTCGAGACCACTAGAAGGTGGATGGAACTCCTAATATGACACTTCCACTTGTCGTTACCTCCACCATGGAAAATCATTCAGTATGAGGAATCCTCATTGACGATGGGAATTTGTTCGACATAATGTACCTTAGAATCTTCATGAAGTTAGAGTTACACAAGAAAGATTTGAAGTTAGGTAAAGACAGAAGCCTCATAACGTTCAATGATTCTTAAACTCGGCCATTTGGAGCAGTAGACTTACTAGTTTTTTTTGGATAAGGGAAGAACAAGAGGATTGTGAACGTGTATTTCCTTGTGGTCCCTTGTGAAAGCGTCTACAATGGCATTCTTGAAAGATCATTTATAGTAGTGACGCTAGACGACGTTGAAATTATGGTGTCAATAATAGTGTTATCATCACACTTTTCATGCGTGTTTTTATGTTTTAATAACAATTTTTGGTTTACAGAAATTTGATTTATTGCTTTGATTAATTTGGTTCTAGTTTGACCATTCATTGTAAATTGTACCTTATGTCACTCTTTACCTTTAATAAGTTGGATTTGATCCATTTCAATGTGTTTTTATCAAGAACAAGTTGGCCAAAAGTCAACATATGTGTACCTTGAATCACAAGTTAGAAAATTTAAAAAAGAGTATTTTAGATGCAAGATTTGAATAAGTATATAACTGATTCGAATCAAAATTTCATGTGGAAATCAAGATTTTGGCTTTGTATTTCTGATTTGAATCAAGGAATTGGCCGACTTGAATCATAATACATGTAGCCGTAAATTTTTTGAGATTAAGTTGTTGATTAACTTAACTCACAAAACAAGAGTCGCCACCACGTTTTTATTATTTTCAAAGGAAAGGAAAAAAATGAACAAAACCTAGAGAAGTTTTAAAACAAAACTAATAAAAACAGAGATAAGGGTCAGTAGGTTAGTTATGCAAAGGAAGGGTATTAACACCCTAAACATCTATAGTACTTTACAGGAACCTCTTTGAAAATCTGTGCATTTTGACTTTAAAATAGTGTTGTTTGCAAAAGATTGGGGAGATGAAGAGAAATATTTTTTTATAATTTTTGTGTTTGCAAAGACTTCCTGAGCCTCGTGCCTACGTACCAACAAAATGCAATAGAGGATCAAAACCTCGTAGTTCGTGGTAAAAATAATAAAGATATTTATTTTGATTCATTTTTAATGAAAATATATTTTGTCATTTTAAGGGGAACACTAAACTAACCACCTACAAGTATGAGAACTGTAATACCCCACATTTTCTTAAATACTCAAATTCCTATTAATTGAAATCAATTGAGTTCCTATGTGCTATAAATGTTATCAGTTGGGATAAATAAGGTAAATAGTGAATTCAGATTGACATAATTAATATTAATTAAGACTGATCTTTTATTAATTAGGACATTTTGGTAACACTAATAATGGGTGAATAACTCTAGTAGAACAAATATTATAAGTATAGTGCCACTTGAGATATTTGTTACTACTAACAACCTTTTTCTAACAACACATTTATTGTGGCAAATGGTGATCACATGTCTTTACTATCTTCTAATCTCCTACCAACCACATTGTGCTATGTTCATTCTCCAACTTATCAGTAAATGGGAAAGGTAGAAGAAGAGAAAGCAAGCTAGTGAAAAATAAGAAGAAAAGCTTGGAGAAATCAAGAGTTTGGAATCAACATCATCATCTCATCCTCAACAACTTCTCCTCTTCTATTTCTTGAGGTGGATTCTAGTTAGAAACCCTAGGATTTCTAGATATTAGAGTTGTAGAATCATAGATGAATCATAAGAATCCATGTTATATGATGAATGTTTTCTTTTGATTTTGTTGATTTCCCATGAACAATTGCTTTGATATGTTCTTCATGATTATTGTGACTAAATGATTGGTTGTGGTAGTGGTCAAAAACTTGAAATACATGATATATATATATATATATATATATATATATATATATATATATATATATATATATATATATATATATATATATTATATATATATATATATATGTTGTATGATGGGTTTTGGTTTGTAGAAGAAGTGGGTTTAATTGTTAGAAAAGAAACAAGTTATGCAGGTGGGAATAAGTGTTACAGAAAGGATTTTTGAGAATATGGCAAGGACCAATCGATTGGTCCTGGGTGTTTCCTTCAAGCCAATCGATTGGACTCACTCTCAAAATGGGAAAAATGGGAAAATGGGAAATTTAACTGAGAACCAATCGATTGACACACTCCTCCAATCGATTAGCCAAGCTTCTCAATAATACTACTAAATTTGGAAATGATGAATTATTGAAGTTTATATCATTAACTATTCTATTTTTATATCATTAACGATGATTTTTGTGAATAAATGAATCAAAAAGATAAAAAGAATATTTTTCCGTTAGATTTTATATTCACTTAAAAAATTGAAATTATAAATTTTAGCTCGACCAATTGATTGACAAGGTATTACAATCGATTGCATAAACTTTCTGTTTTGGAAAATTGGAAATTTTTCATGAGCCAATCGATTGACACTGAGGATCAATCGATTGATTCTCTGTATACTTTGAAAAGCAGAAATGTGAGAGGAACCAATCGATTGGGCTTCCCCAACCAATCGATTGGCTTATGCCAAAAACTTCAAAATCCATTTCTTAAAGGTTTCTAAGCACATTCCGCCAACCATTAATCATTTGTGATGTTATGCTTGTATTGAATCCATGTTACTTGTGAAAATTACATAATGAATCTAGTGAGTTAACATAGGATTGGTATTAGGATATAAGTTAGACTTATAACTTAGATAACATTAGAAGGTGACATTCATTCGTACGGCGCTTATGTGGAGGTCGTGGACGTATGGTTTCCATAATTGAGAATGAGACGCTTTGTAAGGAACATGCCATGTTATTGCTTGTTATTTTGGTGAATGAAGTCACCTTTGATTGATGAATCTTGTTATGATATGTGGAATCGATCATGTATTCAGAATGTTTTGCCCTTGGTCGTGCACATCTCTATTTGATATGCTTAAATGAGTAAGCAATAAGATGTGAGACCGATGATTCGTGCCTCAATTGGGTTTGAGCCCCAACCATGGCGGACGTGGGGGAAAGGTGGACATCTAAGTGGGTTAGAGTCTCATACGGTGAAAGATACCCTAAATGGGTTAGAGTCCCATACGGGTGACGGTCGCTTGAAATGAGTTTGGAACTCATAGAGGACCCAATATCCACCATGAAAGTCGAATCATACAAGCATGCATGAACTGGGCTTGCCCTAGACGTAGGTCCGCTCAGGGATTGATGTTTTGTGAATTTGAATGATGATATTGTTTGAGTTGTGAGAACTCAAGTGCATGTTGCCATACATTGCGAGTTAGTTCCCCATCACTTAAGTTTTCTTTCCCTTGTTGACTTGAGTTGCATATTGATTAGAAAACCCTGTAGAGCCGAGTGGATCCATAAGATAGGGAACCCATTGAGATTATTATCTCACCCCCATGTTGTTGATTATTTTTTTCAGGTGGTTCTGAGCAGGCGAAGGGTAAGGACAAGATAGAGTGATGTCTTGCTTATCTGATATTTGGATGGCTACTCCGCTGTATATATATTTTTGAGATCATTGTATAATGATCTAGCTCCTAGTTTTTATTTTGGGCACTTTTGTGTACGTTTTGTGTCATGTTATGTTTCTTTCGGGCATGTAAATATATACATTGTTGCCGCTAGGCGCTTATGTATTTCTGTACCAGTATTACACTATGTATAATATGTATTCTAGACATATATTATATCTGGGTGTTACAATTGGTATCAGAGCAGGTCGTATCCTCGACCTAGCCATGAGATATTATAAGTATTTCTTTCTGCCTCATATGTGAGTTGTCATCATTGTCCTTGGTGTTATATTCATAGTATTGAGCTTGATCAACTTAATCCTATTTGTATGACATTCAGGATCATGGATGACAGACGCAGAGGTCGTGGTAGACCAAGAACTCATAATTCAGACTCTGAACCGCCAAGTGGTAGTGAAGGTTTTTAATGGCCTCAGTTTGTGCAACAGATGCAATAGCAACATAATCAATTCATGCAACAAATGATGCAACAATGGAATGGTGGTCTTCATCCTCAAGGGATTCCACAAGAAGCTGCAAGTGGTAGTTTTCGGGATTTCTTTCGCATAAATCCTCCCAAATTCCATGGTGGATTAAATCCTATGAAGGTTCATGAGTGGATAACCAGCATGGAGAGGATTTTTTAGATAGTGCATTGTAGTGAGGAGAATAAAATTGTGTTTGCTTCTCACATGATGAAGGGTCCAGCTGTGAGATGGTGGGAGAGTGCTTCGACTCTTATGACCAATCAAGGAATACCTAGGGATAGGGAGCATTTTAATACTACTTTCCTGGATAAGTTTTTTCCTATCTTTTTGAGGACTCAGAAAGAATTTGAGTTTCAACAGCTTAGACAGGGTACTATGATAGTAGCTGTGTATGCTGAGAAGTTCGAAGACATGGCTGTTTATTCTAGACAGGCCGTGTACACACCAGATGAGAAATGGAAGATCGATCAATTCCTTTTTGGTCTAAGAGGTGAAATTTTTCATAGTGTTTCTCAAAGGGAATTCACTACTTATGCTGAATTGTTAAGGCCGTGCTATGTGGCTGAGAACAGTTTGAAGAAAGTTCAAGAAGAAAGGGATCAATATAGGAGTGGACAGAAAGACCAAGGGAGGCCAGGTAACCAGTTTAGGCCTAGACCTCAAGCTTTCAAGGGGAAACAAGTACAGCATGCAAGACCCAACCATCCTCCGCAATGTCAAGTATGTAAGAGGTCTCATTTTGGAAGATATGCTGGAAGTGGAATTAAGTGTTTTACTTGTCAGAGGGAGGGACACATGGTTAGGGATTATCCTCAGAATAAGAGTCAGATGTAGGGGAGGAGCACTGGTCGAGTTTATACTTTGGATGCAAGGAAGGCTAAGAGCAACAATGCCTTGATTGCTGGTACGTGTCTCGTCAATGATCATCCTTATTTTATATTGTTTGATTGTGGGGCAACACACTCTTTTGTATGAATTCAGTGCATGAAGCGTCTTGGCTTGCAAGAAATTCCTTTGTCCCCTCCTATGGTGGTTACTACCTCCATGGATGATGTGGTTGAGACACCATTGATTTGTGAAAATTGTTCACTCTCGGTGAATGGTAGAATTTTCCAGATTGATCTTATTTGTTTATCACTTAAGAAGGTTGATGTAGTTTTGGGGATGGATTGACTTTCCGCCAATTCGGTGTTTATTGGATGTGAATAGAAGTTGATTATCATTCCATCTAGTGAAGCTACTCTAAAGGATGTATTAACTACTATCTTGGAAGGTACGATTGGCATGGTTAATTTCTTATTTGAGAAGGAAAAGTCAGTTCTCTTGGTTCTCACCAAGGAACCTAGCGACAATCTGAATGTTACGCAAATTCCTATCGTTTGTGAATTTCCGGAATTTTTCTCTGAGGATGTCACTTATCTTCCTCCTGAAAGGGAATTGGAATTCTCTATTGATCTGATACCTGGGACATATCCAATCTCCGTTTCTCCGTATCGTATGGTGCCACTCGAGTTGAGAGAGTTGAAGGTCAATTGGAAGAGTTATTAACCAAGCATTTCATTCGACCTAGTGTCTCACCATGGGGAGCTCCAGTGTTATTAGTAAAGAAGAAGGATGGTAGTATGCAGTTGTGTATTGATTATCACCAGTAGAATAAAGTCACCATTAAGAACAAGTACCCTCTGCCAAGGATAGACAATTTTCTAGATCAGTTGAAAGGAGTCTGTGTGTTCTCGATGATTGATTTACGATCGGGTTATCATCAAATAAGAGTTAAGAGTTCGGATGTACCAAAGACCGCATTTAGAACCCGATATGACCATTATGAGTTTCTTGTAATGCCTTTTGGTGTGACGAATGTCCCTGTTGTTTTCATGGACTATATGAATAGGATATTTCAACCTTACTTGGACCAGTTCGTGGTGATCTTTATTGATGACATTCTCATTTATTCTCGTACTCCCTAAGAGCACGGAGAACACCTAAGGATTGTTCTGTCAGTACTACAAGAGAAGAAAATTTTTGCAAAGTTAAGTAAGTGTGAATTTTGGATGAACGAAGTGAAGTTTCTCGGTCATGTCATATCACAAGGAGGAGTATCAATGGATCCATTTAAAGTTGAAGCAGTTATTAATTGGGAAAGATCGAAGAATGTTTCCGAAGTCAGAAGTTTCTTGGGTTTGGCAGGTTACTATCGAAGGTTTATAAGGGGTTTTCGCAGATAGCCTTACCAATGACTAGACTTACCTGGAAGGAAATTTCTTTTAAATGGGATTCAAAGTGTGAGCAGAGTTTAATGAGTCTGAAGGAGAAACTAACAACTGCTCATGTTTTAATCATCCCTGATCCCAGTTAGTCTTATGAAGTATTTTGTGATGCCTCTAAGAAAGGATTATGAGGGGTGTCAATGCAGAATGGTCAGGTTATAACCTATGCCTCTCGTCAGTTGAAGCCTCATGAAGATAACTATCTGACTCGTGATCTAGAACTAGTTGTTGTTGTTTTTACATTGAAGTTGTGGTGACATTACTTGTATGGAGTGCGTTTTGAGATGTTTAGCGATCACAAGAGTTTGAAATACTTATTTGACCAGAAAGAGTTAAACATGAGACAGAGGAGATGGATGGAGTATTTGAAGGACTTTGATTTTGAGCTTAAGTATCACCCGTGGAAAGCGAATAAGGTTGCAGATGCCTTAAGTAGGAAAGAGATGCATAAAGTTGAGTTAATGATGTTAGAATATGCATTGCTGGAAAAGTTCTGAGATCTTAATCTTCAGTTTAATTGGATGCAGGATGGTGTGATAATGGGAAATTTGAATGTTACTTCTAACCTAAGGGAAGAGATCCGGCTAGGACAAATGATAGATGAGAAGTTACAAGAGATGTCGACTCAACCAAGTTTCGCTCAGTCATCGGATGAAGTTATTCTATTTAATCAAAGGATTTGTGTTCTGAATGATGTCGAGCTGAAAAGAAAAGTTTTAGAGGAAGGCTACAAGGGGTATTTACCATACATCCAGGTTCATCAAAGATGTATTAAGACTTGAAAAAGGACTACTGGTGGCCTGGAATGAAGAGGGATATTACAGAGTATGTGTCAGAATGCATGGTATGCCAGCAAGTAAAGGTCGAACATCAGAAGCCAGGTGGTTTAGTGAGACCTTTAGAGATTCCAGTTTGGAAATGGGATAGTATTTCAATGGATTTTGCAGTAGGGTTACCTCGTATCCAAGGTGGTTATGATTCAATTTGGGTGATTGTGGATCGGTTAACTAAGTCCGCGCACTTCTTTGTCGTGAAGACTACTTATAAGGCAGTCATCTTGCACAGTTGTTCATTCCAGAAATTGTGAGACTGCATGGTATTTGTTAATTCCTTAGGATTGGCATTAATTTTGTAAAACAAATAATGTAATCATCTCTGTTGTTTTAATATGTTAGGTTGAAGAAGTTCAACATCTGGACCAACATGTCATGTACGATGTCACAACATCATGCCTGTGACATCGCACATGTGTAGAAAACTGAATTAATTAATTCAGTATATATTCTGGGATTAGCAAGGATGTCTGGTGAATATCCTAACTCCCATGTGGAGGTCTTAAAGACTTAATCAGAATATATATAGGCTCTAAATATGGAGATATATATGGAGAGATTCTAGGATTGAAGACCTTGTTTGTAGCAGAATTTTTCTGCTGAAGTTGTAACAGCAAAGAACAAGTCTGCTGCGATTTCTGAAGGCCCAAATCCAGTTGGGTGATTAGGTTATAAATAGCTAATTGTAACCTAGTTTTTGTAAGCCTCCTAGAATGAAAATTTAGGGGTGTGTGTGAGGTAAACCTCCCAATCTGTGGGAAGGTTACCATGTGTTTCTCGGTGGTCAAAGCTGAGAATATTTGTAACTCAAAGCCTGTAGGCAAGAGTGATTTTGTTCTTGAATGAAGCTGTGAAGCAAGTTCAAGGTGTGGTAACATTACATTGTATTTGTAGTGATAGGAATGGAAACTGGAGGTTTCTATCTAGGAGTTCCTAGGTATAGATTGCATTGGGTAGGGATTAAGTGAAGAGTTGTAAACGGGGGAGTTTAACTCTGAATTAATACTGCTGATAGTGGATCTTCTTCCTGGCTTGGTAGCCCCCAGATGTAGGTCATGTTGGACTGAACTGGGTTAACAATTTCCTGTGTTTGTTTTCCTTCTGCATGTGTTTTTGTTACTGTCATAACTCAGCTGGTATTCCAGTCAGCTTATCAAGATGATAACAGACCTGGTATATAGCCTTCTGTTGGAATGTCAATCAGAATGTTGTAACATTCATCAGTGACAGTGTATACTGAACAATAAGCAGGTTAGGTTCAGTTCAGTATTTATTTAAGTCTGTTCTCTTCCAGGATAACAGACCTGGCCGAAGGATCATTGTGAAACTGTTAAACTGGATGTTTTGACAGTTGATACTGAAGTAGAGACTAGTTGGTCTTTTACAGTACTACAAAACTTAGCACAGCATGGTTCCAGGAACATAACAGAATCAACATATGTTCTGACTGTCGAACTGAATGTTGTAACATTCATTCTCAACAGCATGTGCTAAAGTGTAGGATGATTGGTTTTTCTGTTTCGGTATTTTTCTCAGGCTATTCTTCAGGGATTCAACAGCTGAGCTAAAATCCAGGAAACCAACTACTAACCTACAATTAATGAACCTAACAAATAACCTAGTTGTTAGCAATCTAATAAGTGGAAATTAGATTAACGTGTTCAACCTTTAATTCAGGAAATACAAGTAAAAGACAAACACACTGGAACAATGTAACAGATGATGTCCAAAATCAACAATAAGACATCATGCTGATAACTGTGTAAGAAAACAACAGAAGTGAGTGCTAGATTGATCTCTGTTGAGTCTTTCTTCCTGATGCACAGAACCAGGTGTTCATCCATTCTAGGGTGACATAGAATGAGATGTCGTGACATCTGTGAACGTGTGCACATTAGTACAGTGGTTAATAACTGTCTTGCTGTATTAGTTACAATGTTAGATCAGATGTCATGATTTGGAGTAGAACATCTGAATTCTGACTACACCAGAATTTCAAATGGTATCAGAGCAGGCATCCTGTTCTGCTTCTGGATGAGATCCATGGGTGATACTTTCTGGTATCTTGCAAGAAGTTATGTTGGAACCTGTGGAAGGTTCTGTAATTTCCCTGAATGGTCCCTTGAAGTAGGTGGATGGACTGTTCATGACAGGAATGATGTGTACCTGTATCTGGAGGTTGGCAATTGGCCTTTGGGTGGGACAGCTGTGCCAGTATTGAATCACATTCAAACTTGGTATGGTCTTGGAGGCTGATCTGGTGAAGTGTGTGTTCATAGGTTGAGTTGTATTAAGATTTCCGCTGCATAATACCTGGAAAAACTCAAACTCTGATGTAGTTTCCCCTCATGTGGATGAAAGAATGTTGTATTCAAGATTTCATCACAACCCACTGAAGATGTCAAAGATACTTGAGTCTCCTCAAGTCCACTCATCATGATGTTCTCACTTCAGGATGGTAAGAATCACCTGATCACTGATTCTTTTACACTCTTGGACAGTGTATATGAAGACCTTGAAGACTTTCAAAGAGGGTTTGTTCCAAGGAAGTGGAACTAATGTTCTATGCAATGTTAGAACATGGTGTTCAACAAGTATGCAGCTACTGGTTGAAGAGCAGATGTTTTTAGGTGTCAAACATAGGGATACTTGTTTGGAACCTACTCCTGACCTGGAAGAGGAGACATCTGGGTGTGCTAAGTTGACAAGGGTCGGGTCAACTGTGTGTGCTCAAGAAGGTCACTTTTAGAAATCTGTCTTCTAGAAGTGGAGCTGGTTGAGATGTGACATTCTGCAATTGCCTGCTATTTGCCTTATTCCTATAACTTGATCAGGGTTAGATAGTTGTTCCCTGAAGTACTATGTTGTGCTGGAAGACAAGTCCCCTGGATGATAGAGGTCAATAATGGGGTAACCTGACTGCTATTCCATTTAAGAGGATTAGGACCATGAATCCTGTTATTCAAACTCCTCGCTCAGAAGTGGGAGCTCCTTCAAGGAGTGAGAATATGAAGATTCAGAGGGTGGTTGAGGTAGTATGCTCTGGCAATGCATATCTACTATTGACTGGTGTTGTTTTTCACTAGTACTTATGGTTAGCTGAAGTCTGATTGGTGTGATTGGAGTATGTACAGGTATAACTCAGAGAGTTAGGTGCCACTGGTAGGGATGGTGTATGTCATGTTGAGACATGTCTGTACAATGCATGGATATTGGTGTGAAGCTTCCATCATTATTAATTTGAGGGGGAGTTTTGGTTAACCTCCTCACATTTGGTCAGCCTAAAGTCTGGTTGGCTGTTGACCTGTGTCACATGGGTTTTGGTGGTTGTGTGACACACTTGCAAGGAAGAATTCATCTCTCTCATTCCTAAGGGTGAATTTAATCTGAGAAGATTTTCAAAACTGTTGAAGTGCTTGCAAGCAGAAGATGTTGACACTAGAAGAGTATGTTCAAAGTAGTCTTATGGTGGAAGTATCTGAAAGGAATATTGGGAAAGGATTTAAGATCAATGTCAGCTTGTGCCAAGTACAAGTATTTAATTGATCATCCTTGGAGCTCAAGATATCTGATGTTCTTAACGATGTTGGAACATCTCTTCTTCAAGACCCTGTGCATAATCACAGGAAGGATAGTACATTGGCTTATGATCTATCTCTTTGGTGGCAGCAAAAGCATATGATCTCTGAAAAGGTTTCCTGGCAAGAAACATGTTCAGCCTTGGTATGTACAAGAAGAAGAAGACATCATAGTCTTGATGGTGGTTACTTGGATCAGCTTATTCCTGATCTAGGTAAGGAAGTGCATTGGCTAATGCACACTATGAAGTTAAGAACAAGTGGCAGCTTTCTTAACATCATGGAAACAGTCGTGCCTCAGGAAGTAGAATCCTTGGTATAGCTGAAGGGTTAGTTGCTAAC
Source organism: Lathyrus oleraceus (assembly GCF_024323335.1). Taxonomy (NCBI): domain Eukaryota; kingdom Viridiplantae; phylum Streptophyta; class Magnoliopsida; order Fabales; family Fabaceae; genus Lathyrus; species Lathyrus oleraceus. The sequence continues at coordinate 361,393,307 of NC_066584.1, forward strand.
TGGTCCTTCTGAAGACTCATGCACTAGAGTGTCTGATGTCTTTGGAGAAGAAGCAGGAATTCATCAAGGTGTAAACTTGGATGACTTAACTGCAAACCTGCAGGATGGAGGTTGTTTACTCAAACTTGGTTCCACAATCAAGTCTATGAGAACATTGAACTCTTGTTCTGTGAAGGGAGGAAGCTCTTTCAAGTGGCAGAAGAAGGAGCTGAATTCAACAGCTGGATGTCAAAACACAATGTTGTGACATTTGGTTCAACATTAGATTCTTAGTTGGTGAAGTGGCACATCAACTTGAGATAGAAGGGTCTGCAGGGTTGTAGATTGGACACTTCAAAAGGCTTGAAGTTCAAATCTCACTTGGAAGGTCAGAATATCTTTGGGAGAAGTCTGATAAACTTGGAGAGGTCAAAAGGTGGCATTTGACTTTTTCATATGAGGATTCATGAAGGAGGTAATCAACCAGTGGCATTTGGTCTATCTCAGAAGTGAGTTCGAAGAATCAAGATAATCAACTTATGGCAGCTGATTATTCTTGAGGGAAGTCTGAGACAAATTACTTTTGAGCAGAAAAGTAGTAAGTTGAAGACAAAAGGAGGTGTTTTCTATTCATCTCTTGGAGCTTGTGGTAGGAGTTCTGAGCTATCTATGGAAGATTATCTCTTGCAATGGGATGAGAATGTATATGTCCCAATGTATGTCTGGGTTCTTCTGGATCAAGCCGATGACTCAGTGATATCTGAAGACTATCAGATGGTGTTCCTTGTCATGTTATGAAGGATGTCCCAGCTGATGTTAGAACATCTTGTGAAGTGGTCTTCTGTTCTGATTAGAAGAGAGATTGACACAGAGTGTGAATGTGTTCAGCTAAGAGGGTTGAACAGAGGGTGTGCTCTTGAAGACATGAAGATGCGTCTTATGTTTTCCATTTATCAAGTGGTCTGGATTCTCTTTGAATCAGGAAGTATGTGAAGGTCCAACTTTGTGGTGTTGGATATGCTCAGGTGTGACCTCCAAGTTTCAAGAGGAGAGTAGGGTGTCCATGACATGGGGAGTTCTGTCTTTGAAGCTGCAAGTAATCATCAAGCTTGTGGTCTATGTATACTCAGATAACTAGGTATGGCACCTTGTCAGGATGCTGTGATGTATGTCAAGGCTGAGTGAGCAGAAGAATGTCTGACCGGATGTCATGACATTGCCCTGGACAATGCTACTAATTCCTTCTGAATCTTAAAGTCAGTAGGAATTATGAAGGTGATGTGTCTAAGTCTGATACATCAGAATAAGCCTGATGGCTACAGCTGTGTGGTACAGGGGGAGTAACCATCTACTGAAGTGTGGGAATTTGACTGTGGCAGTGCCAGATGTCAAGACTCTACTGGAGGTATGACAGGAACCTTGGGAAATGTTGAATACTGGCAGAATGCAAGAAAAAGCCGCGTGGAATGTTAAGACATCGCGTGCAACGTGTCTGACTGCATATATGGAATAGTCTTCATGCACTGGAACTGCTGTTTTGGAAAAGAAACAGTCAAGAGCTATAAAAGGTATTCAAAGATAGTCTGAGATTTTGTTGGTGATTCTCTGACTGTTTCTCAGCAAAAATTAATGAATCTTGACCAAGCATTAATTCCTAACGTTAATTCCTAAGCACGGGCTGGACTATTTAAAGGATGTAATAGCCTTCTTCTTCTCACAAGAGAAACACTCCATTCCCTCAGAATCATGGGGTATGTTAAGGTTTGGGCAAGCTGCGCCTGGATATGGTTTTGTGAAGGGTTCCTTTACAAATGTTTAGCTAAAAAGGGGGAGAGAAATATAGTCCTGAGGTTAAGAATGTACCAGAAGCAAGCTAACTGTGGTTGTGGTAGCAAACAGAAGCTGGCGCAGGCACAAAATCCACCAACTGGGTATACCACAGAAGCTGGTGCAGGCACAAAATCCACCAACTGGGTATACCACTTGTGTCTTGTGATCTGAGTTACATTGACTATGTACTCAGCATTACATACTCTTCAGGAAGCTCTCCTGTTGAGGGGAAGGGTCCCGGTACAACTGATTCTTGTACCTCTACTTCTTCATGTACACCAACTGTGGTGTTTGTGGTGGTGGAGCCAATGACAGAGATGAAGAGCATTCCCAAATTGGGATGTTTTGTCCAGTGTATTGTTTATTTGTTTTAGCTAAAATTTGCCAAAGGGGGAGATTGTTAATTCCTTAGGATTGGCATTAATTTTGTAAAACAAATAATGTAATCATCTCTGTTGTTTTAATATGTTGGGTTGAAGAAGTTCAACATCTGGACCAACATGTCATGTACGATGTCACAACATCATGCCAGTGACATCGCACATGTGTAGAAAACTGAATTAATTAATTCAGTATATATTCTGGGATTAGCAAGGATGTCTGGTGAATATCCTAACTCCCATGTGGAGGTCTTAAAGACTTAATCAGAATATATATAGGCTCTAAATATGGAGATATATATGGAGAGATTCTAGGATTGAAGACCTTGTTTGTAGCAGAATTTTTCTGCTGAAGTTGTAACAGCAAAGAACAAGTCTGCTGCGATTTCTGAAGGCCCAAATCCAGTTGGGTGATTAGGTTATAAATAGCTAATTGTAACCTAGTTTTTGTAAGCCTCCTAGAATGAAAATTTAGGGGTGTGTGTGAGGTAAACCTCCCAATCTGTGGGAAGGTTACCATGTGTTTCTCAGTGGTCAAAGCTGAGAATATTTGTAACTCAAAGCCTGTAGGCAAGAGTGATTTTGTTCTTGAATGAAGCTGTGAAGCAAGTTCAAGGTGTGGTAACATTACATTGTATTTGTAGTGATAGGAATGGAAACTGGAGGTTTCTATCTAGGAGTTCCTAGGTATAGATTGCATTGGGTAGGGATTAAGTGAAGAGTTGTAAACGGGGGAGTTTAACTCTGAATTAATACTGCTGATAGTGGATCTTCTTCCTGGCTTGGTAGCCCCCAGATGTAGGTCATGTTGGACTGAACTGGGTTAACAATTTCTTGTGTTTGTTTTCCTTCTGCATGTGTTTTTGTTACTGTCATAACTCAGCTGGTATTCCAGTCAGCTTATCAAGATGATAACAGACCTGGTATATAGCCTTCTGTTGGAATGTCAATCAGAATGTTGTAACATTCATCAGTGACAGTGTATACTGAACAATAAGCAGGTTAGGTTCAGTTCAGTATTTATTTAAGTCTGTTCTCTTCCAGGATAACAGACCTGGCCGAAGGATCATTGTGAAACTGTTAAACTGGATGTTTTGACAGTTGATACTGAAGGCTGATACTGAAGTAGAGACTAGTTGGTCTTTTACAGTACTGCAAACTTAGCACAGCATGGTTCCAGGAACATAACAGAATCAACATATGTTCTGACTGTCGAACTGAATGTTGTAACATTCATTCTCAACAGCATGTGCTAAAGTGTAGGATGATTGGTTTTTCTGTTTCGGTATTTTTCTCAGGCTATTCTTCAGGGATTCAACAGCTGAGCTAAAATCCAGGAAACCAACTACTAACCTACAATTAATGAACCTAACAAATAACCTAGTTGTTAGCAATCTAATAAGTGGAAATTAGATTAACGTGTTCAACCTTTAATTCAGGAAATACAAGTAAAAGACAAACACACTGGAACAATGTAACAGATGATGTCCAAAATCAACAGTAAGACATCATGTTGATAACTGTGTAAGAAAACAACAGAAGTGAGTGCTAGGATTGATCTCTGTTGAGTCTTTCTTCCTGATGCACAGAACCAGGTGTTCATCCATTCTAGGGTGACATAGAATGAGATGTCGTGACATCTGTGAACGTGTGCACATTAGTACAGTGGTTAATAACTGTCTTGCTGTATTAGTTATAATGTTAGATCAGATGTCATGATTTGGAGTAGAACATCTGAATTCTGACTACACCAGAATTTCAGTATTCCAACTAGTATTGTGTACGATAGAGACCCAAAGTTTACTTCAAGATTTTGGAGGGCATTCCAACAAGCTATGGGATCAAAGTTATGTTTGAGTACGTCTAATCATCCTCAAATGGACGGTCAGACTGAACAGACGATACAGACACTGGAAGATATGTTAAGAGCTTGTGTACTTGAAAATGGAGGGAATTGGAAGGATCTCTTACCATTAATTGAATTCGCATATAACAATAGTTATCATGCGAGTATAGGAATAACTCCTTATGAAGCCTTGTATGGGCGGAAATGTAGAACACCTCTATGTTGGACGGAAAATGGTGAAGAGAGAATCTTAGCACCGAAAATTATTCAAGAGACTATAGAAAAGATAAGGATGGTTCGTGATAAAATGAAGAAAGCGCAAGATCGCCAAAAGAGCTATGCAGATCACAGAAGAAGGCCATTGGGATTTGACGAACGTGATCATGTATTCTTGAAGGTGACTCCGAATTTTTGACTGAAAGTATCGTTTAAATCACGGAAGCTAAGTCCGAGATACGTAAGGCCATACCAGATTATAGAGAGGATTGGAGAAGTAGCCTACAAATTAGCCTTACCACCTTCTATATCATAAATGCATGACGTTTTTCACGTATCTCAACTCCGAAAGTTCATTCCAAATTCTCTTAAGCCTATTCTTCCAGATTCAATAGAAGTAGATGCAGACCTAACTTTTGAACCTCTACCAAGTCGTATTGCAGGACGAGAAGTTAAGGTATTTAGGAATAATGATATCCCTCTTGTCAAGGTACAGTGGGATAAATCACATCCGGGCGATGCTAGTTGGGAACTGGAGTCAGATATGCGAGAAGCTTACCCTCATCTCTTCCAGGTAATATTTAAATTCGAGAACAAATTTTTATTTAAGGGGGGGAGGATGTAATACCCCGCATTTCCTTAAATACTCAAATTCCTATTAATTGAGTTCAATTGAGTTCCTACGTGCTCTAAAAGTTATCAGTTGGGATAAATAGGGTAAATAGTGAATTCAGATTGACTTAATTAATATTAATTGGGTCTTATATTTTATTAATTGAAACATTTTGGTAACACTAATAATGGGTGAATAACTCTAGTAGAATAAGTATTACAAGTATAGTGCCACTTGAGATATATGTTACTACTAGCAACCTTTTTCTAACCACACATTTCTTGTGGAAAATGGTGACCACATCTCTTTACTATCTTTTAATCTCCTACCAACCAACCACCTTGTGCTATGCTCATTCTCCAACTTATCAGTAAAGGTGAAAGGTAGAAGAAGAGGAAGCAAGCTAGTGAAGAAGAAGAAGGAAAGCTTGGAGAAATCAAGAGCTTGGAATCAACATCATCATCTCATCCTCAACAACTTCTCCTCTTCTATTTCTTGAGGTGGGTTCTAGTTAGAAACCCTAGGATTTCTAGAGATTAGAGTTGTAGAATCATAGATGAATCATAGGAATCCATGTTATATGATGAATATTTTCTTTTGATTTTGTTAATTTCCCATGAGCAATTGCTTTGATATGTTCTTCATGATTATTGTGACTAAATGATTGGTTGTGGTTGTGGTCATGAACTTGAAATCTTGGATATATATATATATATATATATATATATATGTGTGTGTGTGTGTGTATATATATATAATATATATATATATATATTATATATATAATATATATATATTATATATTATATATATATATATATATATATATATATGATGGGTTTTGGTTTGTAGAAGAAGCGGGTTTAACTGTTAGAAAAGAAACAGTATGCAGGTGGGAATAAGTGTTATAGAAAGGATTTTTGAGAATATGGCAAGGACCAATCGATTGGTCCTGGGTGTTTCCTCCAAGCCAATCGATTGGACTCACTCTCAAAATGGAAAAATGGGAAATTTAACTGAGAACCAATCGATTGACACACTCCTTCAATCGATTGGCCAAACTTCTGTTACGCGTAAGGGAAAAAGCTCCTTTTGCCATCCCTTCTGTTAGAACTCGTATCATACGAGTAAGGGGACCAGGCAAGACGTGTAATGGCTTGGCATTATGCGTAGTGGCAACAAATGTGCATTTTCTCCTTTTTTTCTCTGCCTTCTTGTTCTGGCCCAGTCTTGCATCTGATCCTCGATCCCTTGCACTTTCATACCTGTATCCAACATGCTAAACATATCAAAAGCGTAGAAATAGATAAAAGAAACCCAAACCAAGAAAATACTATCATGACACAAACTGACTCAAAAACTCAGGAATTCAGATCAAAATGATATAGTTCACCTGGTTTCTTGTCGCATAAATGGTAAAACTTCTAGCATAAATGGTGACTGATCAACACTTCAGAAGATCGTAGAGCTTGATAATTGTTTCAAAAGATTTAGAGAAGACTGAAGATGCTAATGGAATCAAAAAATTGGATTGAAACAAGTTAAAATTAAAAACACAAAAGTTCAAATTTTAGGAAAAATTTCAGAGTGAAACAGGGGTTCCTTGGCTCTCAAAAGCTTGGAAATGAATGCATTAGCTTCCTCTATTTATAAAGAATGTGTTGGGATCCAAATACCTGTGGAACCAAGCTTAATTCGTGCAAAATGAATTTGATCAAAATGTGTGGAAAATGTGACTTGCAATCCATCAAAACTTGGCCAAATCATGTGTTTTAAGAGTCAATTAACTTTTGGAGACTTGATTAAACATGTTTAGGTCCAAAATGCATGGTAATTTGGCTTGGAATTTAGATTAGTGAAGTTCAAATTTCGGACCGTGGTGATTTCTTCAGTTCCAAGTCACCATATTCAACTCAATGGGGCATCTTGCTCATGAGGCTTTTTAATCCCATTCTTCTTGCAATTGGTTGACATTATATCAAAGATCACAATGTGACAAGAAAGGTTGCATTTGGATGCTTGAGAACAAAGTTGTGATATGTTAAAGTTGGCATAAAAAACTGGTAATGTAAATTAGAAAATTCTAAGTCCCAAATGGTTGAAAATGACTTGTAATGTCTCAAAGAATTCCATGACATTCCAAGCATAATTTGACCTTGATCCTTGAAGAAAACTTGTAGAGTGTATCACAAACAATATTGTGCAAAACGAATCAGCCTCAAATGTTGAAAATTGAAGAAGTTATAATCCTTGAAAGTTGAGAAAAAGTCACTTGAAAATAGGTCAAATTTCACTAAGTCCACAAATGATCTATAATGTCTTCAAACTTTTGATGATCCTTCAATCATAATTGGCTCTTGTCATGTAAAGAAAAGTTGTAAAGGATATTGAGAAGAGTCATATTCAAAAAGAAGTATTCAAAGTGTTGAGAATTGAAGGAGTTGTGATCCTTTGAAATTTGACTTCAAATAGTTGACTTTTGGGAAAACCTCTTAGAATAAACTTGTGCGCTTAGACTTTTCTTGCATTTCAAGGTACATGGATGATCATATGAACTCAAAATAAGGTGTCCTTAAATGTATCTTATTGAATTTCTCAAAGTTTGAGGTAACTTGTTGGAGAAGGCATGGAAATAAACACATGAACCTTCGACTTCTCTTGAGAAATAAACAACCAAACTTTGAGGTACTCTTGATCAAAAATGAGATTTAAAGATGCTTGAGGACTTTAGAGATCATGTTTTGAAAGATAGTCCTCTTTAGAATCAATGGTTGAACACACTTTGCTGAGGAATCAAAGAAAACCCTAGTTGACGAGCCATGTTTGATGCTCTTGATGAAAAGGCCCTACTTTGCATAATAAACTTAAAGAAAACAAAACATATTTTTGATATTTTTATTTGTAGTTAGATAAGCAATGAACATATAAACACAAAGTTAAAATACCAACAAAGAGATTCTTGATGATCCCAACAAAATGCAAACCCAAAAATGAGAGGGAGAGGACAAAGATGTGATCTTGTTTGTATGTAAGGATGCAAATGACATGTGGAATCTTAGGATTAAAAATTAGGGTATGAAAAATGCCCCTATTTAAGTTTATTCGATTTGGAGATAGGAAGATTGAAATCTTCGTCTCGACGAGATTGAAAGGACTTAAATACAGAAGACCCAAATTTTTGCCCTAAGATGCCGCACAAATGTTTATGATATGGCATGAATACAGACAAGGATATCTGTGGGGAATAGTGCTACGAGAGACAAAGAACTACTGGAGAAAATAGGAGACTGGAAATTCACAAAGGAATAATAGATTCCAAAGGGGGACCCAGTTGGAGACAAGTAAAGTTCCACATGAGGAATGAATCGACTCGGAAATAACCACTGTATTGGAAAGAAACCAATGTACAGTTAGAAAATGAACAAACCAAAGGACCAACGAGGTAAAGACTTGTCAAGGAAAGACTCAGTCGGGGAATAGATCAATCAAAGGGGATTCCCAACTCCACTAGGGGGAGAAATATTACCTACTACCAGTCAAGTGATAGCTTAATAATGGTAATAAGCTCCAAATGGAAAAATTACCAACTACCAGCCAAGTGATAGCTTAACAAAGGTAACCAACTAGGGGTAAGAGGAATATTACCTAACTATCATCCAAGTGATAGATTAACAAAGGCAATAGCTCAATAGGAAATATTGTTAATACCTTAGGATTGGCATTAATTTTGTAAAACAAATAATGTAATCATCTCTGTTGTTTTAATATGTTGGGTTGAAGAAGTTCAACATCTGGACCAACATGTCATGTACGATGTCACGACATCATGTCTGTGACATCGCACATGTGTAGAAAACTGAATTAATTAATTCAGTATATATTCTGGGATTAGTGAGGATATTTGGTGAATATCCTAACTCCCATGTGGAGGTCTTAAAGACTCAATAAGAATATACATAAGCTCCAAATATGGAGATATATATGGAGAGATTTTAGGATTGAAGACCTTGTTTGTAGCAGAAATTTTCTGCTGTATTTGTAACAGCAAAGAAGAAGTTTGCTGCGATTTCTGAAGGCCCAAATCCAGTTGGGTGATTAGGTTATAAATAGCATATTGTAACCTAGTATTTGTAAGCCTCTTAGAATGAAAAATTAGGGGTGTTGTGAGAGAATTCTTTACCTTGAATTAATTTTTAATGATAGCAAATTGTGTGATCATCATCCAAATGTTGGTTGTGCATTGCATTACATGATACATTTGTGTTTTTATTATGTTTTCCATCCCACTCTATTGTTGCATAACTGTACATATAAACCTACATTGATACTTCCCTTAAAATAACAATTAAAATGCATTTTATGTCAGTATGCATCAATACATAAGCCTCTGCATCGATACATACAGCATGTGATAAATCACAAAACCTTTCTGTTCAGTATGCATCGATGCATACGAGTCATGCATCAATACATGGAAGGCTAAAGACTCTATGCATCGATCCACACGATCCCTGCATCGATACATGACCAATTGAAACAGCCTGTGTATCAATACATGCGCATTAGGCATCGATACATACTAGTGAAATAATCACATGCATCGATACATACGAATTATGCATCGATACATGATTAATAAATTTCACCAAAAATTCACATATCTTACAGTATGCATCGATACACACTCTTATGCATCAATACATAAAGTTGTTTTATGTTATAACAGTAACTGTTTTGCAGCATATATAAGACAGGTTATGACAGCAGTGCAAAAGACATGAATTCATTGAGGGAAAACAATTGAACACAAGATCAAAAGCAGTGTTGGAGCAATTGTTTGAGAGCAATTAGAAACCTGAAAGAGACTTCATCTTCTTCATCTTCTCAATCACTTTTCTTCAAGAACATTTACACATAACCATTCTTGTTCTTTGGATTAAAGAAGCATCGAGATAACGTTCAGTGGTACGATCAAGGATCTAGCTGTGGTTGCAGTGGAACGATCGAGGATCTAGCTGAGTTGAAGATTGAAGGGGGTTTCTAGGAAAAACCTACTGGTTTGTCCTTCAAGAACTAGAGTGTTCTTGAGGGTTTGGGAGTCACGTTTGCAGAACATATTCAGCCGCAGCGTTGCGTTTGGAAATCGGGGGATTTCGCAAGCAGGTCGTGGAACCGGTGAATTGTTTGCAATTTCGTGCAGGAAAATCTTGATCGTGCTCAGATCAAGTGAAGGTTCATACAAGAAGAGGTTCTTAGAGTTTAGAATTCTGTCTTTGTATCATAACCTTGTATCAACGGATTCGGCAAATATTGATAATCAAAGTTCTCAATTTCATTTGAAATTGAGAGGGAGACGTACCCACACGCGAGGACGACGTGGGGAACTTCCTTACCAAATCTCTGCGTATCGTATTCTTACCTTACTCCTCTTTACGTTTTAAAACTGTTTTCGCAATTTCAGTTAGTGTGTGGTGATTGTTCCTGTTGCAAGACAGCAGTGGCAAGAAAACTTTTAATCAAACTCCATTGCTGTTTATCATCGATCACATACACACCAATTGTTTGACAAAACGGTTAGCTAGATTTTATTCATTGGAAATAGACTTTAATGATAAGTGCATTCAATTAGTTAAAATTCTGGTGTGAATTGTTTTTGTCATTCTCATTAAAATCCAGCAATTAAACTTGTGTGTCCGGCTTTCTAGTAGCGGTTCAGAATAGACGGAAGTCGATTCGGGACTGATTTTTCCGCCAACTTTGAAAACTCTGATAAAATTTCAAATCCGTTAAATTTCAAAGAGGTGATCTATTCACCCCCCCTCTCGATCACTAGCCACACCGTCTAACAAGTGGTATCAGAGCGCCGGTTCGCTGGTGCTCTGTGGCTGCCTGTAACAGTATGGATTCTGAACCAAAGGGGGCGTATAATAGAGCGCCTATTTTCAACGGTGAAAATTACGGCTACTGGAAAGACTGTATGCGAGTTCATATAAATTCTGTGAATAGGCTAGTATGGGCTGCCATTGAAAATGGTCCGTTTCAAATTACTATGACAAATGCGGCTGGCGCCATAGTTCCTAAACCAGAAGCTGATTGGAATGAGAAAGATGAGAAAAGTGGTCGTGTGATTGGAAAGCTCGAAATATACTAATTTCAGCACTTGGTGTTGATGAGTATTATCGAGTATCCCATTGCACGACAGCTAAAGAAATGTGGGATGCCTTAGAAGTTGCCCATGAGGGTACGACTGAAGTAAAACAGTCCCGCATTAACACACTTAATCAAGAGTTTGAGCTCTTTCGCATGAAACAAGGAGAATCTATCTCCGACATGCAAAAGAGATTCACTCATCTCACTAATAGGTTGAATGCACTTGGAAAACCTGTTTCCAATGAAATTGCTACTAATAAAATTCTGAGGTGTCTTAGCAGGGAATGGCTACCTAAAGTAACAGCTATTAAGGAAGCCAACGATCTAACGACACTTACGATTACAACTCTGTTTGGAAAGCTGGAAGAACATCAGCAAGCATTGGAAAGTCTTGAAAAATATGAGAATAAAAGTAAGAAGGAAAAGGAGAAGAAAAGAGACAAAGAGGGAGAGAAGAAGCCAATAGCTCTTGTGGCCTCTAGCTCTAAGTCCTCAAGAAAAGAGCAAAGTGACAATGATTCTAGTAGTGACAAAGATTCGGATGATGAGGAAATGAGACATTTTGTGAGGAGATATAATAGATTCATTCGAAAGAATGGAGTCAAGCATTCCGACAAAAATCTCATGAAGTTTCGAAGACAATCTACAGATTCAAAACAGGAAGAGAATAAGAAGAGTAGAGGAAGAGGATCTTGTTTTAATTGTGGTAAATCTGGACATTATAAAACAGATTGTCCTATGAAGTATAAGGATCAAGGAAAAGCTCCACCAAAAGGGTACAACAAACAAAGAAGAGCTTACATTGCATGGGAAAGTGATAGTGATTCATCAAGCACACAAAGTTCAAGTGATAATGATGAAACCGCAAATCTGTGCCTTACGGCTCACACCAAAAATTTGTCCTACCACAAGAAGAAAATCAATGATAAAAAGGTAAAACAAGCCTATTATAATAATTTCTCTTCTATGACTTTTGCTGAACTGAAAATAGCTTTTGAAAATCTGCATAACGAAGCTGTAGATGCTTTTAAAAGATTATCTTCCGATAAACAAATTTTTTCATTTCTGGAAGGTAAAGTATACAAAGCTGAAAATGCTTTAGAATCATTAAAAGCTAGTATTGCAGAAAATTCAAAATATATTGACATTGATGGATGTAGTAAAGTTAGGTATTGTGACGCTTGTCATATTTGGCAAAAAGAGGTAAACACTCTCAAGGTCAAATTAGAGAAAGCGTTACAACCTAAGGTTACTTATGTCGTTGACTCTAGGTTGTTTAAGAAGTCATTAAATCCTCCATATGCAAAATACTCTTTTATTCCAAAGGATTTAATGAACAAGAATAAACAAACGCATCATCATGGTTTATGTCATTATTGTTGTCGTGCTGGCCATACCATTGAGAAATGCAAGTTTAGGAGATTTCTTGTTCCTAAAGGTATTTATCAATGGAAGCCAAAAGGCAACCATGTTAGCACTTACCCACTCGGACCCAATGAAAATTGGGTACCAACTTCTCTCTTTTGATATTGTAGGATGAGTGCCTTGCTTCCGTAGATAGAAGATGGTTTCTTGACAGCGGCTGCTCAAGGCACATGACCGGTGACATATCGCTTTTCATAGACTTCAAAGCAAAGAAGAAGGGATATGTTAATTCTGGAGACAATAACAAAGGAGCTATACTCGGTAAAGGTAGTGTAGGTAATCCCTCTACCACTACTATTTCTGATGTCCATTTAGTAGAGGGGCTTAAACACAACTTGTTAAGCATAAGTCAATTGTGTGACAAGGGTTATAAAGTTTCTTTCACAAAAACTTGCTGCATAATTGAACATGCTGAACAGAACATTGTGTTTAAAGGAGTAAGAGTAAATAATATAATAAGCTTTTACTTACTGTTGAAGAATCTGTCCATGTATCTGTTGATGAGTCTTATCCGAAAAGTGTCGGAAAAGGTATTTCTTTTGATGACGCAGGTGTATCTACAGAAGACATACTCAAGGAAGCTGTTTCGGAAACTGATCAGTCCAGAACAGCTGCCCATGAGAAGGAGGAAGATACTAGTCATGAAGAAGATGAGGAAGAAAGGACAGCTGAAGTGAATGACCTTCCACCAGCTTGGAAATCTTCAAAAGACCATCCTATCGACAACATCTTGGGAGATATTTCAAAGGGAGTAATGACTCGTTCTAAGGGGTATGCAGGGTGAATTTGAGATGAGTCTCATGGGGGAGCTGAATTACTTCCTAGGAATGCAGATAAAGCAACTTGATAAGGGTGCAACAGTATGTCAAATACTGCAGAGAACTACTCAAGCGCTTTGGAATGAATGACTCAAAATCAATTAACACCCCTATGCCTACCAACGGAAATCTGGATAAGGATAAGCATGTTTCTTCTTATTTTTATTATGCCTCACCTTGGTTGATGAGATTTGTTTTAGATTACACTTATTCCTCACAAGGTTACACCAACAGAGGTAATATCACTCCTATCTATATCTCATTTAGAATTATATGATTGTGTATGTTAGAACAAAAGTTTTTTTTTAACATTAAAAATTCTGATTTGTGAATCATACTTGGGCATAATTATCATGACATACTTCTGGGCATAATGCAAATCCATACTGCACAAAAATTCATTAAAATCTGGTTTGGCATCAGTATGTATCGATCCAAACATGTATGCATCGATTCATATCTTACGCATTTCAAATTTCTCAAAACTGGTTCAGGATGTATCGATCCAACCGTCGTTTGTATCGATACATAGACCCTTTAAAAACAAAATTGCATGCTATGGATCGATTCATGGCCATATGCATCGACACATACTGACTGCTATTTGGATTAAATGCATTTTTTTCATGTTGCTTAAGTTTTTTTTAATTGTTGCACAATATATGCTTTAGCTTATGTAATTCTTAAACTCGTTCATACTACTTAAATGCTTATAACCTTCTGTTTACTTCTGCTGTTATTGCCCTTATTCGTCATTCTTTGTGAATGATTCTTTACTTTGAAGCTTCATTCTTTGTGATTGATAGCCTGTTATCCATTTTGTGCCATGTCCTGCTACACTATGCTACCTTGATAAATCTGTTTCTTCCTCTTTTTGATGTTGACAAAGGGGGAGAAAATGCAGATATGCACAAACTCAGGGGGAGTATCACACATCTTGCCAAGAATTTGCCATCATCAAAAAGGGGGAGTTTGTGAGAGAATTCTTTACCTTGAATTAATTTTTAATGATAGCAAATTGTGTGATCATCATCCAAATGTTGGTTGTGCATTGCATTACATGATACATTTGTGTTTTTATTATGTTTTCCATCCCACTCTATTGTTGCATAACTGTACATATAAACCTACATTGATACTTCCCTTAAAATAACAATTAAAATGCATTTTATGTCAGTATGCATCAATACATAAGCCTCTGCATCGATACATACAGCATGTGATAAATCACAAAACCTTTCTGTTCAGTATGCATCGATGCATACGAGTCATGCATCAATACATGGAAGGCTAAAGACTCTATGCATCGATCCACACGATCCCTGCATCGATACATGACCAATTGAAACAGCCTGTGTATCAATACATGCGCATTAGGCATCGATACATACTAGTGAAATAATCACATGCATCGATACATACGAATTATGCATCGATACATGATTAATAAATTTCACCAAAAATTCACATATCTTACAGTATGCATCGATACACACTCTTATGCATCAATACATAAAGCTGTTTTATGTTATAACAGTAACTGTTTTGCAGCATATATAAGACAGGTTATGACAGCAGTGCAAAAGACATGAATTCATTGAGGGAAAACAATTGAACACAAGATCAAAAGCAGTGTTGGAGCAATTGTTTGAGAGCAATTAGAAACCTGAAAGAGACTTCATCTTCTTCATCTTCTCAATCACTTTTCTTCAAGAACATTTACACATAACCATTCTTGTTCTTTGGATTAAAGAAGCATCGAGATAACGTTCAGTGGTACGATCAAGGATCTAGCTGTGGTTGCAGTGGAACGATCGAGGATCTAGCTGAGTTGAAGATTGAAGGGGGTTTCTAGGAAAAACCTATTGGTTTGTCCTTCAAGAACTGGAGTGTTCTTGAGGGTTTGGGAGTCACGTTTGCAGAACGTATTCAGCCGCAGCGTTGCGTTTGGAAATCGGGGGATTTCGCAAGCAGGTCGTGGAACCGGTGAATTGTTTGCAATTTCGTGCAGGAAAATCTTGATCGTGCTCAGATCAAGTGAAGGTTCATACAAGAAGAGGTTCTTAGAGTTTAGAATTCTGTCTTTGTATCATAACCTTGTATCAACGGATTCGGCAAATATTGATAATCAAAGTTCTCAATTTCATTTGAAATTGAGAGGGAGACGTACCCACACGCGAGGACGATGTGGGGAACTTCCTTACCAAATCTCTGCGTATCGTATTCTTACCTTACTCCTCTTTACGTTTTAAAACTGTTTTCGCAATTTCAGTTAGTGTGTGGTGATTGTTCCTGTTGCAAGACAGCAGTGGCAAGAAAACTTTTAATCAAACTCCATTGCTGTTTATCATCGATCACATACACACCAACTGTTTGACAAAACGGTTAGCTAGATTTTATTCATTGGAAATAGACTTTAATGATAAGTGCATTCAATTAGTTAAAATTCTGGTGTGAATTGTTTCTGTCATTCTCATTAAAACCCAGCAATTAAACTTGTGTGTCCGGCTTTCTAGTAGCGGTTCAGAATAGACGGAAGTCGATTCGGGACTGATTTTTCCGCCAACTTTGAAAACTCTGATAAAATTTCAAATCCGTTAAATTTCAAAGAGGTGATCTATTCACCCCCCCTCTCGATCACTAGCCACACCGTCTAACAGGTGTGTGTGAGGTAAACCTCCCAACTTGTGGGAAGGTTACCATGTGTTTCTCAGTGGTCAAATCTGAGAGTATTTGTAACTCAAAGCCTGTAGGCAAGAGTGATTATGGTCTTGAATGAAGCTGTGAAGCAAGTTCAAGTTGTTTTAACATTACATTGTATTTGTAGTGATAGGAATGGAAACTGGAGGTTTCTATCTAGGAGTTCCTAGGTATAGATTGCATTGGGTAGGGATTAAGTGAAGAGTTGTAAACGGGGGAGTTTAACTCTGAATTAATACTGCTGATAGTGGATCTTCTTCCTGGCTTGGTAGCCCCTAGATGTAGGTCATGTTGGACCGAACTGGGTAAACAATTTTCTGTGTTTGTTTTCCTTATGCATGTTATAATCCTGTCTGCCATAACTCAAGTTGTAATTCAGTCTGCCTATCAAGTTAATAACAGACCTGATACATAGCCTTCTGTTTGAATGTCAATCGGAATGTTTTGACATTCATCATTAACAACACATACTGAATAATAGGCATGTTGATCTCAGTTCAGTATTTAGTTAAGTCTGGTCTTCAAGAGGATAACAGACCTGGCCAAAGGATCATAGTGAAACTGTCAAACTAGAAGTCTTGACCGTTGTACGTGTAGACTGATACTGAAGTAGAGACTGATTAGTCTTTCACAGTATAGTAAAGTTAGCACAGTCTGTTTTCAGGAACATAACAGAATCAGCATGAGGTATATGTTCTGAATGTCAAACTAAATGTTATAACATTCACACCTGACAGTTGGTGCTAAATTGTAGGATAATTAGTTTTTCTGTTTCAGCATTTTTCTCAGGCTAATTTAAGGAATCCAACAGCTGAGCTAAAATCCAGGAAAATAACAACTAACCTACAATTAATGAACCTAACAAATAGCCTATTTGTCAGCTCCCTAATGTGTGGAAATTAGGTTACCTTGTCTGACTTTCAGTTTAGGAAACACGAGTACTAAGTCAGCAAATTGAAATACAGTAACAGGTGATGTGCAAATCAATATTGATATATCATGCTGATAATTGTCCAAACACAACAGAAGTAAGTATGGTGTTTGATCTCTGTTGTGTCTTTGTACAAGAAGGACAGAACTAGGTGTTCTTCCATTCTAAGGTAATACAGTAGCAGATGCCGTGACTACTGTGAAATCGTGCTTGAGTACAGGGTTTTAATTGGTATAACTGTCTTGCTATACTAGTTACAATGTTGGATCAGATGTCATGACTTGGAGTAGAACATTTGAATTCTGACTACGCCAGAATTTCAATTGGCATCAGAGCAGGCATCCTGTCTGTTTCTGGATGAGATCCATGGGTGATACTTTCTGGTATCTTGCAAGGAGTTATGTTAGCACTGATGCTGGAACCTATGAAAGGTTCTGTAATTTCCCTGAATGGTCCCTTGAAGTAGGTGGATGGACTGTTCATGACGGGAATGGTGTGTACCTGTCTCTGGAGGTTGGCAATTGGCCTGTGTGTGGGACAGTTGTGCCAGTATTGAATCACATTCAAACTTGGTATGGTCTTGGAGGCTGATCTGGTGAAGTGTGTGTTCATAGGTTGAGTTGTATTATGATTTCCGCTGCATAATACCTGGCAAAACTCAAACTCTGATGTAGTTTCCCCTCATGTGGATGAAAGGCTGCTGTATTCAAGATTTCATCATAATCTATTGAAGATGTCAAAGATACTCGAGTCTCCTCAAGACCACTCATCATGACGTTCTCACTTCAGGATGGTAAGAATCAACTGATCATTGATTCTTTTACTCTTTTGGGTAATGTATATGAAGACCTTGAAGAATTTCAAGGAAAGTTTGTTCCAAGGAGGTGGAACTAATGTTCTATGTGATGGTAGAACATGTTGTTCAACACGTATGCAGCTACTGGTTGGAGAGCAGATGTTTTTAGGTGTCAGACAAAGGGAGACCTTGTTTGGAACCTACTCTGACCTGGAAGAGGAGACATATGTGTGTGCTAAGTTGACAAGGGTAGGGTCAACTGTGTGTATGCTCAAGAAGGTCACATGTAGAGGTCTGGTCTCTAGAAGTGGAGCTGGCTGAGATGTGACATTGTGCAATTTCCTGCTGCTTGTCCTACTCCTGTAGATTGATCAGGGCTGGATAGCTGTTCTCTGGAGTACTAGGGTGTGTTGGAAGACAAGTCCTCTGGATGTTAGAAGTCAATAATGGGGTAACCTGATTGCTATTTCATTTAAGAGGATTGGAACCACGAGTCTTGTTATTCAAACACCTCGCTCAAAAGTGGCAGTTCTGTCAAGAAGTGAGAATATGAAGATTCAGAGGGTGGTTGAGGTAGTATGCTCTGGCAATGCATATCTCCTATTGACAGGTGTTGTTTGTCTCACTAGTACTTATAGTCAGCTGGAGTATGATTGGTGTGATTGGAGTATGCATAGGTATAACTCATAGAGTTAGTTGCCACTGGTAGGGATAGAGTATGTCATGTTGAGACACTTGTGTACAATGCATGGATATTGGTGTGGAGTTTCCATGATTGGTAATTTGAGGGGGAGTTTTGGTTAACCTCCTCACGGTTGGTCAGCCTAGGGTCTGGTTGGCTGTTGACCTGTGTCACATGGGTTCTGGTTGTTGTGTGACACATCTGCAAGGAAGGATTCATCTCTCTCATTCCTAAGGGTGAATCTAATCTGGAAAGATTCTCAAATCTGTTGAGGTGCTTGCAAGCAGAAGATGCTGACACAAGAAGAGTATTTTCAAAATATTCTTTTAATGGAAGTATCTGAAAGGATAATTGGGAAGGGATTTAAGATCAATGTCTACTTGTGCCAAGTACAAGTATTTAATTGATTATCCTTGGAGCTCAAGATAACTGATGTTCTTAAAGATGTTGGAACATCTCTTCTTCAAGACCCTGCGCAGAACCATAGGAAGGATAGTACATTGGTTTATGGTCTATCTCTTTGGTGGCAGCAAAAACATATGATCTCTGAAAAGGTTTCCTGGCAAGAAACATGTTCCGCCTTGGTGTGTACAAGAAGAAGAATACATCGTAGTCTTGATGGTGGTTACTTGGATCAGTTTATTTCTGATCTAAGTAAGGAGGTGCATTGGCTAATGCACACTGTGGAGTTAAGAACAAGTGGCAGCATTCTTGACATCATGGAAACAGCCTTGCTTTAGGAAGTGGAATCCTTGGTATAGCTGAAGGGGTAGTTTCTAACTGGTCCTTCTGAAGACTCATGCATCAGAGTGTCTGATGTCTTTGGAGAAGAAGCAGGGATTCATCAAGGTGTGTGCTTGGATGACTTAACTGCAAACCTGCAGGATGGAGGTTGTTTACTCAAACTTGGTTCCACAATCAAGTCTATGAGAGCATTGAACTCTTGTTCTGTGAAGGGAGGAAGTTCTTTCAAGTGACAGAAGAAGGAGCTGAATTCAACAGCTAGATGTTAAAGCACAATGTTGTGACATTTGGTTCAACATCAGAATCTTAGTCGGTGAAGTGGCACATCAACTTAAGATAGAAGGATCTACAGAGGTGTAGATTGGGTACTTCAAAAGGATCGTTCTCATTGCAGTACTTTGAAGTTGCTGGATGGAGAAGATGCTACATGTCTTAGAGAATCTAAGTTTTTGTTTAACATGCAGCTTGAAGTTCAAGTCTCACTTGGAAGGTCAGAATATCTTTGGGAGAAGTCTGATAAACTTGGAGAGGTCAAAAGGTGGCATTTGACTTGTTCATATGAGGATTCATGAAGGAGGTAATCAACCAGTGGCATTTGGTCTATCTCAGAAGTGAGTTCGAAGGATCAAGATAATCAACATATGGCAGCTGATTATTCTTGAGGAAAGTCTGAGACAAATTACTTTTGAGCAGAAAAGTAGTAAGTTGAAGACAAAAGGAGATGTTTTTCTATTCATCTCTTGGAGCTTGTGGTAGGAGTTCTAAGCTATCTATGGAAGATTATCTCTTGTAATGGGATGAGAATGTATATGTCCCAATTTTTGTCTGGTTCTTTTGGATTAAGCTGGTGACTCAGTGATATCTGAAGATTATCAAATGGTGTTCCTTGTTATGTTGTGAGGATGTCCTAACTAATGTTAGAACATTTTCTATTCTGGTTAGAAGAGAGATTGACACAGAGTGTGGATGTGTTCAGCCAAGAGGGTTGAACAGAGGGTGTGCTCTTGAAGACATGAAGATGCGTCTTATGTTTTCCATTCATCAAGTGGTCTGGGTTCTCTTTGAATCAGGAAGTATGTGAAGGTCCAACCTTGGGGTGTTGGATATGGTCATGTGTGATCTCCAAGCTTCAAGAGGAGAGTTGGTTGTTCATGACAGGGGGAGTTCTGTCTTTGTGCTGCAAGTAACCATCAAGCTTGTGGTCTATGTGTTCTCAGATAACTGGGTATGGCACCTTGTTAGTTATCAGAATGAGGTGGTGTATGGCAAGGCTGAGTGAGCAGAAGAATGTCTGATCGGATGTCATGACATTGCCTTGGACAATGCTGTTATTTCCTTCTGAACATTAAAGTCATGAGGAATTATGGATGTGGTGTGTCTAATTATAATAAATTAGAATAAGCCTGATTGTTACATTTGTGTGGTACAGGGGGAGTAACCATCTACTGGTGTTTGTGATTTTGGCTTTAGTGGTGCCAGATGTCAAGTGTCTACTGGAGGTACGAAAGTGGTCTTAGGAAATGTTGAGAGGAAGAATACTTGAAGAATGCAGGCAAAAGCCACGTTGAATGTTAAGACATCACGTGCAACGTGACTGACTGCATATAGGGAATAGTCTCCATGCAATGGAACTGCTGTTTTGGAAAGGAAACAGTCAAGAGCTATAAAAGGTATTCAAAGATAGTCTGAGATTTTGTTGGTGATTCTCTGACTGTTTCTTAGCAAATATTAATGAATCTTGACCAAGCATTTATTCCTACCGTTAATTCCTAAGCACGGGCTGGACTATTTAAAGGATGTAATAGCCCTCTTCTTCTCACAAGAGAAACACTCCATTCCCTCTAAATCATGGGGTATGTTAAGGTTTGGGTAAACAGCGACTGGATCTGGTTTTGTGAGGGGTTCCTTTACAAATGTTTAGCTAAAAAGGGGGAGAGAAATATTGTCCTAAGAATGTACCAGAAGCAAGCAAAATATTATGCTTTGCAGCAGAAGTTGGGTTCAGGCACAAAAGTCACTAACAGGGTATACCTCTTGTGTCTTGTGATCTGAGTTAAGAAGATAGTTGTGTCTTGTGATCTGAGTTACATTGTCTATGTACTCAGCATTACATATTCTTCAAGAAGCCCTCCTGTTGAGGGGAAGGGTTGTGATGCAGCTGCGCCTTGTACCTCTACTTCCTCATGTACACCAACTTTGGTGTTTGTGGTGGTGGAGATAATGACAGAGGCTTATTTGTTTTAGCTAAAATTTGCCAAAGGGGGAGATTGTTAATACCTTAGGATTGGCATTAATTTTGTAAAACAAATAATGTAATCATCTCTGTTGTTTTAATATGTTGGGTTGAAGAAGTTCAACATCTGGACCAACATGTCATGTACGATGTCACGACATCATGTCTGTGACATCGCACATGTGTAGAAAACTGAATTAATTAATTCAGTATATATTCTGGGATTTGTGAGGATATTTGGTGAATATCCTAACTCCCATGTGGAGGTCTTAAAGACTCAATCAGAATATATATAGGCTCCAAATATGGAGATATATATGGAGAGATTTTAGGATTGAAGACCTTGTTTGTAGCAGAAATTTTCTGCTGTATTTGTAACAGCAAAGAAGAAGTTTGCTGCGATTTCTGAAGGCCCAAATCCAGTTGGGTGATTAGGTTATAAATAGCATATTGTAACCTAGTATTTGTAAGCCTCTTAGAATGAAAAATTAGGGGTGTGTGTGAGGTAAACCTCCCAACTTGTGGGAAGGTTACCATGTGTTTCTCAGTGGTCAAAGCTGAGAGTATTTGTAACTCAAAGCCTGTAGGCAAGAGTGATTATGGTCTTGAATGAAGCTGTGAAGCAAGTTCAAGTTGTTTTAACATTACATTGTATTTGTAGTAATAGGAATGGAAACTGGAGGTTTCTATCTAGGAGTTCCTAGGTATAGATTGCATTGGGTAGGGATTAAGTGAAGAGTTATAAACGGGGGAGTTTAACTCTGAATTAATACTGCTGATAGTGGATCTTCTTCCTGGCTTGGTAGCCCCCAGATGTAGGTCATGTTGGACCGAACTGGGTAAACAATTTTCTGTGTTTGTTTTCCTTCTGCATGTTATAATCCTGTCTGCCATAACTCAGGTTGTAATTCAGTCTGCCTATCAAGTTAATAACACACCTGATACATAGCCTTCTGTTTGAATGTCAATCAGAATGTTTTGACATTCATCATTAACAACACATACTGAATAATAGGCATGTTGATCTCAGTTCAGTATTTAGTTAAGTCTGGTCTTCAAGAGGATAACAGACCTGGCCAAAGGATCATAGTGAAACTGTCAAACTGGAAGTCTTGACAGTTGTACGTGTAGACTGATACTGAAGTAGAGACTGATTAGTCTTTCACAGTATAGTAAAGTTAGCACAGTCTGTTTTCAGGAACATAACAGAATCAGCATGAGGTATATGTTCTGAATGTCAAACTAAATGTTGTGACATTCACACCTGACAGTTGGTGCTAAATTGTAGGATAATTAGTTTTTCTGTTTCAGCATTTTTCTCAGGCTAATTTAAGGAATCCAACAGCTGAGCTAAAATCCAGGAAAATAACAACTAACCTACAATTAATGAACCTAACAAATAGCCTATTTGTCAGCTCCCTAATGTGTGGAAATTAGGTTACCTTGTCTGACTTTCAGTTTAGGAAACACGAGTACTAAGTCAGCAAATTGAAATACAGTAACTGGTGATGTGCAAATCAATATTGATATATCATGCTGATAACTGTCCAAACACAACAGAAGTAAGTATGGTGTTTGATCTCTGCTGTGTCTTTGTACAAGAAGGACAGAACTAGGTGTTCTTCCATTCTAAGGTAATACAGTAGCAGATGTCGTGACTACTGTGAAATCGTGCTTGAGTACAAGGTTTTAATTGGTATAACTGTCTTGCTGTATTAGTTACAATGTTGGATCAGATGTCATGACTTGGAGTAGAACATCTGAATTCTGACTACGCCAGAATTTCAAATATTACCAACTACCAGTCACGTGATAGCTTAACAAAGGTAACCTACCAAAGGAAAGACGAGGTAATACCAACTATAAACTAAGTGATAGCTTAACAAAGGTAATAAGCTCAAAAGGAAAGATTACCAACTACCAGCCAAGTGATAACTTAACAAAGGTAACTAGCCAAATGTAAAAGAGATATTACCAGTTATCAGCCAACTGATAGCTTAACAAAGGTAATAAGCTCAAAAGGAAATATTACCAACTACCGGCCAAATGATATCTTAATAAAGGTAAACAACCAAAGGTAAAAAATATATTACCAACTATCAGCCAAGTGATAGCTTAACAAAGGTAATAAGCTCCAAGGACCAAAGTTCAACCCATGAATAAACTGGAGAGAAACGGACAAAGAAGACTCAAGCCAATGAGGAAATATACTCAATTGGGGACTAATTTCATCTAGATAATGAACTGGAAAGGAAAACTGAAACAAAACCTTCCACGAGGATTAAACTCCGTGGGGAATTAGAAGGGATAAACGATTTTGGCCTAAGGTCGCCACTTTATTGGAGAGAGGACGTGCACACTTTACGGAGGAAAAAAACCAAAGAGCGGGGAATGCACCGAGAAATACAAGATATGCATATGCGTATGCGTATGAATATGTGTATGAATATGCTGACAAAATAGGAACAAATGGTTAGACTGATAACATAGTACAATCAGATACTCGGCTAATCTCAACAAGGTAGAGATGCTACTGGAGATCTTGTTAAGGATTCAGTTGAAAAAAACCCTACAATGATCATAAGCCATCAAAGGAGCTAAATCCTAGTACAAGGCTTAAACCCTTCTAGAGGGAGAAAAGAAAGACATTGCTTGGAGACCCAAAGTTAGTCTTAAAAGCGCGAACTCCGTTCTGAGGGAGGGAAAGGATTTTGGGGATAAGAAACATCCGAACAAACTCTGCTATGAAGGCATGTCGACTTCACTGGGGATTCTACCATTTTCGTAATCTCATGTTAGGGAAATTGATGATCCTAGATACATTCATAAGGAAAATCCTGTTCTTAGGAGAATAGTGAGCTCTGCTCTTCAAGATTTTACCATCCTTGAGATTGCTGTTAACATTCCTCTTTTATATTCACAAATCGAGGAAAATATTTTTTTGTAAATTTCAAAAACATGATTGTTTAAATATCTTTTTTTTTTAAATTATTATAAAAAAGAAATGAAATTTCGTAAACTTGTAAGACTCCAATTTTGTCCCTAAGATCCCTCATGGCATCATATCATATCATTTCATTGCCTCAAGGATCATTGTGCACCTTGCCTCTTTCCCTGTGGGTTGGTTATCTTTTTGAGAGTGATTCTTGATCACCAAGCATGTTTTGCATTTGTATAGCATTGCTTTTCTTTTTACCACTAACCAAAAGTACAAAAATATGTCATCTAACCTTGTTACTTGCAGATGAAGCAACCACAGGTCAAGGCAGTCAAAGGCAGTCATTAAGCAATAGATGGTGGCCATTCTTGAGAATTTGGACCCCACAATCATTCACAAGAGCTTATATGAGTTATGTTATCATGTTGAATCAAAATACCAAGTGGTAAAGGCTTGAATTTCATCAGAACATTGCCAGGTCAACTGAAGGCCTAGAAAGTCAACTGCCAAGTCAACAGTGGATTTGGAGGTGGGAAGTGATTAGAAATACTTCATTCATGTTCAAACAGGTCTCATTTGACATTTCAAACATCAACATTGAAGAAAATAAAGTCAGGTCAAAACTTTCCAAAAATAGAAAGTGACCTATAATTCAAATTTGCCAAAAATGAAAAGGTTTTCATCCAACTTCAACTTCAAATTACATCATCAAGAATGCTTCAAATGAAATTTTGTTGAACATGGAAGTTGTAGATTTTTCTCTCCCATTTCCAAAAAGTCTAAGATCATCCATTTCTCATGTGTGGTTAAGGAGATATAATCAAAACATGGCCAAGTGTACATGAAGATTCAAATGTGCATAACTTCTCAACCAAAGCTCCAATTCAAGTGGCTCTTTTTGCATTATTCTTGTTTTGACCTATAATTTCAAAATCTTGCATTGCATCAATTGTCATCACATGAATACTTGCCAATTTTGGGATTTTTGGAGGGAAATTTCATCATTTAAATTTGGTGCATAATTTGGATATTTGGCCTTCACCATTGGTTTCAAAAATGCATTTTAAGTGAAAAACAAATAATTTCGTGTACTGCTCACATGCCATTTTCATGCATAAGGGTGAAATGCCCAATTTGCAAAACACCTCCAAACTTAATCCATTTTCATTAGCATTGGTTAGTCTTTATTAGAGCATGATTAGGAGGGAGTATATAACATAAAACCCTAACAGAATTTCAGAAGAACAATCACAAATTTCAGATCTAGAAAATTCTTCAAACTTTTTCTCTCAAATTTTCTTCACATTTCTTCAAACCAAAGCACAATCCACTACTTGATTCATCACTCAGAAGCATCATTGATCATTATTGGACTTGGAATCACATGAATTCGTGCACATTGGAGCAGCTTGGAGCTTGAACTCATCCATGGTGAAATCAAATTCTGCTCGAATCAAGAACCATTGAACCTCAAGATCTCTTCCAAACACTTGTACAAGCTTGCTAGAGGAAGATTGAAGCATTGTAAGGCCTGATTCCATCGAATTCCAAAACTGCTCTTTAAGAGGTCACGAAATTGATTCTCTCTTTTCTCAAATTGCTTATGCTAATGTTGTAGATCATGTTGTTGTGGTTAATCTGAGCTTTGAATCACTAAAATCCATGCCATATTCATTGAGATTCGACTGTTTCAGGTTTTGATGATGAATCTTGTTTTGTTCGATCCTCATGATGTATGATGTTATACGCTTAGCCATTGCTCGATTCATGATCCTTGATGTTTGTGCTACATGAATATATGTCCATTGTTGAAAACTGGAGAAATTGTTCATGATGTTCTTCACCAGTTCACTGTTCATGGCTGTTTGTTTGGGGAAGACGATTCAGAGCCTAAGGCCACGGTTTGGATTTGCAAATGCCACGCGAAACCGTTCTCTTTTGTTTGTGCTAGGGTTAGCGTGTGGTTGGCTGCATGAGCGCCCATGCAGTGCTTCTGATTGGCCAAGGCGAATTTTAAGTGAAACGCAGCGTATAAGCCCTGGCGCCAATCTACCAAATTCAAATTAAATAAATATTATTCCATTAATCCATTTAATTGTTTCAATTTTTATTTCATTTTCATTTGCATCTTTAAAAATTCATAACTAATTCAAAAATGATCCAAAAAATGTGAGGATTTTTGCATTGAGTTTCTTTTTCTCTCTAGTTTTTTATCACTATGATAATGCAAATTGTGCATGGCCTGGAAATTATTTTGTGCTAGGATGATTGTACATGTATCCATTTTGACATTGCCTTGCTTATGCATTTGTGAAATCTTGGTTGTTGATCCAATGAATCTGAAAATTTGCATGATGAAACTAGACTCTTTGCTTGACATTTTGGTGTTGAGTTTACATTTTTATCATTTGTCATTTCTGGTTTGTGATTTTTCTAAGTAGGTGTGACAATTTGTGTCACACCTTTTGATGTTCATCTTATGCTATGTGTTTACCCTATCAAATGATGCTCAATTGCTCTGATTTTTTGTGTGTTGATCATATGAGATGTCTTGAATATGCATGAATTTTTCCAGATTTTTGTGAATCATTTCTGATTTAATTGAGACTTTTCTTTCTGTTTGATCACTTTTGAGCTTTAAAATTGTCTTGAACTTCAATTGATCATGAAATGGATTTGGTAATTGATATTGATGTGAGACCTTTTGGATTATTTCAAGATGTGTTTGAAGTTGATTCATGCTAATTTTCAGCTTCTGTTTTGAATTTTTTCTCCATCTTTGACCCTAGGCTTTGACCTAGTGGTTTGCTTCTCATGTTTGAGCTTTGATTTCAGGTTGAGCATCCAAGTTATATGGTTCATTATGCTTCAACACTTGAGCATTTGATGTTTACTTTTGACTACTAACATTGTGTGTTTTGTAGGGTTGTTAACTCATTTGAGCTTGACTTGTGGCTTATGCCTTTGCTTATTGGGTTTGACTATTGATATTGATGTCGTCTGTTTGTCTGAGTTGTGTACTGATTTGTGTGATGTTTCCACAGGTACATAAGTTGCTTAAGTTCACTTTGAACTTGCTTTTGCTTGGTTGCTTAACCAATTAGGTATAACCTCTCTTCTTCATGTAGTCTGGAAGACCTGGCCTGTTATGTGGTCAGGCACCTGTCTGAAGCCCTCCTTAAGAGGTAATGTCTTTGTGTGTTTATTTTTGTGCTAAGCAGGAAAAGTCCTTTGATAAGGCAATTGGCAGATAAAAGAGATGTGTAGTCCATCTCCTGCTACTCAGTGTGTCACTCACCTTGCTCACACCACATGTGTTGATGCATAGTGAGTAAAAGCCCAAGATCTTATAGAGTCAAATCATTTGTGGAGAAGAGTTCCAACTTTCTGAACTCCCACACCTTCTATTATTAAATGCTCTCCCTGACCAGGGATAAGAGCTATGAGGCACACCCCTCATCTCCATTTCATCTGCTTCACCCTAACTCTCAATGTTAGGGTTAAGAGCACAACTTACCCAATTCCAGTTGACTGTAAAGTCCAACCTTGCTTGAGCCTTATTGATTGTATATAGTGTGTGCTAATTGACTTGTTTGATTCATCTGTGCATATCTGCTTATGTGTGCCTTTGTGCATTTATCACCATTAATTGTACATCATTTCATGATCATTGTTCATTGCTTTGTGACACCTTTGTTTGTCCATTGAGGAGTCAATTGTAAGTCCATTTATTGGCAGTTGTTTCCTATGACCATTGAGGAGTCAATTGTAAGTCCAGCTATTGGCCATTGTTTCCTATGATCTGGTAGGAGTCGAGTATAAGACCATTTATTGGCAACTTGTTTCCTCTTTACTTTTATTTTGTTTGTTGTGTGTGAGGAGTCAATTGTAAGCCCATTTATTGGCAGTTGTTTCCCATGATCATCCTTTGGAGATTGGTGTAAGTCCAGTTGATTGGCATCCGGTATCCATCTTTTGTTTTGGTTTAGGAGATTAGTGTAAGTCTAGTTGATTGGCATCTGATATCCATGTTTTGTTTTGCTTTTGGGAGACTAGTATAAGTCCATTGAGTGGCATCTGGTATCCATGTTTGTTTTAGGAGATTGGTATAAGTCCAGTGATTGGCATCCGGTATCCATCTTTGTTAGCTTTGCCTGATACTTTGTTTACCTGTTATTTGCATTGTTGCCTATTCCAAAGGAATCACTTGAATCATCTTTCATATGATCTCAAGAGGTGAACATCTAAGAAGTTTTACTTCCTCACCCTCCCCATTTTTTTTGTTTCCTTAAACCTTCATTTGCATGTTAATTCAAAACCTGAAAACTATTGTGCAAACATTTTCATCTCTTTTCAAATTAGAAACCTAGGCCTTAGGCCTTTGACTTTTTCAAACTCCATTTCATAATACTTCTTTGAATTGAATTCTAATCATACTTTGACCACTTTTTTTGTGAATAAATCCTAATTGGTTAATTTCACTCATTCAATTGTTTTGTGGCTTTGTCCATGCTTGATAAGTTTTCATACATTAGCCATAGGTTTGATTTATCCTAGTTGGTTGATGTTAATCTCACCTTTTGTCCTTAGTGATTGAATTGTAAGGCTTCCTTGCTTATTATAGGGTTAACCCCTCACTAGTAAGTTGAAGTTGTTCTCACATGGTGGACTTGTTGTTTGTATAAGGTTGAGTTTTCTCCCATGGATAACGAAAGACCTTAGGGCTTTTGTTTAAAATGAACCCACTCATATTTTGGAAATCTTTTAGCCGAACTACGGCGTTTTGATCCTTACCTTCCATGGAAAGGTACGTAGGCAACGGGTTCATCCGTTCAAACACAAAAACAATAAAAATTGTATATTCTTTTCTCATCCCTTCAATCCATGTTTGCACAATAAATATGTCATAAACAAATAAACATTTTGTACAACAAGCGTGAAAAGAGGTTCCCTAGGAGTACCTAGGACGTTTTGGGTGCCTAACACCTTCCCATTGCGTAATTAACCCCTTACCCAGATCTCTGACCTTTTCATTAGTTTTCTATGTGTAAAACTTCTTAGGCTTTTGTTCGCTTTTTAGCCATTCCTTTGGATAAATAAAAGTGCGGTGGCGACTCTATCTTTGTATGCTTTGCTTTTGATTTAATCGATAAATCATAAAGTGACGAATACACCGCTACAAAAAAATGGCGACTCCACTGGGGATAACATTAGACCTTCCTTGGTGGTTTTGCCTACTTTTCACCCTTGTTGTATGATATTTGTTTATTTGTTATATGACATATTTTTGTACAATTTGGGATTACTGTATTGATTGTAATGTTTGAATTGCTTGATATACAATTGCTTGTTTGCTTTGGTGATCTCTGTGAGATGAGTTCTATACCCGAACACGAGTGCACTCTAGGATAGGAGAATGGCATAGTCTTGTCGACTTGTGTGGAATATTCCTTAACAAGTTGACTTGCGAGCCCATTCACTTGGTGGAGGTCATGTTGGATTAATAATGTCACACAAGTTATTTGTGGTTAGGCATTATTCTTTCAATCATGTGCCTTAGAAGCCAAGGACCGTAGTTTACCAAGCCCATCTTGGCCTATTTTTAGGACGTAGTGCGGAGGTCGTTCAGATGTAAGATCTGATGCGATTGTTACGCAATACTACACTCATAAGAGTCTCTCTTGAGAATATTTTTGGAATACGAGTATTCGTTTCTCCGATAATATCCGAAAGATGGGATGATGACTATGGGAACCTCTGGTAGAACATGTCTGGAAGGTTTAAACCCTAGTACACTCCCTTTGGGTGGTTCTTAACCAGGACTCCATACTCGTGACTCTCAGCAAACCCGTGATTCGTGGTTGAGTCGTTCAGATATCCTTAATATCAATGGAACTTGGGTGTTGATAAGGTGAAAACCATAATCCGCCAAAATGGATGGTTGATATTAAGGATGATTGAGCCGGTTCATGTATCGTTAATATCAATGGAACTTGGGTGTCGATAAGGTGAAAACCATAATCCACCAAAATGGATGATTGATATTAGGGATACTATGAGCTTTCCCATGACCTTTGTCTGGTGTGCTTTGCTTGATCCTTGAGTGTGATTGTTGCATTCATACATTCATGCATTCATCTGCATTCATGTCATCAGAAAAATCAGAAAATTTTCAAGGAACTTAAAGGGTTTATTTGCAAAATTTTCAGACATGGAAAGACCAAAAAGGCATACAAAGAAGTACAGCTTTAGACAGCCCGATCTGAAAGAGTTAAGGAATCTGACATCTTATGTATTAGATCCCTTGGGTTTCAAAGCTCGCTATGGGAAGCTTCTGCCTCTGTTGACTACTCAGGTTGACGAAGGGTTGATGAGTACTTTGGCGCAGTTCTATGATCCTCTGTATCACTGCTTCTCATTTTCGGACTTTCAGCTGTTGCCTACGCTTGAGGAGTATGCTCATCTTGTCGGTATTCCTATTTTGGATCAGGTGCCGTTCAGTGGCTTAGAGAGTATTCCGACTTCTCGAGAGATTGCAGACTTGTTGCACATAGATGAATCACTGATTGAAGCGCATATGACAACCAAAGGTGGAATTCAGGGTCTTCCTTCTGATTTCCTCGTCGCTCAAGCTACCGTTTATGGGAAGGCCATGAGTGAGGATGTCTTTGAGGCCATATTCGTGCTGCTCATCTATGTTTTGGTATTGTTCCCCAACATCGACAAATTTGTGGATGTGAACACCATTAGGATCTTTTCTGTTCTTAATCCCGTTCCGACTCTGTTGGGTGATACCTATTTCTCTTTGCATCTGAGGAATGCAAAGGGAGGAGGAGCTATTGTGTGCTGTTTGCCTCTGTTGTATAAGTGGTTTATTTCTCACTTACCGCAGACGGTTGCTTTCAAGGAGAACAAGGGGTGTCTACGGTGGTCCACGAGACTCATGTCTCTCACTAATGATGATATCTCTTAGTATGATCGCGTGTATGATACAGTTCAGATCATTGATTATTGTGGTGAATTCCCTAATGTGCCTCTTCTTGGTACATGTGGTGGGATCAGCTACAATCCCATCTTAGCACGTCGTCAGCTTGGGTTCCCCCTAAAGGATAAACCCCATAACATTCTGTTAGAAGGTGTGTTCTTTCAGGAGGGTAAAGATCCCCAAGGTCTGAAAGCCAGGTTTGTTCGCGCTTGGCGCAAGATTTGCAAGAAGACCAGGAATGAGTTGGGTCCGAAGAACTGCATTGCTTTGGAGCCGTATACTTCTTGGGTCAGACAGAGAGCCTCTGAGTATCTTATGCCCTATGACTATCCGAGACCTACACCTTTGGTTGTGGCTGGGCCTTCAACCCTCCCTAACCAAGGCGTAGAGGAGTTGAGAGAAGAATACCTTTCACGTGCCTGGATCCGTGAAAGAGAAGAGTTGCTTCAACAGCTGAAGGAGAAGGACGCTCTGATCGAGTTTCTCGAGCATCAGGTGATCGACGATCCGAATGATACTTGGACTTCTCTGCTTCCTCAGTCTTCCAAATTCTGGAAGAGGAAGTATGATCGACTCGCAAAGGAGAAAGCAGATATGGAAGCAGCCTATGAGAGAGAGATCAAGAAGCTTTGTGTATCTCGTCTTCCAGCATCTCGAGCTTCTAGGGATCCATAGGATGTCTATTTTCCTTTTCCCTTGTAATAATCAAAAACGCTGTACTTCTTTGTCTTAAATATATTTGACGAGATGTTTTCCATATGCGAATAAATGCTTTAAATTTCAAAAATTGCAAATAGAACCCTAAAAGTTCCTTGAAATAAAAACCAAGCATATGCACGAGCATTGCATACATCATTTTGCATAAGCAGGTCTTTCTTCTGGTCTTCTTGTCTGTGGCCTAACTCTGTGCTCTTCATTTATTTTGAAGACAAGCTGACTCACCGGTACTATACCAGAGCCAATTCTGCTAGAGTGATGGATCAGTTAGAACAAGAGAACAGAGAGCTGAAGGAAGAAGTCGCCAGACTTGGCGCTTTGATGGAGCAACTCTTGGCTGCTCAGAATCAACCGTCTATTCCGCCTGGAACTCCTCTCCAGAGGACTGTTATATCAGAAGTGGTTGCTCCGACTGTGCCAACTGCTAGTGCTCATTTTATGCCAAATGCCATGCCAGCCGGGTTTCCGTGGGGTATGCCTCCAGGTTTCATGCCTGACCTTCCAGCTCCGACTTTTGCTCCCATGCCGGCATCTAGCCCGGTCCTTGCTATGCCTCCTCCTGTCGTGCATACCATTCCCAGGGTAGACGACACCATCTATCATTCTGAGCCGTCTGAGGGCCCAGATGTTAATGAGAAGATGGAAGCAATGAATGACCAATTCCTCGAGCTGCGAAAGGAATTGAAGACCCTCCGAGGGAAAGATCTGTTTGGCAAGTCTGCTGCTGAACTTTGCCTAGTTCCCGGTGTGAAAATTCCGGTCAAGTTCAAAGTTCCTGACTTTGAAAAGTATAAGGGGAACACCTGCCCTCTCGCTCACCTGGTTATGTATGCCAGGAAGATGTCTACTCAGACAGATAATGATCAGCTTTTGATTCATTACTTTCAGGATAGTTTGTCCAGTGTGGCTCTTCGTTGGTATATGAGCCTTGATAGTGCAAACATCCGATCCTTCAATGATCTTGGTGAAGCCTTCGTCAAGCAGTACAAGTACAACGTAGATATGGCGCCTGACCGTGATCAACTCAGGGCCATGTCTCAGAAGGATAAAGAGACATTCAAGGAGTATGCCCAGAGGTGGCGAGAGTTAGCAGCTCAGATTACTCCTCCGCTGGAAGAGAAGGAGATGACTAAGATCTTTTTGAAGACTCTTAGTTCATTTTATTATGAGCGGATGGTTGCGAGTGCTCCCTCTAATTTCACCGAGATGGTGAACATGGGGATGCGATTGGAGGAAGGTGTCCGTGAAGGACGGTTGTCTAAAGATGAGAGCTCTTCTAAACGATATGGGGCGTTTGAGAAGAAAGATGGGGAGGCACATGCTGTGCAATCCCATGCTAAACCAAGAAGACCCTCTGTTAAGAGGAAGCCGGTGCGTCATCAGCACCAGGTGGCTCATATAGCACCTGTTTTCAGAGATAATGCTCAGTATCAGCAGCCTAATCAGCATCAGCATCAGCAGCAACCTTAGTATCAGCAGCAACATCGTCCACAGCAATAGGCTTACCAGCCTCGTGGCAGCACCAGTAATCAGGCTAATCTGAATTATGATAGGAAGAAGATCAGCTTCGATCCCATTCCTATGTCATATGCTGAATTATATCCTTCCTTATTGGAGAGGAAACTGGTTACTCCCAGGGAGCCTCCGGCTGTGCCTGCTAACCCGCAATGGTGGTACAAGCCAGATCAACATTGTGTTTATCATTCCGGTGCTCCGGGTCACAATATTGAGAACTGCTATACGTTGAAGACCAAGGTGCAAGACCTTATGCGATGTGGCATCCTGAGCTTTGAGGACTCAGGCCCGAATGTTACGAAGAACCCATTGCCCGAGCATGGGAAGTCGGTTAATATGGTCCAGGGTTGCCCTGGCAAGTATAAAGTCAAATATGTAAGCCATATTCGACAATCATTGGTCGAGTTGCATCGTTTGCTGTGTCAGTACAGTCATATGGAGCACGACCATGACAGATGTCGCATTTGCTCTGTCAATAGACTAGGTTGTCGCCAAGTGCGAAGAGAGCTTCAAGAGCTGTTGGATGAGGGTACCATTGAGATTCTGCAGAATCGAAATGTTGATGAAGACGAACCAGAGGTGAATGTGATTTCTCATGTGTTCAAATTGCCCGAGCCTGTTGTCATCCGTTATGATGGTAGCAAGCCGAAGGTCTCTCCTTCTCTGGTCATCAAGCCTGCAGGCCCTGTGCCTTATTCTTCGGATCGAGCAATTCCTTTCAGATATAATCCCGTTGATGTGGAAGATGGGAAAGAAGTGTCGTTGTGTCATACCCCAAAATTTGCCCGTTAATCTTGCAAAACACTCTTCAGGACACTCCAACTCATTTTTCAAAGACATTGACCTTAAAGGAACAAAGGCCCAGCTCACAAGTGGCCCAATCCAGAAAAAGACTTAAACCGGCATGCTCGCTAGGCGAGCAAATCCTTCGCCTAGCGAACCCTTCGCTACAACACTTGCCTAGCGAAGCTTGCG
Source organism: Lathyrus oleraceus (assembly GCF_024323335.1). NCBI lineage: Eukaryota > Viridiplantae > Streptophyta > Magnoliopsida > Fabales > Fabaceae > Lathyrus > Lathyrus oleraceus. The sequence goes on from NC_066584.1 coordinate 361,427,780, forward strand.
AATACCAGAAAATTCTAGGCTTCATTTTGAGCCCATTAGGTCACAACAAACCATTATAAATACCAACATTTCAGTCAGAAAGAGAGGAGAACGGAGGCGGATGAAAACCCTAGCAAGGAAACCCTAACAGAAGCAACCGAGCAAACCCTGGAGGCTAACCAAGAGAATTCAGAGCAACCCTAAAGGAAACCCTGAAGGCGACTCATCTGCACAAAGGCTACCTCCGCCCAACTCAATCCGGCACCAACCCTAAGACGGGTCAACCCTGAATCCAGGCGCAGGGCACTGATCGTGGCTCTCGTGATCTGCCAATTCAACGTTGCAATTCAATTGCAAACAGGTTTGCATTACTATTACCGCTTTATGTTCTTAATTTGCATGTGGCATTATGATTGAATTTATAAAAATATCTTAAGCTTTGCATGTGAATTTAAGTATGTATGAATATCTTGAACGTTTAACCATGTAATTTCTGTGATAGATGCCATAGGGGTGAAGTTTGCTGGAATCGTACTGTTCTAAAATTCAAACCCGCAGCCGCTCGCTAGCACATCGCTAAGCGAGCATGTAGCGAGCATTCGCTAAGCCTTCGCTAGGCGAGGCAGGAGCGAACGTGACAGTCGCTGTTTTTTTTTTCTGTTTTGTCTTATGCTTGTCTGATCTGTTTTATTCTAACCATGTGTTATTTTGCCTGACATTTCTACCGTTGTGTTCCTTTTGTGGTGCAATTCTCGATTGCACCCTGATTTGGTATTCTGACCTATTTGCTGAATTTTGTAAGGATTCACATACTCCCGGAAAAGGTAGCCTAGGTATTCCACTTTATTTGTGGGATACCCTTATGGAGATTCACCCTAATTACCTAATTAATTGTAAAATATTGCCTTTGAATATGTGATCTTGGACCTCTCTATGTTGCCTTACGGTATTACGGTATTATGGTCATGTCCCGCGAAAGTGGGGATACACTTAGCAAAGACCCTTTGATTAAATCATCATGCCCCTATAAGATAAATCATAGTCCCTCGGATGTTGCCTTCGAATATATGATTTTGTCCCTCGATGACCCTTCGTTGTAGCCTGCGGTTAAATGATGATTGTCCCTTCGAATGCTAAGGTATCCCTACAAATGTTGCCTTCAATGACCAATCGATGACCCTGCGATGTCCCTTTACATCCAAAGGATAAGACTACTTACTTCCCAATAGTAAGGACAGTTTTACCCTCATAAGGATAGGAACTACCTATAAAGACCTCGGGTAGGTATAACTCTTAAATGCTTACTCATAACTTAAAATACGTTTCACACCTTTCAAAACATCTTTTAGAAAATCACCACTTGGTATACATTCATACTAGAATCATTACCGAGTTATATTTTTCTAAACAACTTTCAAAACTAAACGAGATAACCACTTTGTATACATTCGTACAAGAATCATTACAAAGTTAAATTCTCCTTTTCTAAACATTTCTCAAACACTTTTTCAGACAAGAAAAACATAAGTGATTAAGCAATTAAGAGCCCATGGATAACCATGGATACAAAGGGTGCTAACACCTTCCCTTTGTATAATGTACCTCCCGAACCCAAAATCTAATCAAGGTCTTTCCTGTTCTTTTCCACCTTTCCTTATTGGATAAAAGAAAAGTCGGTGGCGACTCTTGCTAACCGCGACATTTGCTTTATAAAGCAAAAACACACAAAGTCAGTTCACCGTATGACAGAACTGGCGACTCTGCTGGGGACAATTAAAAAGAGAGGTTACCTTAAAAAACAAGATCACGTATTTGAATTGTCTGATTTACTTTTAAGGGATTGCTTGGGTATTTTATGCTTGAGTGAAAGATCCTACACCCGGATCTAGTGTACCTTAGGTAAGTAGCAAAAGATCATCGCGACTATCCGGCGTATACTGGAATGGTCAAAATGATGGCTACGGTTAATGTGACACTTTGGATGTCCTGATGTTCCTCATGTTTACTTGAGGAAAAATTTGGCTTCCGCGTGGTGTCATCAAAACATTAACCAGACCTTTAGAACCCTAATTGACTCATCCTAGCCATTAGAAAGTAGTGAGATAACTGACTTCGGTTCCGACTGGGGTTGGTTGAGACTCGATACTACACTCTTTGAGATTGGACTTTAGGGAAGCATCGGTCAACCACTTGGCGTTGCACTGAAGTGGACTTAAAGGAAGGTCAATGATTTGAGATCCTTCTAGAACCCGGTTACTATTCTAGGACAGGTTGAACCAGCCAAACTTCAGTGGGGATGGTACTTACCTATGGAATTCATGCAGGCCTTAAAACCTAGGAATGATTGTTGTGTGACCTGTTTGTGCTTGTTACTTATTTAACATCATAACATCATAACATCATAGCATTGTACTAACCATTTCAAGGACTTAGGGATTTAACGTTGCTCTGTTTTGTAAGGCTATGGCTCCCAGGAAGACTATTCGGATCAATTTTGTAGCCATCTCTCCTCAACTCAAGGATTTAGTGTCAGAACTTCCCGATCAGGCTCAGTTCATCAAGAAACATGGTTCTCTTCTCAATTTGGTTACCACTGGTTTCAAAGAAGATATGATGAGAGTCCTATTCCAGTTCTTCGATCCTAAATATCATTGCTTCACCTTCCCAGATTATCAGTTGGTACCCACATTAGAAGAATTTTCCAGGCTGCTTGGGATACCTATCCTTGATCAAATACCTTTCAGTGGTTTAGAAAAGGTCCCGAAGTCTGAAGAAGTTGCCGCAGCTTTACACATGACAAAGTCCGACATTGAAATCAACTGGGTAACAAGAAGTGGGATTAAGGGTTTACTTGCCAAATTTCTGATAAATAAGGCCCGAGAATTTTTAAAAGATATGAAGGTCCATGCTTTCGAAGATGTCCTAGCGTTACTAATCTATGGTTTGGTGCTATTTCCTAACCCGGATCAATTCATAGACATGAATGCTATTAAGATATTTCTCACTCATAACCCTGTGCCTACCTTGCTTGGAGACATTTTGCATTCCCTTCACACTCGTACTATGAAAAGACAAGGGACTCTCATGTGCTGCGTACCTTTATTATCTAGGTGGTTTATTTCGCACCTTCCTCAATCAGTCTTGAAGAATGAGCAGAATTTGAAATGGTCTCAAAGGATAATGTCGCTTTCCCATTCAGACATCCGTTGGTGTCTTCATCCCAAAGAAAATGTTATCATCATTGACCGTTGTGGAGAATTCTCTAATGTACCACTCATGGGGATAAGAGGAGGTATTACTTACAATCCTGCTTTAGCCCTACGTCAGTTTGGTTGTGCTCGAAGAGATGGTCCACATGAGATAATTATCCAAGGCACTGTGTTTGACTATGACAACGATTCCCAAGGTTTCCGTCAAAGATTTATACGAGCTTGGGGCATGGTGAAAAGAAGCACTTTAGGACAGAAAAACTCTATTCCTATGGAACCTTATCTCAGATGGGTACGCGCAAGAGCTCGTGAACTTGTCATGCCATATCTTGCAGTCGGACCGCTGATTGTTGAACCAGAAGTTGAAGGAGGTACTTCTCAGATCATTCCTTATCCAGATATGCCTACCAATATTGAAGAATTGAAGAGATCCTGGATCCAGTTGAGAGAGGAGAGGGATACTTTTGAAGCCCAGTTCTGTGCTGAAAGGAAGAAAGTGTTAGAACTCACCAGCCAGCTTAATGAGGAACGAAGACTCAATACATATCTTCGCCCGAAAAGAAGCCGTCCCTGGGAGACTTGAGCTTTTATTGTATTTTATTATTTATTGTAATTTAAAAATTATTAATAAAAGTTCCTTTTTTGGTGGTTTACGCAAAGTTAAATTCCAAAAGTCCTTGAAAACATTTCATACATTGCATAGCATAATATAACATTGCATAACAGGTATTCTAAAGGATCAATATTCTCACGGTCTTCCTATTAAACAGAAAAATGGCCCTCGAACAAACTGTCAAAGATCTCCAGGCTCAAAATGCTCAATTCCAGGAGTTGATCCTGAGCTTATCCAAGGGGCAGGAGGAACTGAAGGCTCTCTTGCTCGAGAAGAAGAAAGACAAGAAACCTGTGAGTTACATTAACCCGGGAAGAAGGCTTAAAGGACAGGCTGCAGGAGTCAAGATTAGAATTCCGAAGGATCAAGGAGAGGAGACAGAGAATGATTCAGAAGAGGAGAATGTTGATCTCTTCAACCCTGAGGACGACGATGAAGATTATGAGAATGAACAGTACTCTCCAAAAGATGATAAGTATAAGTTGCTGGAAGAACGTATGCTAGCTATGGAAGGTCAGAAGGCGCTCGGTCTGGATTTCGAAAGCTTAGGTCTGGTCTCTGATGTGGTCATTCCTCGCAAATTCAAGATCCCCACGTTCACTAAATACGATGGGGCATCTTGTCCTCAGATGCATCTGAGGGCTTACGTGAGAAAGATTCAGCCGTATACCACTGATAGGAAGCTATGGATCCATTTCTTCCAAGAGAGTCTGGCTGGCACACAGTTGGAGTGGTATTATCAGCTCTTCTCTGAAATCTTCAAAGAAGAGCTTTAAAGAAAGCTTTCTACAAGTATTACCAGTATAATTCTGAATTAGCGCCTACTCGGCTACAGTTGCAGAATATGACTATGGGCTCTAAAGAAAGCTTCAAAGAATATGCTCAAAAATGGAGAGATTTGGCTGGCAGAGTCAAACCCCCTATGACCGATCGAGAGTTAGTGGACATGTTCATGGGTACACTGACGGGTCCATTCTACAGCCATCTACTGGGAAGTTCCTCATCGGGTTTCACTGAACTCATATTGACAGGTGAACGTGTTGAAAGTGGCATTCGTAGTGGAAAAATACAGGCAGCTACCTCTGCAAGCACCAAAAAGTCCTATCAGGGAAAGAACGAGTCAAATGCTGTGTACGGTGAGAGGGGTCATAGCAAGAAAAACCGTGATCATACCGTTGGAGCAGTTACGATTGCAGCACCGCCATCTCAAAACTTCCAACACAGACAGGACAGGCCAAGAAGGCAGTTTACCAAGATCAACATGACTTTAGCACAAGCACTGCAGGGTATGCTAAAGGCAGATTTAATTACCCTCCGAGGCCCTCCTGCAAATCTCAACACTACTTCTCCTCGTTATAATCCCCATGCTAGGTGTACATATCACTCCGATAGCCCCGGGCATGATACAAACGATTGCTGGTTGTTGAAGAATAAGATTCAGGATATGATCGACGCTGGAGAAATTGAATTTGATCCTCCGGAGACTCCTAATGTCATCACCGCACCTATGCCTAATCACGACAAGACTGTTAATGTTGTGGATGATAATTCTCACATTACTACTGTAGCGGACTTAACATCTCCTCTCCTGGTCATCAAGAAGAATTTATTGCAAGCTGGTTTATTTCCAGGTTGTGCTGAAAATTGCGATCTCTATATACTCCGACCCAATGGTTGCTTGAAGTTGAGGAATGGTATTCAACGGCTGATGGACGATCGTACAATTCTCTTTGAAAAGAGTCCTAAGGTGGAAAATCATGTTGAAGAGATATCTGTGATTGCCATGTCCAAAGTTCCAGTGAAGATTACTGCTACTAGAGTGCCTGTAAAGATTACTGCTGAGCCCAAGGTAGCTCCCCTAATTATTACTGCACCTGGCCCAATACCGTATTCCTCAAGCAAAGTCATTCCGTGGAATTATGGAGGTGATGTTTATATCCATGGCATAAAGCAAGTTGATAATTCTGCTAATCCTAATGACATTGTTGGGACTAGTAAAATTACTCGAAGTGGAAGGATCTTCTCTCCAGAAATCTCACCTCCCGCCCCCGAAACTCGAGGAAAGGAACCAGTCAATCCTTCTCAGTCAAGGACACCGGTCGAAGTTATTACCAAAGATGTTGCCAAACAGGAAATGGAAGAAATGATGAAAATCATCCGCAAGAGTGATTTTGATATGGTAGAACAGTTGGGGCATACCCCGTCTAAGATCTCGATGTTATACTTGTTATTATCTTCTGAATCTCATGCCAATGCATTGATAAAATTCTTGAAGACTGCTCATGTACCTCAGGAAACATCTGTCGATCAGTTCGAAAATTATGTTGCTCACTTGGCAGTTGACAATGGCCTAGGCTTTTCCTATGCTGACCTAACACCAGTAGGAAAGAATCACAATAAAGCTCTGCATATCTCCATTGAGTGTAAGGGGATCACCTTGTCTCATGTGTTGATCGATAATGGCTCTTCTTTGAACGTGCTACCGAAAGCTGTGCTCGATAAACTTGACTGTAAAGGCATTAAACTGAAACCTAGTGATGCTGTGGTGCGTGCTTACGATGGTGCGAAGAGCGTTGTCAATGGTGAAGTGGTTCTCCCTATCAAGATAGTACCTCAAGTCTTCAACACTATCTTTCACGTATTGAACATTCGTCCTGCCTATTCCTGCTTGCTGGGACGCCCTTGGATTCATGGGGCAAGTGTTGTAGCTTCGTCTCTCCATCAAAAGCTGAGGTATCCAATAGAGGGTAAGATCGTCACTGTGTGTGGGGAAGAAGAGTATATCGTCAGTAGTGTGCATACCTTCAGATACGTCGAGATGGATGGTGAATTCTTTGAGACTCCGTCTCAGTCATTTGAAGTAGTTCCTCCGACTAATCCTGTCCTTAAGCCAACTTCCTGTGTGCCCAAGGTTATTCGTGCTCCTCCTGCTATGATTTCTCTGAAGGACGCTCAAGCCGTGGTTGAAGATAGTGGTCGTACTGGCTGGGGTCAATTGATCGATGTACCATACAAGTCTGATAGATTCGGCCTGGGATTTAGCTCTGAGAAGGTAGTCAAGAATCAAATTAATGCTGTAGAAGATGTTGACAGCGATTGCGACCTGGATAGTTGGATTTTCCCAACAATTGGTGACGGACTCAAGAATTGGAAGGCTGAAGACACTATCCCGATTTCCTTTAGTCAGGAGTAATTGTTATTGTCTATTTTAGTGTTGCAAATTTTTAATTGTTACGATTGAACTTTTAAAAGCATTGTGTCTATGCCCGGGGCACAATAGCTAATTTGTTAAGGGTTTTGTCATTTTCATAAGCATATTCACATTCAATAAATCAATGGACGTTTTTGCATTCAAATATTGCGCTCTTTATCTTTCCTGTCATTTTCCAAACAAGCTATGCTTTCTTACACACACTCACGTAACAAATTGCAGATCCATACCCACTCTGGATCCTGTTGATAATAGTTCTACTACTGTTCATTATGACTTTGAAAATCCAATCTACCAAGCCGAGGATGGAAGTGAGGAAGATTGTGAAGTCCCTGGAGAACTTGCCAGACTGTTACTGCAAGAAGAAAAGACCATACAGCCGCATGAGGAATCAATTGAAACTGTAAATCTGGGTACCGAAGTAGACAAGAAAGAAGTCAAAATAGGAGCAGGCTTGGAAAACAGTGTCAAAGGAAGATTGATTCAGATGTTACATGACTATGTAGAGATTTTTGCTTGGTCTTATGAAGACATGCTAGGACTGGATACTGACATAGTAGTGCATCGGCTGCCAATGAAGGAAGATTATCGTCCTGTTAAGCAAAAGGTTCGTCGCATGCGGCCTGAAATGTCTGAGAAAATCAAAGTCGGGGTTATGAAACAATTTGATGCAGGTTTTCTGGCTGTCACTTCTTATCCCCAATGGGTTGCTAATGTGGTACCAGTGCCAAAGAAGGATGGTAAGGTGCGAAAGTGTGTAGATTACAGAGATTTGAATAAAGCGAGTCCCAAGGATGACTTTCCACTTCCGCACATTGATGTTCTGGTAGATAACACCGCTCAACACCAGGTATTCTCATTCATGGATGGATTCTCAGGTTATAACCAGATTTAGATGGCGCCTGAGGACATGGAGAAAACCACGTTCGTGACGCAATGGGGCACTTTCTGTTATAAAGTAATGTCATTCGGTTTAAAGAACGCAGGGGCAACGTACCAGCGTGCTATGGTGGTTTTGTTCCATGACATGATCCGTCATGAAATAGAAGTATATATGGATGACATGATAGCCAGATCTCATACTGAAGAAGAACATCTCGATCATTTACACAAACTGTTTGAGAGGTTGAAAAAATACAAGTTGAGATTGAACCCGAACAAATGCACCTTTGGAGTAAGATCCGGTAAACTCTTGGGCTTTATTGTCAGTGGTAAAGGAATTGAGGTTGACCCGGCCAAGGTGAGAGCTATTCGAGGAATGCCAGTTCCCCGTACGGATAAAGAAGTCAGAGGTTTCTTGGGACGTTTGAATTACATTGCCCGATTTATCTCCCATTTGACTGCTACCTGCAAACCCATCTTCAAACTACTGAGGAAAAATCAAGAGATGATATGGAATGATGAATGTCAAGAAGCTTTTGACAAAATCAAGAAATATCTCCAAGAACCTCCAATTCTGATGCCTCCAGTTGAAGGAAGACATCTAATCATGTATTTGACCGTGTTAGAAAGTTCAATGGGGTGCGTGTTGGGGCAACATGATGAGTCTGGTCGAAAAGAGCATGCCATATACTACCTTAGCAAAAAGTTTACCGACTGTGAAACAAGATACTCACTGCTTGAGAAAATTTGTTGTGCTTTGACCTGGGCTGCTCGCCGACTAAGACAGTATATGTTGAATCACACCACTTTATTGATTTCTAAGATGGATCCTATCAAATACATATTTGAGAAACCGGCCCTCTCCGGAAGAATAGCAAGATGGCAGATGATTTTAACAGAGTATGATATCCAGTATACTACCCAGAAGGCAATCAAAGGAAGCGTGCTAGCTGATCATTTGGCTCATCAAGCGGTGGATGAATACCAGTCTATGAATTTCGAGTTCCCAGATGAGGATGTCATGCTTGTTACTGATTATGAAAAACCTGGACCAGATGAAGGACCCGAGTTGGGATCCTGATGGACTATGGTTTTTGATGGATCGTCTAATGCATTGGGCAATGGTGTTGGTGTTGTAATCATTTCCCCCAAGGGTTGCCATACGCCTTTCACTGCTAGACTATGCTTTGACTGTACCAACAATATGGCTGAGTATGAAGCATGTATTTTGGGACTCAGGGCTGCTATAGACCTGAGAATCAAGTCTTTGAGTGTGTACGGAGACTCAGCATTAGTAATCAGTCAGATCAAAGGAGAATGGGACACCAAACATCCAAATCTCATCCCTTATCGAGAGCGGGTGTTGACATTAATCCCATACTTTGAAGAGATTACATTCGAACATATTCCACGAGAAGAGAATCAGTTGGCAGACGCATTAGCTACCATGTCCTCTATGTTCAGAGTCAGATGGGACAATGAAGCCCCCATGATTACCATTGAACGATTAGATGAACCAGCATATTGTTATGAACTTAACACTGATGAAGTAGAAGAGAAACCTTGGTTCCATGAAGTAAAAAGATATTTAGAAGCTCAGGAACACCCTGAAGGGACATCCATCAATGACAAGAAATTTCTGAGGAAGTTCTCCGCTAAATTCTTTTTGAGTAATGGAATATTATACAAACGCAACCATGATTCGACTTTGCTTCGCTGTATGGATAAAAAGGAAGCGTGGAAGACATGCACGACGGTATTTTTGGGACTCATTCTAGTGGACATACAATGGCCAAGAAGATTCTGAGATCAGGGTATTATTGGTCTACCATGGAAGCTGATTGCCACCATCACTCCAGAACTTGTCACAAGTGCCAGGTCTATGCGGATAAAGTACATGTGCCACCTGCTCCATTAAACGTGTTGACAGCACCCTGGCCCTTTGCAATGTCGGGCATTGATGTGATTGGAGAGATTAAACCTACTGCTTCTAATGGACATCGTTTCATCCTTGTTGTTATTGATTACTTCACAAAGTGGGTAGAGGCAGCCTCATTTGCTTCTGTCACCAAGAATGTGGTGGCACGATTCATCAAGAATAGTCTTATTTGTCGATATGGTGTCCCTGAAAGAGTTATCATTGACAATGGCACTAATTTGAATAACAAGATGATTACTGAACTCTGCACGTAGTTCAAAATAAAACACCATAACTCTTCTCCGTACCGGCCAAAGATGAATGGCGCCGTGGAGGCTGCTAATAAGAATATCAAGAAGATCATACAAAAGATGACAGTAACGTACAAAGACTGGCATGAGATGTTACCGTTTGCTCTTCATGGTTATCTCACTTCAGTACGCACTTCGACAGGGGCAACTCCCTTCTCTTTAGTCTACGGAATGGAAGCCGTTTTACCAGTGGAAGTTCAGATTCCCTCTCTAAGAATCATGAAAGAGGCAGACTTAGATGAGGATGAATGGATTCAGACTCGACTCGATCAGATAAATTTGATTGATGAAAAGAGACTCGCGACTGTTTGTCATGGGCAGATATATCAGAACGCATGACCCAGGCATTTAACAAAAGGGTCAAGAGACAGGTGTATCAAATTGGTGACTTGGTAATAAAGCGTATCATTCTATCGCAAGGTGATCCCCGAGGCAAATGGACACCCACATACGAAGGGTCGTTTGTAGTTAAGAAGGTATTCTCTGGTGGAGCCATGATGCTTGCTACAATGGATGGCGAAGATTTCCCACATCCTGTGAATGCAGACATAGTTAAAAAATACTACGCATAAAAGAGACCCGCTAGGTCGACGTATCTAGGCAAAAGTAAGGGCATCCCGGCGAACCAAAAGGGTTCGGGCAAAAATTAGGGATAAACATATAAAAATGTACACCCGGCAAGTCGAAAACCTGAAAAGGCGGCTTGGGCAAAAAAGGGTATCCTGGTGCACTGAAAACCTGAAAAGGCGGTCCAGGCAAAAATTAGGGATTAAAGCGTATGACTATGTCCCGTTCTCAGTCAGCTTCACCCAAGTTCAAAGGACTGAACAAGCCAATCACTTCTATCCGACAGCAGGAGATGAGATGCTTGAAGACATAATGACAGTAGTGGAATTAAAATCAAAAGGACCTTTTTCTGCATAGCTTTCTCTTTGTTTTCTTGACAATTTCCTCTTACTAGGATTTCTGTCTCCTTGTACACAAATTGCCTGTTTACAGGCCCTCTTTCAAAATCAATACAATTTTATTTCGAAAAAATGTTGTTTGTTTTACTTCCTCTGTTTTGTTTGCGTAAACGTCCATTGATTTAATTTGAATTAATATATGCATTTGAATATGATCGATGTTTATCAAAATACATGCATAAAATAGCAATAGCGATTACTACAAGACTTCAGGATCGAGGATAAGGTCTAACCATGCTTTCCAATGAATCCGTTGCTAATTCTATTCCCCAGCAAAGCCAGTTATTCCCCAGAAGAAATTGGCATTATTCCCCGGCAAAGCCAGCTATTTCCTAGAAGAGGTTGGCATCACCAGACAGGCTGATCATCTCATCCATCCCCAGCCAGGCTCTGTTGGATATTTCTACCATCAGACAGAAATCAAATACCCCCAACTAAGAAAGGGTCATCAATACAAGTATCTCCAACCAGAATATTGGGATTTATTTTCCCCGGGAAGAACTTCTCAGACGCATAATTCATTTCATACATCATTTCACAGCATACACATGCATATAATGTTCGCATTTATAAGGCATAAAACATCTCATGCATCATGATATGGCATAAAGTTAACTTATCTTTTCAGGTTAATCATCCTTCTGATATAGTCAAAATAAAAGATTCATTCAGGCAGACACCTTTATCAATCACATCCAAGATACATCTTTCAGATATAATCCACATGAACGTCCATTCCGACAAGCACATCCCGGACATTTATTGCAAATACAACATATACAAATATTATCAGATACAGCCTAACGTACGGTTCATTCTGATTCAGCCCAACATATGATTTCTTCAACTACTCCAACATGGCCTAGCGTACGACCCATTGGGATCTTCATTCCTCAGATACTACCTAGCGTACGGTACATTCTGAGGTGTAGTCTAGCGTGTGACTACTTTCTTCAGATACAGCCTAATGTACGGCTCCTTCTGCAACTCCAATACGGCCTAGCGTACGACCCATTTGGATGTTCATCCCCTCAGATACGATCTAGCGTACGATCCATTCTGATCTTTATTCCTCAGATACTACCTGGCGTGCGGTACATTCTGAAACGTGGTCTAGCGTACGACTCCCTTTTCATCCTCAGATACAGCCTAATGGACGGCTCATTCTGCAACTCAGATACGATCTAGCGTACGATCCATTCTGATCTTTCATCCCCAGTGAAGTCACCCACCTAATGGACAACTCATTATGTTATTCAGATACGGTCTAGCGTATGATCCATTCTGATCCTTTACCCCCAGCAGCGTATGACACACTCTGACTCCCCAGCGAAGTCGACAGCCTAATGGATGACTCACTATACGGTCTAGCGTATGACCCGGTATGACACCCATGTCTTCAGATATCGTCTAATGTACGACGCACTCTAAAGCTCTCATCATCAAACTTTCTGGATGGCATCGTTAAGCCCATCTCCATCAAGACTAATTGACAAGTGCAAATTTTTGGGGCATTCTAAGTGTTCAATAATCTTCCACCTCCAGACCACGAATGGTATACATGTCATTCTAACTCTCTCGGTTCAAGAATATTGAACAGGGGCAGCTGTCATACCCCAACATTTGCCCGTTAATCTTGCAAAACACTCTTCAGGACACTCCAACTCATTTTTCAAAGACATTGACCTTAAAGGAATAAAGGCCCAGCTCACAAGTGGCCCAATCCAGAAAAAGACTTAAACCGGCATGCTCGCTAGGCGAGCAAATCCTTCGCCTAGCGAACCCTTCGCTACAACACTCGCCTAGCGAAGCTTGCGAATACCAGAAAATTCTGGGCTTCATTCTGAGCCCATTAGGTCACAACAAACCATTATAAATACCAACATTTCAGTCAGAAGGAGAGGAGAATGGAGGCGGACGAAAACCCTAGCAAGGAAACCCTAACAGAAGCAACCGAGCAAACCCTGGAGGCTAACCAAGAGAATTCAGAGCAACCCTAAAGGAAACCCAGAAGGCGACTCATCTACACAAAGGCTACCTCCGCCCAACTCAATCCGGCACCAACCCTAAGAGTGATCTGCCAATTCAACGTTGCAATTCAATTGCAAACAGGTTTGCATTACTATTACCGCTTTATGTTCTTAATTTGCATGTGGCATTATGATTGAATTTATAAAAATATCTTAAGCTTTGCATGTGAATTTAAGTATGTATGAATATCTTGAACGTTTAACCATGTAATTTCTGTGATAGATGCCATAGGGGTGAAGTTTGCTGGAATCGTACTGTTCTAAAATTCAAACCCGCAGCCGCTCGCTAGCACATCGCTAAGCGAGCATGTAGCGAGCATTCGCTAAGCCTTCGCTAGGCGAGGCAGGAGCGAACGTGACAGTCGCTGTTTTTTTTTTCTGTTTTGTCTTATGCTTGTCTGATCTGTTTTATTCTAACCATGTGTTATTTTGCCTGACATTTCTACCACTGTGTTCCTTTTGTGGTGCAATTCTCAATTGCACCCTGATTTGGTATTCTGACCTGTTTGCTGAATTTTATAAGGATTCACATACTCCCGGAAAAGGTAGCCTAGGTATTCCACTTTATTTGTGGGATACCCTTATGGAGATTCACCCTAATTACCTAATTAATTGTAAAATATTGCCTTTGAATATGTGATCTTGGACCTCTCTTTGTTGCCTTACGGTATTACGGTATTATGGTCATGTCCCGCGAAAGTGGGGGTACACTTAGCAAAGACCCTTTGATTAAATCATCATGCCCCTATAAGATAAATCATAGTCCCTCGGATGTTGCCTTCGAATATATGATTTTGTCCCTCGATGACCCTTCGTTGTAGCCTGCGGTTAAATGATGATTGTCCCTTCGAATGCTAAGGTATCCCTACAAATGTTGCCTTCAATGACCAATCGATGACCCTGCGATGTCCCTTTACATCCAAAGGATAAGACTACTTACTTCCCAATAGTAAGGACAGTTTTACCCTCATAAGGATAGGAACTACCTATAAAGACCTCGGGTAGGTATAACTCTTAAATGCTTACTCACAACTTAAAATACGTTTCACACCTTTCAAAACATCTTTTAGAAAATCACCACTTGGTATACATTCATACTAGAATCATTACCGAGTTATATTTTTCTAAACAACTTTCAAAACTAAACGAGATAACCACTTTGTATACATTCGTACAAGAATCATTACAAAGTTAAATTCTCCTTTTCTAAACATTTCTCAAACACTTTTTCAGACAAGAAAAACATAAGTGATTAAGAAATTAAGAGCCCATGGATAACCATGGATACAAAGGGTGCTAACACCTTCCCTTTGTATAATGTACCTCCCGAACCCAAAATCTAATCAAGGTCTTTCCTGTTCTTTTCCATCTTTCCTTATTGGATAAAAGAAAAGTCGGTGGCGACTCTTGCTAACCGCGACATTTGCTTTACAAAGCAAAAACACACAAAGTCAGTTCACCGTATGACACGTTGCCTTCGACTTCTGTTGTTAATATTGCTGATGTGAGCGGGTTGACCCGTAGTGGTCGTGTGTTTTCAGCGCCCAAGCCTCACGTTGTTTCGGATTCTGCTGAGCGCCCGGTTGGGACCACGGTGAATGTTCCGAATCTGGCACCTGTTGCCAAACCCTCCTCTGTACAAAAGCCTCCTGCTTCTTCTGTTGGACCGAGTGGCACTGTGAACGAAGAATGTGATGAGATACTGAGGCTCATCAAGAAGAGTGAGTACAATGTTGTAGATCAACTTCTACAAACGCCATCCAAAATCTCCGTGCTTTCGTTGCTTCTGAATTTAGAACCTCATAGGGAGGCTCTGCAGAAAGTTCTGGACCTGGCATATGTCGATCATGATGTCACCATAGAACAGTTTGACAGTATAGTTGCAAACATCACTGCTTGCAACACTTTGAGTTTCTGTGACGCTGATCTCCTTGAGGAGGGAAGAGACCACAACATGGCTCTACATATTTCCATGAATTGCAAGACTGATGCCATGTCTAATGTGCTAGTGGACACTGGGTCATCCTTAAATGTATTGCCAAAAACCACACTCTCTCGATTGTCATATCAAGGGCCTCCCATGAGGCAGAGTGGTGTTGTTGTGAAGGCTTTTGATGGGTCGTGCAAAACCGTGATTGGGGAAGTTGATCTCCCAATCAAGATTGGACCAAGTGATTTCCAAGTTACCTTCCAGGTTATGGATATCCACCCATCTTATAGCTGTCTCCTTGGCAGACCATGGATTCACGAGGCTGGCGCCGTGACATCCACCCTACACCAGAAGCTGAAATTTGTTAAGAACAAGAAACTGGTTGTGGTAGGGGGAGAAAAGGCTCTCCTGGTTAGCCACTTGTCTTCTTTCTCATATATTGATGCTGAGGATGAAGTTGGAACGCCGTTCCAAGCTTTGTCTATTGCTGAGCCGATTGAGAAGAAGTCTCCTTCATTTGCTTCCTACCGTGATGCGAAACTGGCCATTGAATATGGTGCAGTTGCTGGTTTAGGGAAGATGATTGAGCTTGAAGACAATAAGTCCCGGGCTGGCATTGGCTATTCTTCTGGGGCATTCAACGAGCATGGGTTGTTCAAGAGTGGAGGTTTCATCCACGCTGATCGAGCTGAAGAAGCTGCTGCTATTCTGGAAGAGGATGCAGAAGATTTGAGCAACTTCATCATACCTGGTGGTGTCTTCCATAATTGGGTCGCTGTAGATGTTCCTACGGTCATTCATAGATCAGAGTAATGGTTCACTTTGTTGAAAACCCTTCTCCCATGCCAAAAGGAGAAGTGATGACATTGTTGGCAGCATTTATACAATGATATTTTCATTCAATTAATGCATTGTTAAACATTTGTTTTTCCATTTGTTTTCACTTTTTGCTTTTTGCATGAAATCAGTGATCACAAAAAACCATAAAAACAAGAATAAAAAGCAATCTTTTTCATCTGCATAATGATTTGCTTGTTTAAATTCTGAAGTTTTTATTAACCAAAATCATTATGCAGGGATTTCTAAACCCATTGAACATAATGATCCAACGCCATCTCCCAATCTTGAATTCCCTGTATTTGAGGTAGAGGAAGATGATGTTGAAGGGGATTCCTGATGAGATTACCCGTCTTCTTGAGCATGAAAAGAAGATCATTCAGCTGTATCTTGAGAATCAGCAAACAGTCAAACTGGGGCATTACAAATGTAATGTAAAAAAAAAAAAAAAAAAAAAAAAAAAAAGAGGGTGAAAAACAAAATAAAAAAAAAAAAAAAACAAAAAAAAATCAATTTTTTTTTCAAAAGAAAAAGAAAAAGTATACCCGCAAATCCCTAGTTGACTGATGCTGAATGGATTCAGAGTCGTTATGACCAGCTGAATTTGATTGAAGAGAAGCGATTGACTGCCATGTGCCATGGTCAGTTATATCAGCAGAGAATGAAGAAATCATTCGATAAGAAGGTCAAGCCTCGTGTGTTCCGAGAAGGTGACCTTGTGCTCAAGAAAGTCTTGTCTTTCGCGCCCGATTCCAGGGGCAAGTGGATTCCAAACTATGAGGGTCCATATGTTGTTAAGAGAGCCTTTTCAGGCGGAGCTTTGATGCTCACAACTATGGATGGGGAGGATTTCACTCGTCCTGTGAATTCAGATGCAGTCAAGAAATACTTTGCCTAAAAAAAGTATATGAAAAACAGAATAGCTCGCTAAGTTGAAAACCCGAAAGGGCGGCTTAGGCAAAAATGAGCGTCTCGGTGGAGAACCCGCAAGGGCGATCCAGGCAAAAATTAGAGACATAAAAAAGGATATTTGCATCCCGCTAGATTGAGTACCTCACCCTGGGGCAATCTAGGCAAAAATTAAGGATTTGGAAAATAACTGCATCCTGACAAGACTTTCTGTTCCGCAACTGTCTTTTCGTTAGAAGTTCTCGATTCGTCGTCAACTGAAGCTTCGAATACATCGAGATTCAAATTGGTAGAGAAAGGATCATTATGTTCAATGTAGCCCTCTTCCAATATATATCACTGATTTCAAATTTGTACAGATCTATGGAGTCTTGCCATTTGCAGGCTACCATTCCATCAAATCAATTTGAGCTTTTATCCAATTATTTGCACTCTTATTTGTTTCAATTCAACAAATGTTTTGCATGTTTTAATTGATGAAATGTCAGTGTTTTAAACAGATAAAATTTTTAAAATTGTTGTTTTAAACAAAGTGAACATTCACAATGATGAAAGGATACTCAAGAATTTCTCAGTGCTCTCCCAAGGGTGGCATGATTTCTAGCAGGTAAGACATTTTGTTCATATTCCTGGCATGGTTGTATCCTCTTTCTCCTTTTCTGTTGGTGGGGTTGTTCCCCAAGCAGAGTTGTTGGTGGGGTTGTTCCCCAAGCAGAGCTTTTGTTGGGGTTGTTCCCCAAGCAGAGTGTTTGATAGAGACTTCATAGTCTTCTCCAACAGTATTCTCTCCCTAGCATGGGTGTTTTTCCTTTGGAAGATTCAGTGGTGGTGGGTTGACATCCCAGTATCTCATCACTTTCCTCAGCACGGTCGCTTTCTTTTTGGAAGACTCAGTGAGTTGGTGGGTTGACACCCCGTTACTTTGTCTATTTTCCTCGGTGAAGTCGCTGACATATTTGTTGATGTGATATACTGCATTTTATGCTATATCTCCCCATCGGAGTGCTTGTAGAGGTTTTCACCTCTTATCCCTTCAGCAGGGTAGTGATATTTTCCTCCTCAACAGTTGTTGGTTTCTTTTTGGAAGGTCCAGATTTGGTGGTTGATCCCCAGACTCCTCCTCGTCCCCAGTGGATTCCCCAGTAAGGTCGCCAGTAGATTTGTGGCATAGTGGATTGTAGTTGTGATTTCCCCAGAGTCCCCGCCAGAGTTGGTATCCCCAACAGAATCAGGATCCCCGCCAGAGTTTGTTTGCCCCAATAGGGTTGGTCGGTGATCTATTATCCAGAGATTTGGTTGATTCCCTGATGCTTCTGATCCCTAGTAGAGTGGCTTATTGCAGAATCTACTTGTGTGATCTTTTTTCTTCCTTCAGTGGGTTTGTCCCTGATGGAGTGACTGACAGTTTTCCCAGTAGAGTTGCTTGTGCAGTTAGATTCTATGTGGATGATCTGTTCTCCCTTTGTGGGTTGTTCCCCAACGGAGTTATTTGGAGTTGCCTTCGTGGCAGTTCTCGCCTGTGCAGTGAACTCTTGTTCCCCTGCAGATATCTCGGGATTTCTCCATTTCCCCAACAGATTTGTCTTTGTGGCTGTTTATGCCTGTTGTGACTTTCTGTACCCCAGTTGGGTTGGTTGTTGATCCAACACTCAGAGATTTTGTGATATCTCTGACCTCTCTTGCCTCCCCGCAGATCTTTGCTTTTCAGCTTGAAGATCTCCAGCAGATTGGCTCTCCAGTTGGATTTCTTGGATTTTCCTCTGGAAGTATAGTACCGGGCGTTTGATTCCTGGGCCTGTTTGTGTTAGATATGTCTGTTTTGTCAGCATTCATCAAACATAAATTCCGGATATTCATGCATACTCATAAACATTCAGATATTCATGTTGCATTTTTTCCATATATCTTTTGTTTGTTGTCTCCTGCTGTGGGTGATATAGATCTCCACAATAGATCTCCCCCCAAGCAGATGTCAGGTGTTTAATCTCTCAATATAGAGTCAGCCCATAAGTAGAAAGTGTTTGTCTTTCCTTCTGCAGTTCCCCACTGAGATATATCCTCGTGGATGACGGTTTCTTCTGTTTCCTCCCAACACATATATTGGGATGGATTTTCCTATTTGAGTTATATCCTCATTAGGACGAGTCTTAATTCAGTCTGTCTTTTTGGTATGATTCTGAATTGGCTATTTGTCAACTGTTTCTTGTGCTTCCCTGTGGAATAAATGAATGAATTGTCCAGTAACTGGCAATAATTCTTTTATCCCCAGCGGAATCTTTTTGGGCCTCTACCCTTATACCGGTAGTTGTAAGTCCTATATTCCTTTTCCTCTTGGCGGAATTTGTGGTTATATACCTTTTATTCCTCAGCAAGAGATGTTGGTTTTCTACCCAGTAATCGGTAGTTGTAAATCCTAGTTTTTCTGCTCCTCAGCAGTTTGTGGTTTGTTATAAACCCTATGTTGTTTCCCGTGCGGATTTGTGATTCTTTCATTCCCCACGCGGAGTCGTTGGTTTTCTACCCCGTATTCGGTAGATGTAAACCCTACTTTTTATCCTCATCAGAGTTGTTGGCTACTACCCAGTATTCGGTAGTTGTAAGTCCTATCTCTTTTCCCCTAGCAGAGGTAACCTTTGTGGTTCATTCTGGATGACGGTGGATTTTGTGGTCTTCTACCCAGTATTCGATAGTTGTAAATCCTATGTTGTTGCGGTTTTATCCCCAACGGAGTCTGCTTCTTTGTGGAATAAGTTGAATAATTGCTCAGTATTTGGCATTCATTCACTCTATTCCCAGCTGAGTCTTTGGTTTTCTACCCAGTAGTCGGTAGTGTTAAACCTCTTGTTTCCTCAGCCAGAATTTGGTCTTCTACCCCGTATTCGGTAGTTGTAAACCCTAATTGCTCCCTTTGCAGAGTTAACCTTGTTGCTCATCCTAACCGATGATGGTTACTCTTTGTGGTTATCTTCATCCAGTATTCGATGTTGATATTCCTCCCTTGCTTCTGGATAATTTCCGTTTGCTAGCAATTGTATCCCCATCAAATCTTCTTCTGGATAATTGTCGTTTGCCTGCAATTTTATCCCCTTTGAAGTCGCCAGCAAGTCCTTGTGGGTAAGTGTTGTTTATGCAATTCATCCCCAGCGAGTCTTCTTTCATTTACCCGTTTGCTTGGTAATGATTGTTGCTCCCTTTGATCGGTCATCTTTATATACCTAGTGTTGGTATCCCGATGCCTTTCTTTTCGGTTGATTTATCCTTTATTAACCCAGTAACCGGTTGTGGATAATCTTCCATGCGAGTATGTTATCCACGTTCTGACGGTAATGGATAATATATCTCATGCACTCTTCAGTCGAAGCCTGTTGTGTTTCCCCGGTCGAGTAAGATTCGTATTCTTTTACGGAATTGAATATTTCTTTGTTTCTTGGATAATTGTCGGATGCTTGCAATTTATCCCCTGTGAGTTATCTTTCGTTTACCCTGTTGTTGTTGGTAACGATTGTCTCTCTTTTTGGTTGGTCACCTATTATATACCCAGTAACCGGTATCTCTGGTGTCTCTTCCTTTTCGAGTATATTATTCATGTTCTGACGGTAATGAATAATATATCTCTTTCGCTCTTTGGTTGAAATCCTTTGTTGATTTTCCCCATTGGAGTAAGATTCGTATTCTTTGTAGAATCGAATATCCATCCTTTAACAATTTTGTGTTCAGGATGATGAGTGTTTTGGCATATATACCAATTCACGCTTTCGATAGGTCACTTATTATATACCCAGTAACCGGTATCCCTGGTGTTCCTTCCATGCGAGTGTATTATCTACGTTCTGACGGTAATAGATAATATATCTCATGCGAGTATACTATCCACGTTCTGACGGTAATGGATATTATATCTCATGCGCTCATTGGGTTTGTGTCCCCAGCTGAGTAAGATTCGTTTTCCCGTTGCGGATTCGAATGTCCATCCTGTAAGTCGATTTGCTTTTTCAAGCCCTCCTTTCGGATGATGAGTGTCTTGGCATATATACCAATTCACGCTTTGGTCGGTCACCTATTATATACCCAGTAACCGGTATCCCTGGTGTTCCTTCCTTTCTGCTCCCTATTATGACCTTGGTCCCCTGTGGAGTCAGATTTTCCTGAGTTGATGTACCTTTTTCAGGTCTTTCTCAGATGTTTGGTTGATTGATATCTCTCACCCTTATACCGGTCTTAGATATTCATTCTTCCTGAGTTTGTTACCCTTATACCGGTAACACCTCATTCTTTGTTGCTTCCCTAGTAGGAGAGTCTCTTTGTTAAACCTTCTCCAGTGGAGTTTCCGTTGTGATTTTACCCTTTTGTTGTATTGGCGTTTTCCCCAATATATGCAATTCCTTCCCCGGCAGGGAGGTTCTGTGTGAATCTTTCCCCAGTCTGAGTCCGTATTTTTATCCAAAGTATCCTTTGTGGATAGTTTGAGTCAGCTTGTGTCTTTCCAATGGATGTGTCTTCCTTTGGAATTCTTCTTGTTCCCAGTTTGAGCTCTTTACCCCCCAGTGAGGTCTCCAGTCCAGTCGTGTCCTGTTCACGCCGTGTCAGTTTTACCCTAATTCAGAGTCGTGTCCTGCTCACGCATTCTTTTTCTTTTTCTTTTTCTTTTTCCCCATGAGAGTCTTGTTAGAGTCTATGTTCCTGGTGAGTGTATTACTCCGATGGATTGTCTTTTCCTTCTTTGTGGACCCATATCCCCCATAGAGTTTTGTTTGTCTTGGCATGCATACATCTGCATCATGAGGTCTCTTAGGGACCAAAATTTGTCTCATTACTATTATTTAAGCCCATTCTACCGCGTCGAGATGAAGATTTCTAAACTTCACTTCTCCGGTTAGAATGACCTTAAATAGGGGCATCTGTAAGACCCCAATTTTGTCCCTAAGATCCTTCATGGCATCATATCATATCATTTCATTGCCTCAAGGATCATTGTGCACCTTGCCTCTTTCCCTGTGGGTTGGTTATCTTTTTTAGAGTGATTCTTGATCACCAAGCATGTTTTGCATTTGTATAGCATTGCTTTTCTTTTTACCACTAACCAAAAGTACAAAAATATGTCATCTAACCTTGTTACTTGCAGATGAAGCAACCACAGGTCAAGGCAGTCAAAGGCAGTCATTGAGCAATAGATGGTGGCCATTCTTGAGAATTTGGACGCCACAATCATTCACAAGAGCTTATATGAGTTATGTTATCATGTTGAATCAAAATCCCAAGTGGTAGAGGCTTGAATTTCATCAGAACATTGTCAGGTCAACTGAAGGCCTAGAAAGTCAACTGCCAAGTCAACAGTGGATTTGGAGGTGGGAAGTGATTAGAAATACTTCATTCATGTTCAAACAGGTCTCATTTGACATTTCAAACATCAACTTTGAAGAAAATAAAGTCAGGTCAAAACTTTCCAAAAATAGAAAGTGACCTATAATTCAAATTTGCCAAAAAGGGAAAGGTTTTCATCCAACTTCAACTTCAAATTACATCATCAAGAATGCTTCAAATGAAATTTTGTTGAACATGGAAGTTGTAGATTTTTCTCTCCCATTTCCAAAAAGTCCAAGATCATCCATTTCTCATGTGTGGTTAAGGAGATATGATCAAAACATGGCCAAGTGTACATGAAGATTCAAATGTGCATAACTTCTCAACCAAAGCTCCAATTCAAGTGGCTCTTTTTGCATTATTCTTGTTTTGACCTATAATTTCAAAATCTTGCATTGCATTGCATCAATTGTCATCACATGAATACTTGCCAATTTTGGGATTTTTGGAGGGAAAGTTCATCATTTAAATTTGGTGCATAATTTGGATATTTGGCCTTCACCATTGGTTTCAAAAATGCATTTTAAGTGAAAAACAAATAATTTCGTGTACTGTTCACATGCCATTTTCATGCATAAGGGTGAAATGCCCAATTTGCAAAACACCTCCAAACTTAATCCATTTTCATTAGCATTGGTTAATCTTGATTAGAGCATGATTAGGAGGGAGTATATAACATAAAACCCTAACAGAATTTCAGAAGAACAATCACAAATTTCAGATCTAAAAAATTCTTCAAACTTTTTCTCTCAAATTTTCTTCATATTTCTTCAAACCAAAGCACAATCCACTACTTGATTCATCACTCTGAAGCATCATTGATCATTATTGGACTTGGAATCACATGAATTCGTGCACATTGGAGCAGCTTGGAGCTTGAACTCATCCATGGTGAAATCAAATTCTGCTCGAATCAAGAACCATTGAACCTCAAGATCTCTTCCAAACACTTGTACAAGCTTGCTAGAGGAAGATTGAAGCATTGCAAGGCCTGATTCCATCGAATTCCAAAACTGCTCTTCAAGAGGTCACGAAATTGATTCTCTCTTTTCTCAAATTGCTTATGCTAATGTTGTAGATCATGTTGTTGTGGTTAATCTGAGCTTTGAATCATTAAAATTCATGCCATATTCATTGAGATTCGACTGTTTAAAGTTTTGATGATGAATCTTGTTTTGTTCGATCCTCATGATGTATGATGTTATACGCTTAGCCATTGCTCGATTCATGATCCTTGATGTTTGTGCTACATGAATATATGTCCATTGTTGAAAACTGGAGAAATTATTCATGATGTTCTTCACCAGTTCACTGTTCATGGTTGTTTGTTTGGGGATAACGATTCAGAGCCTAAGGCCACGGTTTGGATTTGCAAATGCCACGCGAAACCGTTCTCTTTTGTTTGTGCTAGGGTTAGCGTGTGGTTGGCTGCATGAGCGCCCATGCAGCGCTTCTGATTGGCCAAGGCGAATTTTAAGTGAAACGCAGCGTATAAGCCCTGGCGCCAATCTACCAAATTCAAATTAAATAAATATTATTCCATTAATCCATTTAATTGTTTCAATTTTTATTTCATTTTCATTTGCATCTTTAAAAATTCATAACTAATTCAAAAATGATCCAAAAAATGTGAGGATTTTCGCATTGAGTTTATTTTTCTCTCTAGTTTTTTATCACTATGATAACTCAAATTGTGCATGGCCTAGAAATTATTTTGTGCTAGGATGATTATACATGTATCCATTTTGACATTGCCTTGCTTATGCATTTGTGAAATCTTGGTTGTTGATCCAATGAATCTGAAAATTTGCATGATGAAACTAGACTCTTTGCTTGACATTTTGGTGTTGAGTTTGCATTTTTATCATTTGTCATTTCTGGTTTGTGATTTTTCTAAGTAGGTGTGACAATTTGTATAACACCTTTTGATGTTCATCTTATGCTATGTGTTTACCCTATCAAATAATGCTCAATTGCTCTGATTTTTTGTGTGTTGATCATATGAGATGTCTTGAATATGCATGAATTTTTCCATATTTTTGTGAATCATTTCTGATTTAATTGAGATTTTTCTTTCTGTTTGATCACTTTTGAGCTTTAAAATTGTCTTGAACTTCAATTAATCATGAAATGGATTTGGTAATTGATATTGATGTGAGACCTTTTGGATTGTTTCAAGATGTGTTTGAAGTTGATTCATGCTAATTTTCAGCTTCTGTTTTGAATTTTTTCTCCATCTTTGACCCTAGGCTTTGACCTAGTGGTTTGCTTCTCATGTTTGAGCTTTGATTTCAGGTTGAACATCCAAGTTATATGGTTCATTATGCTTCAACACTTGAGCATTTGATGTTTACTTTTGACTACTAACATTGTGTGTTTTGTAGGGTTGTTAACTCATTTGAGCTTGACTTGTGGCTTATTCCTTTGCTTATTGGGTTTGACTATTGATATTGATGTCGTCTGTTTGTCTGAGTTGTGTACTGATTTGTGTGATGTTTCCACAGGTACATAAGTTGCTTAAGTTCACTTTGAACTTGCTTTTGCTTGGTTGCTTAACCAATTAGGTATAACCTCTCTTCTTCATGTATTCTGGAAGACCTGGCCTGTTATGTGGTCAGGCACCTGTCTAAAGCCCTCCTTAAGAGGCAATGTCTTTGTGTGTTTATTTTTGTGCTAAGCAGGAAAAGTCCTTTGATAAGGCAATTGGCAGATAAAAGAGATGTGTAGTCCATCTCCTGCTACTCAGTGTGTCACTCACCTTGCTCACACCACATGTGTTGATGCATAGTGAGTAAAAGCCCAAGATCTTATAGAGTCAAATCATTTGTGGAGAAGAGTTCCAACTTTCTGAACTCCCACACCTTCTATTATTCAATGCTCTCCCTGACCAGGGATAAGAGCTATGAGGCACACCCCTCATCTCCATTTCATCTGCTTCACCCTAACTCTCAATGTTAGGGTTAAGAGCACAACTTACCCAATTCCAGTTGACTGTAAAGTCCAACCTTGCTTGAGCCTTATTGATTGTATATAGTGTGTGCTAATTGACTTGTTTGATTCATCTGTGCATATCTGCTTATGTGTGCCTTTGTGCATTTATCACCATTAATTGTACATCATTTCATGATCATTGTTCATTGCTTTGTGACACCTTTGTTTGTCCATTGAGGAGTCAATTGTAAGTCCATTTATTGGCAGTTGTTTCCTATGACCATTGAGGAGTCAATTGTAAGTCCAGCTATTGGCCATTGTTTCCTATGATCTGGTAGGAGTCGAGTATAAGACCATTTATTGGCAACTTGTTTCCTCTTTACTTTTGTTTTGTTTGTTGTGTGTGAGGAGTCAATTGTAAGCCCATTTATTGGCAGTTGTTTCCCATGATCATCCTTTGGAGATTGGTGTAAGTCCAGTTGATTGGCATCCGGTATCCATCTTTTGTTTTGGTTTAGGAGATTAGTGTAAGTCCAGTTGATTGGCATCTGATATCCATGTTTTGTTTTGCTTTTGGGAGACTAGTATAAGTCCATTGAGTGGCATCTGGTATCCATGTTTGTTTTAGGAGATTGGTATAATTCCAGTGATTGGCATCCGGTATCCATCTTTGTTAGCTTTGCCTGATACTTTGTTTACCTGTTATTTGCATTGTTGCCTATTCCAAAGGAATCACTTGAACCATCATCCATATGATCTCAAGAGGTGAACATCTAAGAAGTTTTACTTCCTCACCCTCCCCATTTTTTTTGTTTCCTTAAACCTTCATTTGCATGTTAATTCAAAACCTGAAAACTATTGTGCAAACATTTTCATCTCTTTTCAAATTAGAAACCTAGGCCTTAGGGCTTTGACTTTTTCAAACTCCATTTCATAATACTTCTTTGAATTGAATTCTAATCATACTTTGACCACTTTTTTTGTGAATAAATCCTAATTGGTTAATTTCACTCATTCAATTGTTTTGTGGCTTTGTCCATGCTTGATAAGTTTTCATACATTAGCCATAGGTTTGATTTATCCTAGTTGGTTGATGTTAATCTCACCTTTTGTCCTTAGTGATTGAATTGTAAGACTTCCTTGCTTATTATAGGGTTAACCCCTCACTAGCAAGTTGAAGTTGTTCTCACATGGTGGACTTGTTGTTTGTATAAGGTTGAGTTTTCTCCCGTGGATAACGAAAGACCTTAGGGCTTTTGTTTAAAATGAACTCACTCATATTTTGGAAATCTTTTAGCCGAACTACGGCGTTTTGATCCTTACCTTCCATGGAAAGGTACGTAGGCAACGGGTTCATCCGTTCAAACACAAAAACAATAAAAATTGTATATTCTTTTCTCATCCCTTCAATCCATGTTTGCACAATAAATATGTCATAAACAAATAAACATTTTGTACAACAAGCGTGAAAAGAGGTTCCCTAGGAGTACCTAGGACGTTTTGGGTGCCTAACACCTTCCCATTGCGTAATTAACCCCTTACCCAGATCTCTGACCTTTTCATTAGTTTTCTATGTGTAAAACTTCTTAGGCTTTTGTTCGCTTTTTAGCCATTCCTTTGGATAAATAAAAGTGCGGTGGTGACTCTATCTTTGTATGCTTTGATTTTGATTTAATCGATAAATCATAAAGTGACGAATACACCGCTACAAAACTGAAACAAGATAAAACAACAAACAAATGGGCAAAGGCTCAAATTTTATTGATAGAATGATAGTCCGAAAATGGCGTGACTCCATGGATTATTACAGAGTTGGAAAATGGTAAATACATGGAAAAGGCTACATTGAAATATAATGACCACTATTCTCCCTAACAAATTTGAATTTTGCTACGCTTTGAACTTCGGTCTAGGATGATTGAGTGAAAATCTTTGATAGGCATTGTTGCTTCAAATGATCAAGTCTGGCCTGATGCAGTTACTTGCCATAATCCCTAACTTTTTCCTAGATTGCCCTCTTAGGTGTTCAATCTACCGGGATGATCATTTTTCTATTTATGTCTCTAATTTTTTCCTGGACCACCTTTTCGGGTTCTAAATCCACAAAGAGGCTCATTTTTGCCTAAGCCGTCCTTTCATGTTTTCAACTTAGTGAGTTGTTCTTTTATTTTTCTAGGCAAAGTATTTCTTGACTGCATCAACATTCACAGGAGTAGGCAGCTCATCACCATCCATAGTCGTAAGAGTCATTGCACCTCCAAAGAAGGCTCTCTTAACAACATATGGGCCTTCATAATTAATGTTGAAAGACAAGATATTCTTGAGCACGAGGTCACATTCTCTGAATACGCGAGGTTGAACCTTCTTGTCAAATGCTTTCTTCATTCTTTTTTGATATAATTGGCCATGACACAAAGTTGTCATCCTCTTCTCTTCAATCAAGTTCAACTGATCATATCTGCTTTGACATCATTCAGCCTCAGACAATTTGGCTTCCATCAAGACTCACATTGGTGGGATATCAACCTCTATGGGGAGCATCACTTCCATGTCGTACTGAAGAGATAAAGTGGTTTCCTCTATTGAAGTGCGGACGAATGTATGATACCCATGCAAATAAAAAGGGAGCATCTTATGCCAATCCTTATATGTTACAATCATCTTCTGGATAATCTTCTTAATATTCTTATTTACAGCTTCAAAAACCACATTCATCTTAGGTCTGTAAGGAGAAGAGTCATGATGTTCAATTCTGAAGTCGTCACAAAGCTCTTTCATCATCTTATTATTCAAGTTCGACTCATTACCAATGGTGATATTACTTGGAATACCATATCGATAAATAATCTGGTTCTTTATAAATCTGACCATAACCTACTTGGTCACTTTAGCATAAGATGATGCTTCAACCCATTTGGTGAATAATCAATAGCCACCAGAATGAAACGATGTTCATTCGAAGCTTTGGGTTCAATCATACAAATCATGTCAATTCCCCACATAGAGAAAAGCCATGGGGATTAAATAATATTGATAAGAGTCGGAGGCACATGAATCTTATCAGCATAAATCTAACATTTACGAAACTTTTTCACATATTTATAGCAATCACATTTTGTAGATGTTTGATTGGTTGCATTTTATGTTAAAACACTAGCTGGACTCTAATGTCTTGATTGATGTCATGACATGCTGTAAAGATGTTTGATTAGCTGCATTTTGTGTTAGATCATCTAACTGTACTCTGATGTCTTGACTGATGTCATGACATACTTTAGTAGTATGTTGCAGGTTTAGCTAATACAGGATATACTGAATGTCAAACTAGATGTTATGACATTCATCCCTGACAGCAGATACTGAGGAATAGAACAGTTGGTGTTCTGTTATAACTAAATATTTATTTTCAGTCTGTTTATCAAGGGAATAACAGACCTGGCACAAGGCCTACTATCTGAATGTCAAACTGGATGTTATGACATTCATCATTGACAAGATATACTGAATAATATGCTGGTTGGTTTTCTGCTACATTTTAGTATGTATCTCAGTCTTTTCTTCAGGAGAACAACAAACCATGGCTTAAGGCTCTATGTGTAAATGTCAAATTGGATGTTTTGACATTTATTAATGTAAGCTGATACTGAAGTATGAACGGGTTGGTCCTCTACAGTACAACAACTTTGTACAGTCTGTTTTCAGGAAAATAACAGACTTAGCATATGGTCTATGATTTGGACGTCAAACTGAATGTTGTGACATTCATTCCTGACAGCATATGCTAAATTGTAGGTTGGTTAGTTTTTTTGTTTCAGCATTTTTCTCAGGCTATTCTTCAGGAATTCAACAGCTGAGCTAAAACCCAAGAAACTAACAACTAAGCTACAATTAATGAACCTAACAAATAGCCTATTTGTTAGTACCCTAATATGTGGAAATTAGGTTAACTTGTTTGACCTTAATTTCAGGAAATACAAGTACAAGGCCCAAGTGCTGCAATATAAAAGGATGACAATCCTTCATTCAGAACTCGGGGATTTTAGGCGTGAAGATTTTATTTGTTCATCATACTTCACTGCTGTATTTTTGTGTGTCTTGTATTAGGTGTATCTTGTGAGCCAAGCAATTATCACCTAGATGATTGCATTGGACTAGGGTGTTCATTGAGTTGTAAGTGTTGTGTCACTCTAAGCTTTTAAGCGTGAGTGTTGTGTATCTTGATTAAAGCTGTTAAGCACAATCAAGAGTTGTTTGAAGTGCGACT
Organism: Lathyrus oleraceus; assembly: GCF_024323335.1. Taxonomy (NCBI): domain Eukaryota; kingdom Viridiplantae; phylum Streptophyta; class Magnoliopsida; order Fabales; family Fabaceae; genus Lathyrus; species Lathyrus oleraceus. The sequence continues at coordinate 361,457,130 of NC_066584.1, forward strand.
TCACCATTAACTTTAATCTAATTAAAGGTTGTAATCACTGAGGTGATTGAGGGGGAGTGAGTAGGAACTCTGATCTTAGTGTAAGATTGAAATTGCATTGGGTAGGTATTAAGTGATAGGATTAAACAGTTGGTTTAAGGTCTGAATTAATACTACTAATAGTGGATTTCCTCCCTGGCTTGGTAGCCCCCAGACGTAGGTGTGTGTGACACCGAACTGGGTAAACAATTCCTTGTGTTATTTACTGCACTTACTTTTTAAGTTCTGCATAATTCTTGTCTGCGCAGAATTGGATTTCATAACATCTCGTGTGACATCGAATGTCTGTTAACTAGAATTTCAATTGGCATCAGAGTAGGCACCCTGCCTGTTAATTTCTGGGTGAGATCTAGGGAAGTTACTTTCTAGTACCATGGACAAGGATGTAGGATACTCAAATAGACCACCCATGCTGGATGGTTCTAACTATGATGACTGGAAGCCTCGTATGATAGCCTTCTTAAGGTCTCTAGATAGCAAAGTCTGGAGAGCTGTCAAGAAAGGAAGGGAACATCCAACGAAGACAGGGAAAGATGGAGTCAGTGTGCAAATTCCTGAAGAAGAGTGGGACAAGGAACAAGAGGCATTAGCCCTTGGAAATTCTAAGGCCTTGAATGCATTGTTCAATGGAATAAGCAAGAACATCTTCAGACTGGTGCACCACTGTGAGCTGGCTAAGGAAGTTTGGGATACCCTCAAGATAACTCATGAAGGTACCTCCAAGGTGAGGATGTCTAAACTTCAGATGCTGACCACCAAGTTTGAAAATCTGAGGATGAAAGAGGATGAGACTATTCATGACTTCCACATGAATATTCTTGAAATTGCCAACACCTCTGGTGGCTTAGGTGAGAAAATGGCTGAAGAGAAACTTGTAAGAAAGATTCTCAGGTCATTACCTAAGAGATTTGCCATGAAGGTCACTGCTATAGAAGAGGCTCAAGAGATATGCAATATGAAGGTGGATGAGCTTATTGGTTCTCTCCAAACCTTTGAAATGGGCTTGTGTGAGAATGTTGAAAAGAAGAACAAAAGCGTAGCTTTTGTATCAAATACTGAAGAAGATTCAGAAGCAGGAAGTACTGGAGGTGATGAAAGCATATCATAATCCATAGCCATGCTTGGGAGACAGTTCAACAAGTTCGTAAAGAAGATTGATCAAAAAGGTAGACCAAATGTCAAGAACATCTCGTCTGACATCAGGAAAAGATCAACTTCTGAAGAGAAGTTCAACCAAGGCAAGGGAATCCAGTGTCATGGATGTGAAGGTTTTGGACATGTTAGAGCTGAATGTCCTACTTATCTCAAGATGCAAAAGAAGGGGCTATCTGTCACATGATCTGAAGGAGATTCTGAGAGTGAATCTGAAGGAGAATCTGCTAAACATGTCACTGCACTAACTAGTGTTTGTGCCACTGATGATGACTCAAGTGGAGATGAACTGACCTTTGATGAACTAGCTGCATCATATAAAGAGCTATGTGTCAAAAGTGCAGAAGTGTGTGTACAAGGAGAAAAGCAGAGGAAACTCATCAAGGAGCTGGAGGATGAGAAACAGAAGCATCTGACAGTCATAGATGGTCTAAATGGTGAGATAACCTTGTTGACCTCCAAGCTAGATCAAATGACAAAATCAATCAGAATGCTAAATAAAGGAACAGACACTCTGGAAGAGATCCTAAAGGTGGGACAGAAGTCAAGAACCATGTCTGGTTTAGGCTTTGTGAAGAAATCCTCAGCTGAACTCAAACGCTCCAAGGCTGATGTTCAGAAATTCAAGCAGAAGTCACACCCAATGTCTCAACATCAGGGAACCAGGATGAGTAACCATCAGAAGAAGAAATTTCAGATATGGAGATGCCACTACTATGGTAGGTTTGGTCACATAAAAGCCTTCTGCTATAGGCTGCATGGTTATCCTAACCAAACCCCTCATGTCATACCTAAGCATAAGGCATATAAGCATAATGCCCCCATCAAGAAACGACAATGGTTTGCTAGGTTAGCTCACACAGCTCTAAGGGCATCTACCAGAGAAGACTGGTACTTTGATAGTGGTTGCTCAAGACATATGACTGGTATGGAGAATTTATTGGTGGATATACAACCCTACACTACCAGTTATGTGACCTTTGGTGATGGTGCTAAAGGAAAAATCAAAGGTGTGGGTAAGCTGGACAGCTCTGGAGTTCCAGAACTGAATAATGTGTTGTTAGTAAAAGGACTAACTGCTAATCTCATCAGCATAAGCCAGTTGTGTGATCAAGGGTTCTATGTTCAGTTCACCAAGGAGCTATGTGTTGTGACGAACGGAGATAATCAGGAAGTTATGAGAGGATCCAGATCCAAAGATAACGGTTACCTGTGGGAACCGAAAGTCTCAAACTACTCCACAATTTGCTCCTCAGCCAAGGAAGAACAGGAGGTGAAGCTGTGGCATAGACGCCTTGGTCATCTCCACTTAAGGGGAATGAAAAAGATCATATCCAAGGAAGCAGTTAGAGGAATCCCAAAGCTGCTTATTGATGAAGGAAGAGTCTGTGGAGAATGCCAGGTTGGCAAGCAAACCAAGATGCCATATCCTAAGCTGGGACATCCTACAACTTCAAAAACTCTGGAACTGTTGCACATGGACTTAATGGGACCTATGCAGGTTGAAAGTCTGGGTGGAAAGAGGTATGCCTATGTGGTTGTTGATGACCATTCCAGATACACTTGGATAAGCTTCATCAGAGAAAAGTCAGATGCATTTGATGTCTTCAAAGAACTGTGCATCAGACTTCAAAGGGAAAAGGACAGTTATATTGTCCGAATTAGGAGTGACCATGGAACGGAGTTTAAGAATTCCAAGTTTGATGAGTTTTGCTCGTCTAAAGGAATAAGTCATGAGTTTTCCTCTCCTATAACTCCTCAGCAAAATGGGATAGTTGAAAGGAAAAACAGAACTATTCAAGAATCTGCCAGGGCAATGATTCATGCAAAGAAGCTTCCTATGCACTTTTGGGCCGAAGCTATGAATACAGCTTGCTATGTTCACAATAGAGTTACCTTGAGAAAAGGAACCTCTTCCACTCTGTATGAAATATGGAAAGGCAGAAAACCCACTCTGAAGTACTTTCATATCTTTGGAAGCAAATGCTACATTCTTACAGATCGTGAACAGAGAAGGAAAATGGATCCCAGAAGTGATGAGGGTATATTCCTAGGATACTCAACTAACAACAGAGCCTACAGAGTGTTCAACTACAGGACCAATGTCCTGATGGAATCCATAAATGTTATTGTGGATGATAAAGAGGAAGGATTCGATGTCATAGAGGATGTTGGAACATTCCTTGATACTTCAACAGACATTCCAGTCAAGTCTGAAGAAGTACAGGAGACTCCTCCTGAATGTGAGGTAGATGCATCCACCAAAGTGCCGTCTATCAGAATTCAGAAAGACCACCCTAAGGATCTTATCATAGGGGATCCCAATAGTGGTGTGACTACCAGGTCAAGGGAAATTAGCTCAAATTCCTATTTTGTATCCAAGGTTGAACCTAAAAATGTGAAAGAAGCCCTAACTGATGAATATTGGATCAATGCCATGCAAGATGAACTGGAGCAGTTTAAAAGGAATGAAGTATGGGAGCTAGTTCCACGACCTGAAGGGACTAACGTCATTGGTACCAAGTGGATTTACAAGAACAAATCTGATGAGAAAGGAGTAATCACTAGAAATAAAGCAAGACTAGTGGCTCAAGGATATACTCAAGTTGAAGGGGTTGATTTTGATGAGACGTTTGCACCTGTTGCTAGACTTGAGTCAATCAGATTGTTGTTAGGTGTGGCCTGCATTCTGAAGTTCAAATTGTTCCAAATGGATGTGAAGAGTGCATTTTTAAATGGCTACTTAAATGAAGAAGTCTATGTGGAACAACCTAAAGGGTTCTGTGATCCTAACCAACCTAAACATGTGTACAAGTTGAGGAAAGCCTTGTATGGGTTGAAGCAAGCACCTAGAGCTTGGTATGAAAGGTTGACTGAATTTTTGACCTCTCATGGGTACAGAAAAGGTGGGATAGATAAGACCTTGTTTGTGAAGGATGAAGATGGCAAAATCATGATTGCCCAAATTTATGTGGATGATATTATCTTTGGTGGAATGTCAGAGCTAATGGTGAAACATTTTGTTCACCAGATGCAATCTGAGTTTGAAATGAGTCTGGTTGGGGAATTGACTTATTTTCTTGGAATGCAAGTTAACCAAATGGAGGATTCTATGTTTCTCTCCCAAAGCAAATATGCCAAAAACATAGTTAAGAAGTTTGGTATGGATAATGCTAGGCACAAGAGAACTCCTGCACCTACTCATTTAAAGTTAACCAAAGATGATGGAGGTCCCAGTTTTGATCAATGCTTGTATAGAAGCATGATAGGTAGTCTACTATATCTAACTGCAAGTAGACCTGATATTTCCTATGCAGTTGGAGAGTGTGCTAGATACCAAGCAGAACCCAAAGTGAGCTACTTAAATCAAGTCAAGAGGATTCTCAAATATGTCAATGGGACTTGTGACTATGGTATGTTATACTCTCATGGCTCTGAGCCTGTCTTATCTGGGTATTGTGATGCTGATTGGGCTGGGAGTGTTGATGACAGAAAAAGCACATCAGGAGGATGTTTCTTCTTGGGAAATAATCTCATATCATGGTTCAGCAAGAAACAGAACTGTGTATCACTATCCACTGCAGAGGTTGAGTACATAGCAGCTGGAAGCAGTTGTTCCCATTTGGTGTGGATGAAACAGATGCTTACTGAATACAATGTCTCTCAAAATGTCATGACATTGTTCTGTGACAATCTCAGTGCCATCAATATTTCCAAGAATCCCATCCAACACAGCAGGACCAAACATATTGACATTAGACATCACTTCATCAGAGATCTGGTGGAAGACAAAGTGATTACCTTGGAACATGTAGCCACTGAACTACAACTTGCTGACATTTTCACCAAGGCTCTGGATGCTACTCAGTTTGAAAATTTAAGGGGCAAACTGGGAATATGCCTCTCTGAGGATTTATAGCAACCAATGATGTTTGGGATGTATTGTTTAATATCTCAACCTATTAAACAATTGAAAGTATGCTATGACTGGACAACAGATCACAACTATGTTACTTGCTGCAAGTGTGGTAACAAGATGTTAAGGGGATATCCTAACATGAGACATCCTATGTATCTGCTGGACTTCAAGAAAGTGTTCAGGCAGGAGTGGTTCAAGATGTCAGACTCAAAGTCATGGCATCTGATATGGGTGTACCTGCTGTAAAGCAAGAGTGTGTGACTACTTGATCAAAGCTGTGAAGCAAGATCAAGTGGGTGATGTCTTGATCAAAGCTATAAAGCAAGATCAAGAGGGGGTATTCTTGATTGAAATTGTGAAGTAAAATCAAGAGTGTATTTCTGTCATTTGTGTGTAATTCTGTTTATTTTGGTCTGTAATTTAAAGTGTTGCTTTGGCAACATTTTTGACAAAAAGGGGGAGTAGCACCTGTGATGCCCCAGGACAACAGATTATGTGATTAAACAGATATTGAAGATCCTCTAATCCAGAGGTTGTGCTGCAACTGATGTTACACTTCTATGAGTGTGAGTGTGTGTTTGTGTGTGCTGCTGTTAGAAGTTTTTATTTAACTTCTATGTGTGTGATGCTGGTAGAAGTTTTTATTTAACTTCTGTATGTGTGCTGATTTGTGAAGTTCTTATTTAACTTCTATCTATGTGTTGAGTGTGTTGTTGCTCTGACTGTATTAGCTAGGTTTTTCCCTACTAGATGTGTGGTTTCCGCTGCTGTGAACTCTGTTGTGGTGCCAAGCTATTTTAGCCAAAAATTTGCCAAAGGGGGAATTTGTAGACGTTTGATTGGCTGCATTTTATGTTAAAACACTAGCTGGACTCTAATGTCTTGACTGATGTCATGACATGCTGTAAAGATGTTTGATTAGCTACATTTTGTGTTAGATCATCTAACTGTACTCTGATGTCTTGACTGATGTCATGACATACTTGAGTAGTATGCTGCAGGTTTAGCTAATACAGGATATACTGAATGTCAAACTAGATGTTATGACATTCATCCCTGACAGCAGATACTGAGGAATAGAACAGTTGGTGTTCTGTTATAACTCAGTATTTATTTTCAGTCTGTTTATCAAGGGAATAACATACCTGGCACAAGGCCTACTGTCTGAATGTCAAACTGGATGTTATGACATTCATCATTGACAACATATACTGAATAATAGGCAGGTTGGTTTTCTGCTACATTTCAGTATGTATCTCAGTCTGTTCTTCAGGAGAACAACAGACCATGGCTTAAGGCTCTATGTGTAAATGTCAAATTGGATGTTTTGACATTTATTAATGTAAGCTGATACTGAAGTGTGAACGGGTTGGTCCTCTACAGTACAACAACTTTCTACAGTCTGTTTTCAGGAAAATAACAGACTTAGCATATGGTCTATGATTTGGACATCAAACTGAATGTTGTGACATTCATTCCTGACAGCATATGCTAAATTGTAGGTTGGTTAGTTTTCCTGTTTCAGCATTTTTCTCAGGCTATTCTTCAGGAATTCAACAGCTGAGCTAAAATCCAGGAAACTAACAACTAAGCTACAATTAATGAACCTAACAAATAGCCTATTTGTTAGTACCCTAATATGTGGAAATTAGGTTAACTTGCTTGACCTTAATTTCAGGAAATACAAGTACAAGGCCCAAGTGCTGCAATATAAAAGGATGGCAATCCTTCATTCAGAACTCGGGGATTTTAGGCGTGAAGATTTTATTTGTTCATCATACTTCACTGCTGTATTTTTGTGTGTCTTGTATTAGGTGTATCTTGTGAGCCAAGCAATTATCACCTAGATGATTGCATTGGACTAGGGTGTTCATTGAGTTGTAAGTGTTATGTCACTCTAAGCTTTTAAGCGTGAGTGTTGTGTATCTTGATTAAAGTTGTTAAACACAATCAAGAGTTGTTTGAAGTGTGACTTCACCATTAACTTTAATCTAATTAAAGGTTGTAATCACTGAGGTGATTGAGGGGGAGTGAGTAGGAACTCTGATCTTAGTGTAAGATTGAAATTGCATTGGGTAGGTATTAAGTGATAGGATTAAACAGTTGGTTTAAGGTCTGAATTAATACTACTAATAGTGGATTTCCTCCCTGGCTTGGTAGCCCCCAGACGTAGGTGTGTGTGACACCGAACTGGGTAAACAATTCCTTGTGTTATTTACTGCACTTACTTTTTAAGTTCTACATAATTCTTGTCTGCGCAGAATTGGATGTCATAACATCCTGTGTGACATCGAAAGTCTGTTAACTAGAATTTCATATTTCATTGTCAGCCAATAGTAACCTACCCTTAACATCTTTTTAGCCATTGCATGTCCATTGGCATGAGTGCCAAAGGATCATTCATGAACTTCTTGCATTAACATTCCTACTTCGTGTTTATCCACACATCTGAGCAAGACCATGTCAAATTTTATCTTGTATAATATTTCTTCATTTAGAAATAAATTATCATCCAGTCTTCTCAAAGTCTTCTTATCATTGTTGGATGCCCCTAGCGGGTACTCCTGATTTTGAAGAAAACACTTGATATCATGATACCAAGGCTTATCAATTGTGACTTCTTCTGCTGGAAACACATGAGCAGGCCTATCAAGGCGCATAATTTTGATCTTAGACGTGTCATTCCAATGATTTACTTTATACATAGAAGGAAAAGTAGCCAAAGCATCCGCCATCTGATTCTTTTCACGAGGTATATGATGAAACTCAACTTTATTAAAGAAAGTTAATAACCTCCTTGCATAATCTTTGGTCACAAATTTGAACTCATTTGGATTTGGCATGAAGGAGTTATGCATTTTAGAAGTTGAGGAAAATCACTTGTTCAATGGTAACGACCCAAAATGACCTATAATGTTTTCTCTTGGAACATGCATTTGCAAGTTGAATTTGAACTTTTTCCAAACATCAAAGTTGAATTAGACATATTGAATTTGATCATGGAATTTTAATGGATTTCATCTCATAAAAAATGGGAAAGTTATGGTCTTGGGAAGTTGACCTCCTAACTAGGGTTCAGACAAAATGACCTATAATCTTTCACCATAAAAAATGACTTTCCAAGTAAAAACTAGCTCTTGACTTAAACATGAAAGTTGTTTGGAATGTCATAAGGAGTAACTTGTATATTGGAATAATTTTCATATGACAAAAATTGTAGGAGATAGGGTCTAGGGAACCCCAGTTTTGACCAGATGACTTTGTTTGGTCAACCACCATGAACCATCTTGCAAACTTGGAATTCTCTTGATTTTTGGGACTCATGGAGGATCATATATGTGTAAGATGATATAATATGAAGTATACCTTGAAATATTTGATCAAATTTTGAAGAAACTTGTTGATGAAGTCACACAAGATACCCATATGAATTAGGGTTTCCAAGGCAAACAAGCTTCAAACTCTTGATGATTTCTTGATCAAAATGATATGTGAAGACCATGGGGATCCATAAATGATGTCTAGAGTCAATGTGAACCATTTCTTGATTAGTCTCCTTGCATTGATGGTCTTAAACCCTAGATATGAGCTTGATGAAGCATAAGTGAGCCTACAAAAGAAACAAAACTATACATAGACATATTTTTGGTATTTTGGTTAGTAAGTAATGAAAAGAAAAGTATGATATAATCAAATGTGCTTGGTGACCTCTCCCAATGCAAATCCAATGAATGAATGATAAAGAGGATGCCAAGGTGTGATCCCAAAGCCAATACAAATGGTTAGATAGCCTGAGGGATCTTAGGGTCAAAATTGGGGTCTTACAACTAGCGCGATAAGCCCCACTAAGAATCCTATACTTAATTCAAGTACTAAACATATGAAAATCCAACACCATTTCCTTAGGGATCATGTTGAAAAAATCGATGTTATTTTTTAATACATGGATACACAAAATCATCTTATTGATATATTTACAAAATTGTTATCCTCTGAACCTTTTCACAAGATACGTAGGGAATTGGGAATCCTGGACTCTTCGTATTTTAAATAGATTTGGATTCCTATTTCATTTCATTTGTTATTTGCATTATATTATACACTAATATTTTCTTGTAGCAAGTTATCTTAACCAACCCTATTGGTATTTTTCTACAACTCTCATATTTTTAAATATTATTGTGTGTATTTTGTTCTACAATGTTCATTTGCTTACTTCTTACATTTCTTATTTCATTCATTCATAAGTTGATGTATGATTGTTCATTTTTGCATTAAAAACCTTTTTAAATGCATCATGTTAATTATGTGCATTTGAGCATTATTGTATTTGTTCATGCATTATTTAATCTTCCATTCATAGTAGTTTTGACCATACAATTATGTTTTGTTCTGTATTTGCATGTTTAATTGCATATTTGTTGCATTTATCATGTCTATCTTTGTATTATGTATTTGATATTTTATGTTGTATATTCTTCTTAGGTATGTATAGCTCATTTATTTCTCTGAAATATCGTTTGTGTTGCTGGTTATTTTGCGTTTAGGCTCATTATCATTTATTTCTTTTGATCTTGTCAAAGGGGAGGAAGTTGTAATGTGAGTGTGGATTTGTTTTATGCAGTTTATGATGTTGTGTATGTGGTGCAACTTCTGTTAAATTTGTTTTGTATGATGTCAAAACTATGATACTTTAGTGTTAATGTATATTGGACGATATCCTCTGATTCTCTATGTGTATCTTAGCATTAGAAAGCATAAAAGCATTTGGAAATAAGTTGGAAAAGGTCTTATGCATCAAACATGCATAAAAAATCAATTTTTGTGAATAATGGCATTACAGGTCGACACATGCAATTACAGGTCGACCTACAGGTCGACACATACATATACAGGTCGACATATGGAAAAAAAATTCTTTGCTATAGATCGACACATGCGTTCTATAGGTCAACACATGTGTTGTAGTATTAACGCTTGTAGCTTCTGTTTCATGTGCCGACTCTTTAGGTCGACACATAGGAAGCGCATAACATTCATAGGTCGATACATGACCTTAGACATGTTGACTTATGCGTCGAACATGTCGATATATGACTTTCATAGGTCGACCTTTGCAATGTATTTTTTCAAAAATTCATATTTTTCTCAAGTCATTTGCATTCCTTTTTGCCCTAAAACACCCATGCATATAAATATTTCATGCATGCATCATTCTCTAGTAAGATTTCTAGAGTGAGTAAAACCTCTATGAATCCAGGATTTCAAAGCATTATCATCATCTTCAACTTCATCTATGCATGCACACAATCTAACTACACATAATAATTTTTGATTGGGTGCCATCTAGATTAGGGTTGATAACATAAAATTAGGTTTGTTGTACCAAAAATATTGGGTTGAGAACTTTGAGGGACTCAAATCAGAAAAACAAGTTAGGGTTTCCTTCAAGATGTCTTAGGGTTTCAAGGTTTTGGACAAGATTGTGCAATTCAGATTTGATCGAGTGAAATCCTTGGGATAAGGGGTGCCTTGCAAGTGAGTAGCGTGAGACGGTGGATCGTGTTGGCAAATCTTGGGTTTTAACAAGTGTGCGCTTGTGATTAATTCAATCGGGTGAAAGCCTTAGGACAAGGAGTGCGTTGCAAGGAAGTAGCAAAAACAGGTGAATTGAAGCGAAATTTTTGGTTACTTGATCAATCTTTGATCAAGGGTTTTGGAGGTGGTAGAGTCAACATCAAACTTAGAGTTTATAGAGTTCGATTTCTTCATCTCTTGTATACATATATTCAAAGTAAGATTTATTATAATATCTCAATTAGAATTCGAATTAAGGGAAGACGTACCCATAGTGAGATCGATTTGGGAACTACCTAAACAAATCCTTGTATACTCTCTCTCTCTCCTCTCTCTCTCTCTCTCTCTATTATATTATATATATATAATAATATATATATATATATATATATATTATATATATATATATATATATAATATAATATATATATATATATATATATATATATCTTTTATTTTGTGGTTTGCAAATTATCGATTGCATTGATCATTTAATCAATATTATTTGGATCATAATTCTGTATGTGTTTTGAAATTTGTGTTATTGTATAGATCACAAACCATTTGGTTGTGATTGGATTTCTAATAACAACAAACACTACATAAAGTTCCAAGACATTGTTAATCGCACACCAAGTGTTCGACAAATTGCTTGACTTAATTTTTTGTGTGTTTTGTTCATTGGAGATATACTTTTCCTATTGTATTGTATTCAACTAGTTGTGTTAATTGTTGTTGATTGACTTATGGATTATTATCATTCCATTGACACCTCTACGTATATCCAACCTTTTTGGTAGTAGGTTCGGTTAGACGATTTTTGATCGGGGGAAAATTTGAAACTTGCTTCCGCGCTATAAACTTTTTCAAAACCAATTTTGGTTAAAGTTTTAATTTGTGATCTATTCACCCCCTCTAGATCTTGGCCTATCATCTAATAGTGTATTGTGAAGTTTCTTTTAAGCTTTACTTTGGTTTTAGTCTTACATCATTGAGTATCCTCTTCAATTGCGTATTTTTAAGGATTAAGTGTTAGATCTGTGTATTTTAATATGTATAATTCAAATTGTTTGTGCTTGAGCATGAACATTATGTTTTAAATCAATTAGTCAAGTTATTAGAACAAGAACCATATTTTAGATTGGTTCAAGTCATGACACAAGTAAATCTCAAAATAACTTCAAAAATACAAAATTTTCTTTTAGATTTTAGGTGTGTGATTTGAATTACACGCCTATGAGTCAAATCAAATCAAATAGAGGGAAAACAAGAATTTCTGTGAGTTTGTGAGTCGAATCACAGGTTGTACATGTTTCAAATCATGGAACCCTGTGATTTGAATCATAACTTGTACATGAGTCGAAAAACATAATTAGTGTCAACCTTTGTCTTTTTTGATTCAAATCATGGCTTCCTCGTGACTCGGGTCACACATACCATGAGTCAAATCACATGTTACTCTTGACTCGAATCACAATAAAATGAGTTTATCATAAAATGTAGATCTTGTTCCACATTACTTTGACACTTGACTCAAATCACTTAAGTGTCCATGGCTCAAATCAAACATGATTTTTCACTATTTTTTATGCATCATCTCCAGCACCTATAAATCTTTTTTTTGTCTCAAAGTCAGTCATAGTGTTAGAAAACATACACTTCCATTGATGATTTGAAAATTCACAAACCACATGTCCTATCATTTTTAAAAAGAGTTTTGAATCTTTCTTGCACACTTGAAAACAATTTCTTTCATCTTATATCTCATTCTTTTTTCATTGTTGCATGGATTTGAATCTTCTATTTGATGATTCATTATTGATTGATGAAATTCGTTTTGAATTTGACATTTATTTGAATATTTGGTTAAGATGTAAGAGGTTCGCAAGAGTGTCTGGTGTTGTGATTGGTTTTGACAATTTTAGTGAATAAGAAAGAGGTTGTTCTTTTCAGGTTGATCTTGGTAGTGCTGTGTTGAAGCCTACAGATATGGTATGAGTTCTTCTCAATCTTCATACAGACCAACGCTCAAGATACTGATCGATTCGAGTTAAGATTGCCATAGAAGGAGACTTAGGATCAGGTTGTTGGGGCTAGAAAATTCAAGAAGAGAAATTGAGTAAATATTTCACATAAAGTTTAACTCGTAGAAATGTGTACAAGTCAAAGAACCAGAAAGAAGAAATTTATTTTTCAACATTTATTTTGGAGATTGTGATTGTACGAACTCTTGTAATTTTGTTGCAAATCATATTGAAAGACCAACGCATTTTCAATAGGCAACCATTGGAGAGCGGATTAAGCACAAAGTGAGGATGATGTGTCAAACCACTAAAAATTCTGATGTACTCTCTCTCTCTCATTTCAATTTCGTAGTTAATTTCTTAATTAGGTTATTTTTATTGCTTTCTAGAATTGCATGCCATTAAGATTTTTATTCGTAGTGATTTATTGCATAGGTATAAGTTTAGTTAGAATCGGAACTTCAATATTGTCTCGTTGTCGATTAAACTAAAAACTATGGTGGTAGAATATTATCGATATTGATAACTGTACAATAACACTACTTATGCAATTGATCAATTATTCAATACAAAGATGATTTATTCATTTGGTTTAATTCAGTTGTTAATCTTGATTATAAGTGAGTTGTTTAAGACTCTCTGTGTTAATTTCAATCGATAAGAGGAATAAAATTATAAGTAATACAGTATTTATTAATACAGTATTACTAATACAGTATTTATTAACTACCCTTAATAAGAGTTTTTATTAAATAATATTAATTTTTTCCGTTAAAATCAATACATATAATCATTTTCTTAAGAATTATTTATTGCTAAAATAAAATATTTTTTATGAGATAAATGAGTAACAACTTATTTATTTTCTGATGAAACAATCATAAAATTTGTAATGAAAAATTGATATTAACTTGTATGTGAAAAAAATATTTCTCCTTAAAATGTGAGCGACTAAAATCCTATATCCAATATTTTAAATTAGAGGAATAAAATTATAAGTAACACAAATTTGAATTTGAACCCATTTTATTTATCAATAATAAACTACTTTCCAATTCACATTTTTCAGTCATGAACTCTAACCTCGAAAATACCGGCTAGCCGTAGAACTCTAAACAAGATGATGAAAACTTGGCGTGACAATCATCGCGTGAGATCCAAGCATGCTCATCAATGGAATCGAACAATGAATGAAGAGCACGAAACCATTCTCATTTCACCAATCTTTACTCTCTCATTAACATGTCTCAACCTAAGCTTGCAAGACTTCCCAGTATCAGAGACCGAGTAGAGGGAACCCTCTCCGCTCATCGTAACGAACTCGTTTCTCTCCTCTCCAGGTACCTTTTCGTTCTTCATTTTCTTCTTTTCTTCTTTTCAATTACATTATTAAGTCTTACACTTTTGATGTCGTGTTTGAACTTTGAAGATATGTTGATCAGGGGAAAGGGATTCTGCAACCCCATAATTTGATTGATGAGTTGGAAAGTATCCATGGTGAGGGTCAGGCTACCGAGGATCTCAAAAATGGACCCTTTGGTGAAATCGTCAAGTCCGCCCAGGTGAATTCACCATGGATTCTATTATAACATTGGATTATATTATCTAATTTGGTAAAGCTATAAGCATATAGCTATATTTTACTTTGAAGGTTAATTGCATTTTCGGAACACATTTCATGCGATGTAATATGTAGATACTTGATCTCTTAGGAACATAATGATATATAGCATTTAGTTTGAATCAAATTTAGTTGTAGTTTGATAGTGTGCCAATTATGATGTTGTTCGGAACAGATGAGTATGTTGCGATGCATGTGTGGTAAGACTAGACGAGATAAAATTAGAAATGGCAATATTAAAGAGTATATGAGTAGAGATTATAGTAGAAAAGATGGTGGAAATTAGACTGAGGAGATTTGGGCATATAGAGAGAAGATCGGCGAATTCAGTAGTAAGAAAAGTAGATGAGATAGAGGGTAGTCAAGCCGCTAGAGGTAGAGGAAGACTTAAAAAACCTATAAGAGAAAGTATTAAGAAAGATATTGAGATAGACGAGTTGGATAGAAGTATGCTTTTAATAGAACATTCTGACGTAGACGTAGTTTGATCCATGTAGCCGACCCCACTTACTGGGAAAAGGCTTGGTTGTTATTATTGTTGTAGTTTGATAGTGTCTACAAGTGGTTTATCACTTTACCTACTTACAGTATAATAGTCAGGAAACTCAGCAGTTAATATCTTCACAACTCTAACTTTCACTTATAAAATTTAAAATTTGCTTACTTGAACACTAACATTTCACCTGAAAAATTAAATATTGAAATAAAATGTGCCGTGTGATTTTTGTGACAGGAAGCCATAGTTTTGCCTCCTTTTGTGGCAATAGCAGTTCGTCCACGACCTGGTATTTGGGAATATGTCCGTGTGCATGTTTTTGAACTTAGCGTGGAGCAATTAAGTGTTGCAGAATATCTCCGTTTCAAAGAAGAACTTGTAGATGGAACGTGAGAAACCCTTCGCTCAGCTTTTGCAATAAGCAATAAACTCTCTGACCATGTGGAGTAAGAGTAACTTCATGGTTGTTTTTCTGACTGGTTTTGTTTTAATTTTACACAACAGGGATAGTGACTGTTTTATATTAGAGCTTGATTTTGAGCCATTTAATGCCTCATTTCCCCGGCCAACTCGCTCGTCGTCTATTGGCAATGGTGTTCAGTTTCTCAATCGTCACCTTTCTTCAATTATGTTTCGAAAAAAGGATTCATTGGAACCATTGCTTGATTTCCTCCGAGCTCACAAATATAAAGGCCATGTAAGTTTTTTGTGCTCACAACAGTTATAGTTTAAGGAATGCAACTTGAGCTTGCATTTTTTTTTCTTCCCAACTCCCACTTATGATTATGGTGCAGGGACTGATGTTAAATGATCGTATACACAGCATTTCCAAAGTCCAGTCTTCTTTGGCCAAGGCTGAGGATCATCTTTCTAGGCTTCCACCTGATACACCCTATTCTGAATTTGAATATATGTAAGATTATCTTTGATAAAAAGAAATTAACATGTTTTCGCCCACTTACAGAGTCATGTGAAAATTTTAGTTATATTATATTATCAAATGTTTTAAATTTTTTACTATTGTCTAATTGTAGATTACAAGGAATGGGTTTTGAGAGAGGTTGGGGTGACACAGCTGAACGAGTTTTGGAGATGATGCATCTGCTGTTGGACCTTCTTCAGGCTCCTGATCCTTCTACACTGGAAACTTTTCTTGGGAGAGTGCCTATGATGTTCAATGTTGTCATATTATCTCCTCATGGTTACTTTGGGCAAGCCAATGTCCTGGGCTTGCCTGACACTGGTGGGCAGGTATTCTTATTTATAACATATTGCATAATAATATTTGTTCTTGACATATAAGTTTTGCTTATTGTTCTTGGCCCTCTTTACTAGTTCTCAATTCTGTTGCATTGGTTTGAGAAAATACTGTCTATAAGCACCATCCTACATGAGATATTTTTGTCTGCAGGTTGTATATATATTAGATCAAGTGCGTGCACTTGAGAACGAGATGCTCCTTAGGATCAAGAAACAAGGACTTGATCTCACACCTAGAATCCTAATTGTAAGTGTACAATGTCTTACAACAGTTCTTAAACTTTTACCTGGTTGTTCTGTGGTTGAACGTTTTTGTCCACTGAAATCAAATTTAGTTTCATTTTTGTTATGAAGGTTACTAGGTTAATACCTGATGCAGAGGGGACAACATGCAACCAGCGACTAGAAAGAGTCTGTGGTACTGAACATACTCATATTTTGCGAGTTCCTTTCAGATCAGAGAAAGGAATTCTTCGAAAATGGATCTCAAGGTTTGATGTCTGGCCTTTTCTTGAGACTTTCGCACAGGTAAATTTCATCCTATACGTTAATCTATTTCCCTTGTTATGGGCTTCTATTTAGGAATCAAGGACTTCTTATCTCAATGTGCTATCCTTTTCCATGAAACTATTGGTAGTTTAATGTGCCAACAGGATGCTGCTAGTGAAATTACTGCGGAATTACAAGGGTACCCTGATTTCATCATTGGAAACTATAGTGATGGGAACCTCGTTGCATCTTTACTAGCTTGTAAAATGGGAGTTACACAGGTTCTGTTCTTTTTCCTTTTCACTCTTTCTTTTCCACGGAAATGTGAATCTCATGTTATCTTCTACTGATATTGAAACTTACTAGATTTAAATGTACATATTTGTAGTGCACCATTGCCCATGCACTGGAGTTAACAAAATATCCAGATTCAGGTACTTATTGGAGGAAGTTTGATGATAAATATCATTTTTCATGTCAGTTCACGGCGGATCTAATAGCCATGAATAGCGCTGATTTTATCATCACCAGTACATATCAAGAGATTGCAGGAACGTAAGTTTTCATGATATACAGTGTACTTCATGATTCCTGACTGCTCCCTGTGATTTCGCCCAATCATATTTTTTCTTATATGTATAATCATCATTTCTTTTCTTTTGCAAATTGCAAGCTTGTGCTTATAATTCATTATGGAATATGAGCTAGTCACCATTTTTCTGCTAATACCTTTGAATATTCACTTAACGATCCATGGTGCTAGTTGTCCCCCCCCTCTTTCTAATGGTTTTCATTTTTCGAATATTTTTGTGTTTTTGTTGTGCTAATGCTAGTTACTTTATTTTCGTATCTTTATCCTATTTCTTTCAGGAGGAATACTGTTGGCCAGTATGAGAGTCACACTGCTTTTACTCTTCCTGGGCTCTACAGGGTTGTTCATGGCATTGATGTTTTTGATCCTAAGTTCAATATTGTCTCTCCCGGAGCAGATATGTCAATATATTTCCCCTACTCAGAAAAGCAAAGAAGACTTACATCACTGCACAGTTCAATTGAAAAGTTATTATACGATCCTGAGCAGACAGATGAATACCTGTGAGTCTTTCTACCGAACAAATTTTGAATCAGTGTAGTATACTTGGGGAAGGATTCATATCTTTCAAAGTAATATGAATGAAAGATTGTTTTCTTCTTTGTGAATGTGATGTATCTCGCCTGTGTAACTCTAGAATCGCACCCTGACCTCTCGATTATTACACTCATAAAGGATAAAATATTTAAGACATTTGTAAGAAATGTTATGCAACACCTCACTTTTTCATATGTGAATTTGTGGATATGAAAAGGTAAAAATGCTGATAGCATTTAGCTGATGTGTTGATTTTTGGTTGCAAGTGGTACACTGAAAGATCGGTCAAAGCCCATAATATTCTCCATGGCGAGGCTAGACCGAGTGAAAAACATTACTGGGTTGGTAGAAAGCTACGGTAAGAACAGCAAACTGAGAGAACTGGTCAACCTTGTTGTAGTAGCTGGTTACATTGATGTAAGCAAGTCCAGGGACAGAGAAGAAATAGCAGAAATTGAAAAGATGTATGATCTCATAAAAACATATAAATTAGATGGTGATTTTCGATGGATTGCTTCCCAAACAAATAGAGCACGTAACGGTGAGTTGTATCGCTACATAGCAGACACAAAAGGTGCTTTCGTTCAGGTATCTACCGTCTACTTACATGTTTTTGTTGAACCCGCAGACATCATTTGTAAATTATAACAATAACTATCTTAATGCAGCCTGCCTTCTATGAAGCTTTTGGGCTTACAGTTGTGGAGGCCATGACTTGTGGCCTTCCCGCATTTGCTACTTGCCATGGTGGCCCAGCTGAGATTATCCAGCACGGTAAATCAGGATTCAACATTGATCCTTATCGCCCTGATCAAGCTTCTGACCTGTTGGTTGAATTCTTCGAACAATGCAAAGAGGATCCAAGTCATTGGAATAAAATATCTGATGGTGGTCTTCAAAGAATTTATGAAAGGTATTTAGTGATTTTGGTAAAAAGAAATTGTAGTTTTTTGTAAGGATGCTTCATAACTAAGCAAACAATATTCAGGTACACATGGAGGATTTATTCTGAAAGGCTCATGACACTGGCGGGAGTTTATAGTTTCTGGAAGTACGTCTCCAAATTAGATAGGCGTGAAACTCGACGATATCTTGAAATGTTCTATATCCTTAAATACCGTGATTTGGTGAGTGAACTTTATGTCCTATGCCTAATAACAAGTGTGACAGAAACAAATGAAAGATAATGCTGACATTGTTTTCAATTTTTTTGATCTAAAACTTCAATCCAGGCCAAGTCTGTTCCGCTGGCAAAGGATGATGAAAATTAACCGAGGGGCACCTCTCGCAGTCAACAATTAACAGTGTAGTCTGACAATGTAGATATACAAAATTTCTGCTTTGAGACGGTAAATAGATGAAATTCTGTTTCTGAATTGTTCCATGTCTTATAATGACTGATTTCTTCCTAAATATCTTGTTCTGCTGAAATGTATGAGAGTTTCAGGCAATCTAGTCTCTATGTTCAAGACTAGATTTTGGATTAATGATGGTCATTTCAGAACCGTTTCTGAGAAATCGAACTCAATACCTTAAAGTTACATTGCTAGTTCTTAATTAGTTGCTTCACCTCTTCTGTGGCTATTAGTAAATTTATCAAGAGCACCATATATGTAATATGTTGAGGTTGAATTATATTTTCTATTTTTCTTTTCTTCGTTTTTTTCATAACTACTCATTTTCTATTTCTACTAAATATAATCAATAAAAAAGTATCAAAAAAATATATAATAAAAACAAATATATTCATGTTTGATTTTTGCTTATATTTGCTTTTTGTTCCATAAAAAATTAATTTTATCTGGATTCTCATTTTAAATGCTTTTACACTCATATGTTGGATTGCTTATTGATACTATTGAAATCCAACAAGTGCTTTATTCAAGATCACAAATGTCTTGTTTTAACTTCATTGATCTATGCCTCCTTCAGTATATTTTGACCTCTTGTCTTGGGTGATTTAAAAAGCTTAAATTGTCTAAATCATATACTATTATTGAACTATTTTAAAGATAAATTAAATAGAAGTTTAATTCCAGAAGTTCAATTCTATTCCTAGTTAACACCTTCAAAATACTAAGAGGGATAGATTGCCACAATTGTTGGGAATTCAAATGTAAGTTTAAATTTGTAAGTCTAATGATACATTGATTAGCTGCTATGTAAATATGAGACATGGTGAAAGTCATATTGGTAGTGAGGGTCAAGGGTTGCAACTTGATTTACCAATTCATTATCTATTTAATCCACCCATTATATAAAAAGTTTCTCTCTCCGTTTCTCAAATATCACTCTTTTTTTTTATTTCAATTTATTATTTCTTTTTACTAATTTATCTTTATTTACTTATTGTATTTTAATTCATGTAACTCTCCATTTTTTATTATTAATAAGATTATTTTAATAAATGAAATTTATTTTTATTAAAATTAACATAGTTAATTATTATTTTAAAATGTGGAAATTTTTTAAAGAAAACATGTATGATAAAGACAGAGAAAGTAGTTCGGATAAATTCATTTAATCCCTTTATTTAAAGTTAGAGATGAATCTCATTCATAACATATTTTAAATATTTAATGAATTGTTTCTATTATTTATTTTAAATTCAATTGATCACTTTTAATAAAACAATAAAAAAATATTTCTGTAATTGTAAAAGTCCCTACTTTTTTAATTTTAAAAATATTTTTTTTGTTAAAATTAATAATAAATTATAATATTTTTTTTATTTTTCTTAAAATAAGTTTTATAGAAATATGTGAGAACAATTTTAATTGTTTGGTTATGAAAAAAATGACAGAAAAACAAATTAAATGCAATTTACATTTAATTTTATCTTTAAAAAATGCATTTTAAAAATAAAATAATTCTATAGAATAAAAAAAATCTTATAATTTATATATAACAAGAAAGATAAATATATTTTAGTTATATATTTTGGAAAATGCTAACAAATGTTCCAAGACTTTAAAATAATAAGTTTTTTTTTTGAAAACGTAAATTAAAATGAATAACTTTTTTACAGAATATTTTTTTATTTCAAATTTTTTAAAGAGTGTCTCTAGACATTAGCAAAACCCATACTATGGAGGAAGTATTAACTATGTTAATTAACTATAATTATGATAAGACAAAATAATGAACTAATCAATTAAATTAAATTATTGTATATTTGAGTAATACACACCTCTTAAAAGATGATTTGATTAATTAATTTTAGTGATAAAACTAATATTATGAACTAACCAATTAAATTAAATTACTCTCTCTCATAAAAAATATTATATTTGAATAACGCATGCCTCTTAAAAAATAATTTGATTAGTAAATTTTAATGATAAAACTAATATTATTTATTAGAATAATTTTATTAAATAGTTTAAATAAAGTAAAAGTTACTAATAAATAGAAATATAATAATTAAAAAATAAATGATACATCGGTTTTGTAAATAAACAATTACATTAAGACATAAAAAAATATTTAGATAAGAATTTTTTTATGAAATAGAGTATTAGCTAGTAATAAATATATAATAAAAATGGACTATTCTGTCACATTATTCTACTTTTACAATGGCATTTTAAAATGAATACTATCACAGTTTCAGTTCAAAACCCTTTTTACATTTATTTATAGTGTGTGGCATTAAACTCATAAATAAAATTAATGCTGGAGGAGTATATTCACAAGTGAAGCATGTGCAAGCATAAATGAAGTTAACAAACATCAGAGTTTTCACGTTGAAGATTGGTTAAACTATTTCCATAATG
Source organism: Lathyrus oleraceus (assembly GCF_024323335.1). Lineage (NCBI taxonomy): Eukaryota > Viridiplantae > Streptophyta > Magnoliopsida > Fabales > Fabaceae > Lathyrus > Lathyrus oleraceus. Next base: position 361,478,612 of record NC_066584.1, read on the forward strand.
TTATTCATGGAGACACGGATTGGATTTGGAGGAATGTCTTTGGGTCCCAACAATAAGCCCTTGGAATCGTTATGCCATAACTTTGGGGTAAGTACCTTCCAGTCCCACCACAACTGACATTTCTGACAGATATACCAGTTCTTCTGCTTACTTCACATGTCTCTGCCAAACACTCTCTCTCTCTCCACTCCATTACCTTTACTTTCAACGGTCAAATACCCGTTTCTCTTTTTCCTACACACCTAGTACTGCTGCCTAATGACTACACAACCATATTAGTAGTAGTATATCTTTTTCTTGAGAAAAACACACTCCCTATCTTTAACTATATAGAGAAATTCTGATCTTTATAAGATTGGAGATACTAGTAAAAGGATAGTAAGAAAAAGACATGAGAGATGTAGAATATTAAACATTTTAAGAAAATTATTATAAAGATTATTTTTATATTTGAATAATTATTTTTAGATAAAATTTAAATAATATGTTAAAGACTCAAGAATTCTTAGTTGAAAGAAGTAGGATTATTCCGTCCATTCTCGGAATAAATAATATCTTTTGTATTATTTTTTAAATTTGAAAAATTATTGCTCTAATTTATAAGTCACATTATTTAAAAAAATTATAAATAAAAAGATAATAATATTGAGTTTTGTTTTGGATGGATCAAAATAGTTTCATAGTGTTTGAGAATGAGACTAGAGTAATTTATATTATACAACACACATACATCTTAACACAACGAGACATATTTTTTAAAGAACAAAATTGTGAAGGTTTTCATATTCAAAGTGGTCAATATTTCGTAATCGCAATGGAGCGAATTTGAAATCGATCGGAACATCGCGCTATGAGGTATTGCACGCTTTGAGTATGAGAACTTTCACATCTTTATTCTTTAGAATATGTGTCACGTTGGATTGAGTTGTACGGATGTTGTATATAAATTATCATTAACCTCGATTCCCAAACAATGTGGAATTATTTTGGTCAGCCTGAAATAGTTGGCCTCTAGTCGAGGCTAAAGGGCACAGTGCGACCTTCGAGTTCTTACAAACGACGTCTATTATGTTATGGAACCAGGAATATCGATTAATTGATGAGGTGAACTCTAAATGTAATAATTTATATCTTCCAATGCGGCTGCGCGAGGTGGATTAAAAGGTTAACATTCTGACTTTAAAGTCACTTAGTGAACAAAGAGGGATATAGTGAATTATAGTTAAAATCATACTATAAACCGCGAACATGATGATTTTAATATGATATATAGTAATTGGGCTCATACCATGTTGGGCATCGTTCGTAACAAATGGTATGATGAAACAGATATATTTCAATTATATTATAAAATAACATATAAAATTGGACAAAGTTGGTTAAATCTATTGCGTAAAGGTTAAAGTGTTTTATCCTCAATATTACACTAAAAATAACAAGTTACAAAATTTATCTTCAACATATCATCTTTCTATTATTGTGGTATGATACGAACTTCGAGTTCCCACAAACGACGTCACTATTTCATTGTGGAACCATAATTATCGATGAATTGATGATGTCGACTTTAGATGTGATGGTGCAAATCATTTGATTCGGCTGTGCAGGGGTGACCTGCAAGGTTACCACTCTGACGTCTAAGTAGTGAGTGAACAAAGAGGAATAGAATGAATTATGTGTTGGTGTAAGCCCTAGAGGTCAATACTTTTGGTACTTGTATCGAATTATTTATTAATAATAAAAGGTCTTTTCTTTATTATGGTTGTTTAATAAAGTCCCTAGAATAGCTAGTCCGTTTAATGTATCAAGTGTGACTTAATCATGAGATCACATTAAACATAAGGACAATATTCTTAAAGTATCCGTAGTCGAGCCTTATTGTGAAGTGGGATAACATTAAAGCATTAAGACTATTATGTATATAGACTGATGATCACATCTCATGGATCATGGATAAGGAGTTATCAAGTCCTAAACATAGGTATGAATATTAAGAGTAATATTTATACTGGATTGACCCGCTATGAGAATACTATATAGAATGTTATGCAAAGTGTCATAAGTTATTCTCATGGTGATAATGGTGTATACCACCCTTCGACCTGAAACCACTATGGACCCTAGATGTAGAGTCGAGTGTCTTATTGCTGATCAAACATTGTCCGTAACTGGATGACCATAAAGACAGTTGATGGATACTCCACGAAGCATGCTAAGGGACATGAGTGACCTAGATGAAATTTACCCATCCTGCGTAACAGGATAAATGCCTATGGGCCCAATATTGAACTGGACAAGGATGACACAATCTATGCCTTGTGTTCAATATAGACATAAGGGCAAAAGGGTAATTATACACATAAGTATTATCACAAAAGGATTTGTCATATCACATGACATTTTCGTGTCTTGGGTAGTAGTGATGTGTTGCTAGATACCGCTCACTGTTTATTATGTTAAATACGTGATTTAATATAATTGTCAATGTCGCGAAAATCTACAGGGTCACACACAAAAGGACGGATTGATGAAAGATAGAGTAACTAAGGAACACCGTAAGGTACAATGCACTTAAGTGAATTGTAGGACATCGTAAGGTACGGTGTACTTAAGTAGAATACGAAATATGGTGAGGTACCAGGCGCTTAAGTGATTTTGGCATATTATAAGATATGGGCCACATACACTTAAGTGGTCCTTTTAGCTTGCAGCCCACACAAGTGGTTCTATAAATAGAACCCTTGTGCAGAAGCATTTGTGCAGTTGCAATTTCATTTCTCTCTCTCTCTCTCTCTCTCTCACACACACACACACACACACACACACACTCAAAACCTTCATTCGTAGCAGCTAGCACTGAGATTGAAGGAATCCGTTCGTGTGGACTGAGTAGAGGCGTTGTCATCGTTCAACGTTCGTGATCGCTCCGTAGATCTGCAACAAAGGTTTCGATCGTCACAAGAGGTAACGATTCTATCACTGATCATGCCTGTAAGACCCCAGTTTTGACCCTAAGATCCCTCATGGCATCATATCATTGCTCATTGAATTTGCCTCAAGGATCATAGCATCTTGGCTCCTTAACCCTAGGGTTGGGACTTGTGTGAGTTGGTTTGAGACCACCAAGCATGCTTGAATTGTATATTATTGCTTTTATTATTTTGTTCACTAACCAAAAGCACAAAAATATGTCACTAGCTTTGTTTGTTTTGTAGCTTGAGCAATCATGTGATCCAAGGCTCCTAGGAGGCCCCTATGCTCATTGATGTGGCCAGATGAAGATGAAAGCAAGCATGACAATGGTTCACAAAGCTCTCAATCATCATATATGCCTCCCAATTATCTAAATTTGTCAATTTGATCAAGATAAACCAAAGGGCTTGAGGATTGTTTCTCAAGGAAACCCTAATTCAGCTGTGCATTGACTGTGCCTTGCTCATGAAGCAACCTCAACCTATGATCAAATACAATCAAGGTAAATTCTTTAATTCATCATTTCATGCATATATGATCTTATGTGAGTTTCCTAAATCATCAATTCATTAAGGTTTGAAGTTTGGACTTGAGAAGTTGATCAGTCAATTCATCTGACTATTTTGAAATCCATTGAGACCTAACTTTTGATGTGTTTGTCAAATGAAGATTACCCCAAGATAAAAAATGTTCTTAAGAACCATATGAACAACTTTCATGTTCATTACAAATCCATTTGAAACTTGTAAGGTCATCATTCATTTCAAAATATTATAGGTCATTTTGACTGAAACCCTAATTTTGGGTCAACTTCCCAAGGACCTAACTCACTCATTTTTCATGGTTTTGAGGTGGGATAAAATGAATTGGAAATTTTAAGATGTCTAATTAATTTTTTATGTTTAACAAAATTTCATAATCCTAAAATAAACACATGTGATAATACAAAACATTATAGGTCACTTTGGACCAAAGCCATTGAATCTTGAAAAAGTCCAACTTCAAGTGCCCATAACTTTCTCATCAAAAATCCAAATGATGCAAACTTTAAGTCCAAATTGATTGTCTTGAAAATATATACAACTTTGATGTTGAAGGTTTTGTCATTTTAGGCTTTCATCATTGAAATAGTAGGGCTTGAAGTTGGTCCATTTTGGCAAAATTTCCATATACATGTTTTGTACATTGAACTTCATGGCCTGTTTTCATAAATTTCCCAACACCAAATGGATTTTTGTTCAACATAACATTTGTTCCTCATGTCAAGACCTTTCCAACCATTACCCACATGGCTATGTTTCAATTTGGCAAAGGGCATTTTCGAAGAGGAGAAGATTTGTGTTCAATTATGCATAACATGATTAAATTGCTTGCACACCACATTGCCTTGCCATGTACACGTCCAATTTCATTTGTTTCATCATCAGCATGCAAAACCAATCAAGTTTGGGCCTCCCATGCGCCTGTACAGGCCCATGCATGGAGGACCCAAGCTCATGCACACACGAGTTTTCCATTGCTTGCATCATCTCTTGCTATAAATACACATGCTTGGCTTCATTCAAAACCAACCTCAAGGTGCCTGAATTGCTGTAGAAGTAGAATCCCAACCTCCATTAAAAGGAATTTTGCTTTTCTCTTTCAATTTTCAAGTTCAATTTTCAACTTCATTGGTTGATCATTGAACTTCAATTCCTAGACCTTGCTCCCTTGCCATCTCAAGAACACACTGCATCAAAGAATTGGAGGAGATTGTGTCTTGTAAAGCTGCACTTCAAAGGTTGTGGTTCAAACTTTTTTGATTCGAAACTGCTTGGATACTGATCATTTCTTGTGTTTGTTGGTACCTCTGAAGTGCTCATGTGAGAGGCAATTGATCTGTGCATTTAATTTCATGAATTGAGCAAACTCAGATTGAACTCCATAAATTTCCATCTCAGATTTCTCTCTCCATAGAGGTCTTGAGTGGAAACCAATGGCACAAGGGTGATGTACATCACCCCAGCTTTCCAATGATATAAGGATCGTGCATTTTAATGAGGTTTTGAAAACCTGCAAATCTTGGTCGAAGCGGTAAGTCTCGCCGGAGAAGACAGTGGTGTACACCACCGTCCCCACGTGGATGAGCTCTAGATCATTGGATATGTTGCTTTGATCTAATTTGGGTCATGCAATGTTCTGACTTTTTTAAATGAAGCGTGTTTCTCTTTTGACTATGGTCTATCATGAGCGCGCACCTATCAGCCATCTGATTAGCCACGTCATTTAATGAGGCAAGATCAGACGCTCCATGTTTTTTCAAATTTCTGATTTTCCATTCTATTTTCTTTTATTTCATTTTATTTCAAAAATTCATAACTTCTTCATTTATAATACAAAAAAATGGGACTAATTGCATTATTTCCCTTTTTAATTCTAGTTTCTGAAAATGATTTTTAATATTTTTTATGAGTTCATTTAATATTTTTTGTGAATTTTCTCTTTTCTGGTTATTTTTAATTCATTTAAAATAGTTTCCAATATTAAAAAATGCCAAAAATATTTTCTTAACATCTTTGAATGATGATGAATCTATGAAAAATATTCTCATCAATTTCTTAATTTATTTGAGATTTTAGTTCAATTATGTTATATTTTCTTCATTTTTAATTGTTTAAAATTAGTTTCTGGTTTCTAAAAATGATGAAATTTTTTGTCAAACCTTATTTGACCTTGTTGAACTTAGGATGATCCAATTGGACTTTTCAAAGTTGATTTGAAATGGATTTAAAGTTTGACCTTTATTTGTTTATTTTAATTCAAGTATTATTTTAATTCCAAAAAATACCAAAAATATTTTTATTGTTTCTTGACTTCTAAGCTTCATCTCACTTCTGTTAACCATTGATTGATGTTGATTCATTTCATATTTGGTCAATGTATTTTGCTTATGTCATTTGAATTCCATTTATGTACATTTCCATTTCTTCTTCTTCTTCTTCTTCTTTTTCTTTTTGATCAATGAGTTAATGATTGGTGGTGAGCCTTGACATACGAGGGGCTTAACCTTCTTTGATTCAAATCAAATTCATCTTGATCAAAGATCAAGTGAATTGCTTTGCATTAGAGATAGGTTGCTTTTTGGTCAAGCAAAAAACCTAAATCCATACAAGATCATTCTTCTTTTCTTTTGGCATGGCAAGTTGTAGGAGCTTGGCTTACTAGTCATGGTCTCTAACTTGTGTTTGTTGCCTATAGTTTTATTGACCGGCCTCAGATAGGTGTGACTACTACATTAGTCCACTTACGATTGTTTAACATAACGTTAAATTGCCTTATGGCACACTAACACTAACTACTAATGACTAACTTTTAATTCAAGCATTTAATTCTTGTAATTTACTTTTATGCAATTTAATATCTTGTTCATTAATTCATTTGCTTTTGCCCTTTGCTCACTTGAGCTCATGTTTATGTTAATGCAATTTACCTTTTGCTCACTTGAGCACATTATTGTGTATATACTATTGTGCTTGTTTTGTTTTGATTGTGTGATCCCAATGCAAATGGAGAAAGGACTTAGATTTTAGGACCTTACCTATGCTAATGGAGTTTGAAGAGCAACTAGGCCTCATGCCTTTAGAATGCTTTAAAATTGTCAAAGAGCAACTAGGCCTCATGACTTTAGAATGCTTGATATTGAAGAAGACATTGAAAGGATCCTACTTCTAAACTCACTCTTGTCCATTCTTTCTATTGCATTGTGGAACTTTTTGATTTGTGTGTTCTTGTGTGCTAGGGATCCCTAAACTTGAGCCAATTAGAAGAACCATTGTTATGAGCATCCAAAATGAAAGATACAAAGCTAATTGGAAGATTCCTAGGAGCTTGATTGATATGTGCTTGATTGCTTGAATTATTTGCTTATTGCTTGCAAATTCCAAAGGAAAGGGAGCAACTTGGATCATCTTTATGATCTCAAGAAGGGAACTCCAATGTGGTTTTATTTCTCTCCCCTCATCTTTGCATGTTTAGGACCTAGCCCTTCTATTTTTCTCTCCACTCTAACCCAAGCCAAACTTTTGTGCAAACATTAACATTGTTTTAAAAATTAGAAACCTGGGCATTATGCCTTTGATTTTTCAAACTCTTTTCATAACACTTATTTTGAATTGAATCCTAAGTCAACTTTGACCTTATTTTTTGTGAATACTTTTCATTTGTAAATACAACTCACTCAATTGTTATGTGGTTCCAATGACCATTTGTGTTAAAGCTTTTCATAAACATTAGCTATTAGGTTTGAGTTATCCTAGAGGTTGATATAATACTCACCTATATCCTTAGTGATGGACTATAAGTCTTCCATGCTTATTATAGGGTTAACCCCTCACTAGCATGTTGAAGCTCTCCTCACATGGTGGATTTGTGGTTTTAGGTTGAGTTTTCTCCCTTTGATAACAAAAGACCTTAGGGCTTTTGACCAATCAATTCACCAACTTCTTTTGAGATTTTTACCCCGAACTACGAGGTTTTGATCCTACCTTTTTAAGATGGTACGTAGGCAGTGGGTTTATCCATTCAAACACAAAATTGTAAATAACTTGTATATTCTTTTCTCATCTCCCCAATCATGTTTGCACAAATAATTTTCACAAATACCAACCTACCTTACAACATTTGTAAAAAGGGCTCCCTTAGAGTACTAAGGACGTTATGGGTGCTTAAAACCTTCCCATTGCATAACCAACCCCCTTACCCAGATCTCTGACATTTTTATTAGTTTTTGATTTGATAAAACTTTTCGGTTTTTGTTCGCTTTCTAACCTTTCCTTTGGATAAATAGAAGTGAAGTGGCGACTCGAATTGTATGATTTACTTTTGATTTAGTCAATAAATATAAAGGTAACGAATACCCCGCTACAGAAAAGTGACGACTCTGTTGGGGATATTTGCCTAGTGGGTTTTGCCTACTTTTTACCTTTGTTGTATGTTATATTATTTGTGACATATTTTTGTACAAATTTGGGATGACTGTATTGTTTGTAATGTATGAATTGCTTGATATATCAATTGCTTGTGTGCTTGGTGGTCTTTTGTGAGATGAGTTCTATACCCGAACTCGAGTGCACTTATGATAGGAGAATGGCATAGTCTTGTTGACTTGTGTGGAGTTATTCCTTAGCAAGTTGACTTGCAAGCCCATTCACTTGGTGAAGGTTATGTTAGGATCAATAATGTCACACGAGTAGTCGTGGTTAGGCATTACTCTTTCCAACATATGCCGTAGAAGCCAAGGACCTTAGATTACCTAGCCCATCTTGGCCTATTTCTAGGACGTAGTGCGAAGGTCTTTCAAGTGTAAGATTTGATACGATCGTTACGCGATACTACACTCATAAGAGTCTCTCTTGAGAATATTTTTGGAATACGAGTAGTCGTTTATCCGATAATATCTGAAAGATGGGATGATGACTATGGGAACCTCTTGTAGAACATGATTGTCAGGTTTAACCATAGTACACTCCCTTTGGGTGGTTCTTAACCGAGACTCCATGCTCGTGACTTACAACAAACCCTTGATTCATGGTTGATTCGTTCTTGTATATCCTTAATATCAATGGAACTTGGGTGTTGATAAGGTGTAAACTATAATCCACAAAAAATGGATGATTGATATTAAGGATGACTTGATCCATCCCATGACCTTTGTGTGGTATGTTTTGCTTGATCCTTGAGTGTGATTGTTGCATCCATGCATTCATGCATTCATACACATCCATATCATCAACAATGAGAAAATTTTCAAGGAACTTAAGAGATCTATTTGCAAATTTTCAGACATGGATAAGCAAAGAAGGAATACGAAGAAGTACAGTTTCAGACAACCTGACTTGAAAGATTTAAAGAGTTTGACATCCTATGTACTAGACACCTTGGAGTTCAAAGCTCGCCATGGGAAGCTTCTGTCTATTCTTGCTACTCAGGTGGATGAAGGTCTGATGAGTGTGTTGGTGCAGTTCTATGATCCCTTGTACCGTTGCTTCACTTTTCCGGATTTCCAACTTTTGCCTACGCTTGAGGAGTATGCCTATCTTGTGGGTATACCTATTCTAGATCAGTTACCGTTCAGTGGCTTGGAGAGAGTTCCTTCTTCCCAAGAGATTGTTCATCTGTTGCATATAGATTAATCTATTGTTGGTGCTCATATGACTACCAAAGGTGGAATTCAAGGGCTCCCGTCTGATTTCCTTATTGCTCAAGCTACTATGTATGGGAAGGCCATGAGTGAGGACGCCTTTGAGGCCATATTTATACTTCTCATCTATGGGCTAGTGTTATTCCCCAACATCGACAACTTTGTGGATGTGAACGCTATTAGGATTTTCTCTACTCTTAATCTCGTTCCTACTCTGTTGGGTTACACTTATTTCTCTTTGCATATGAGGAATGCAAAGGGTGGTGGTACCATTGTGTGCTGTTTGCCTCTATTGTACAAGTGGTTTATTTCGCACTTGCCACAGACGCTCGCCTTCAAGGAGAACAAAGGATGTCTAAGGTGGTCCACGAGACTTATGTCTCTCACTAATGATGATATCTTTTGGTACAATCGTGCATATGATGGTGTGCAGATTATTGACTCTTGTGATGAATTCTCCAATGTGCCTCTTCTTGCTACGTGTGGTGGAATTAACTACAACCCTGTTTTGGCACATCGTCATCTTGGGTTCCCCTTAAAGGATAAACCTAATAACATTTTGTTAGAAGGTGTGTTCTTTCAAGAGGGTAAAGATCCCCAAAACTTGAAGGGCAGGATGGTCCACGCTTGGCGCAAGATTCATAGGAAGGGAAGAAAAGAGCTTGGTCCGAAGAATTGTATTGCTTTGGAACCCTACACCTCGTGGGTTAGGAGGAGAGCTTCTGAGTACCGCATGCCCTATGACTACTCGAGACCTACACTTATGGTTATGGTTAGGCCTTCAACCCTCCCTAACCAAGGAGTAGAGGAGTTGAGAGATGAAAATCGTTCGTGTGCTTGGGTCCGTGAGCGAGAGGAGCTACTTCAGCAGCTTAGAGATAAGGATGCTTTGATAGAGTTTCTGGAGCATCAGGTTATTGACGAGCCTGATGATGTGGTGACTTCTCTTCTTCCTCAGTCTTCTAGGTTTTGGAAGAGGAAGAATGATCGACTCTCCAAGGAGAAGGCAGATATGGAGGCAACCTATGAGAGAGAGGTGAAGAGGCTTCGTGCAGCTTATCTTCCAGTCTCGAGAGCTTTGGATGATTGTTTCTAGGGTTCCATAGGATGTTCATTTTCCTTCTCTCTTGTATTGTATTTGGTTACCAAGACTGTACTTCTTTGGTGTAAATTTTTTCCAAATATTGTCGATATGATTATTCCATATATGTCTAAATGATTAATATTTTCAAGATATTTGCAAATAGAACTATAAAAAGTTCCTCTGATTAAAAAAATAAAATCATATGCACAAGCATTGCATGCATCATGTGCATAAGCAGGTTTTGTTCCAGGGCTTCTTGTTCAGTGGTCTAACTCTGTGTTCTTCATTTATTTTGAAGACAAGCTGACGCACCGGTACTACACCAGAGCCAACTCATCAAAGCTAATGGATCACCTCGAGCAAGAGAACAAAGAACTGAAGGAGGAAGTGGCAAGATTGACTGCCCTGATGGAGTCATTCTTGGCCGCCCAAAGTCAATCGTCTCCAACGCCTTCAACTCCTCCCTAGAGGACGGTCATTTCAGAGGTTGCTTCCTCTACCGTGCTTACTGCCAGTGCTCATTTCGCTCCTACTACTATGCCAGCCGGGTTTCCCTGGGGGATGCCCGCTAATTTTGTTCCAGAGGGTCTCACCCCTACATTTGCTTCTTTACCGGCATCTAGCCCGGTCCTTGTTGTGCCACCTCCAGTCGTGCATACTTTGCCGAGAGTAGATGACACCATTTACCATTCTGAGCCATCTGAGGGGCCAGATGTGTACGAGAAAATGGATGCTATGAATGATCAATTCCTTGAGCTGCGCAAGGAACTTAAAACTCTCAGAGGGAAGGACCTCTTTGGCAAATCTGCTGCTGAGTTATGTCTCGTGTCTAATGTCAAGATTCATGTTAAATTCAAAGTGCCTGACTTTAAAAAGTACAAAGGAAACACTTGCCCTCTCAGCCATCTTGTGATGTATGCACGCAAGATGTCGACTCAGACCGACAACGATCAACTCCTGATCCACTACTTCCAGGACAACATGTCCAGTGCCGCTTTGAGATGGTACATGGGACTAGATAGTGCGAACATCCTCTCCTTCAATGACCTTGGTGAAGCTTTCGTTAAACATTATAAATACAACGTTGATATGGCTCCCGATAGGGACCAACTGAGGGCCATGTCCCAAAAGGAAAAGGAGACATTCAAGGAGTACGCCCAGAGGTGGCGTGAATTGAATGCACAGATTGTGCCCCCGCTCGAAGAGAAAGTGATGACGAAGATCTTTCTCAAGACTTTAATCTGTTTCTACTACGAGCGGATGATTGGTAGCGCTCATTCTGACTTCACCGAGATGGTGAACATGGGGATGCGTCTAGAAGAAGGAGTCAGGGAAGGGCGCCTGACCAGAGAAGAAGGCTCTTCAGCCAAACGTTATGGGGCATTTGCTAAGAAGGAAGATGGAGAGGCACATGTTGTGACCTCCCATGTTAAATCAAGAAGACCCTCTGTGAAGAGGAAGACTGTGCGTCCGGCCAGTAACCAGCACTAGGTGGCTCATATAGCACCTATTTTCAGAGAGAATCAACATTACCAGCATCAGAACCAGCAACAGCAACATCAGCAGTATCAACAGCAACATCGCCGTCCTCAACAGCAGGCCTACCAGCCTCGAAACAACAATTAAACCAACACTAGCTATGATAGGAAGAGGGTCACTTTTGATCCTATTCCAATGACCTACGCTGAATTATATCCTTCATTGATTGAAAGGAAGCTGATTACTCCACGTGACCCACCTGCTATACCGACCAACCCTCAGTGGTGGTATAAGCCCGAGCTTCATTGTGTTTATCATTCCGGTGCTCCCGGACATGATGCGGAGAACTGTTACCCTCTCAAGACCAAGGTCCAAGACCTTGTTAGAAGTGGTATTCTATTTTTCGAGGACGTAGGTCCTAACGTGAAGAATAACCCATTGCCCGAGCATGGGAAATCTGCTGTTAACATGGATCAGGGTTGCCCTGGAAAATACAAGGTCAGATATGTTAGCCATATCCGACAATCATTGGTCGAGATGCATAGGCTGTTATGTGGATACAATCACTACGAGCATGACCATGACAGTTGCCGTGTGTGCACTGTCAATGAGAGAGGATGTCGTCAAGTCAGAAAAGACATCCAAGAAATGTTGGATCAGGGTGTGATAGAGATACTTCAGAATCATGACGAGGACGAAGTTAATGTGATATCCCCTGTCTTCAGGATACCTGAGCCTGTTGTCATCAGATAAAATGGCAGCAAGCAGAAGGCTACTCCTACTCTCATTATTAAGCCAGCTGGCCCTGTTCCATACTCTTGCGACAAGGTTGTTCCCTATCAATATAATGTTGTTGCATTAGAAGATGGGAAGGAGGTGCCCTTATCCTCCACTTCTGTTGTGAATATTACTGATGTTAGTGGATTGACCCATAGTGGTCGTGTTTTCTCGGCGCCGCCGAAACCCCAGGCTGACACCAGAAGAGCTGATGCTGTTGATAGTGTCGTCCGTCCTATGGGGAATTCTTCTTCTTCTCTGAATCCGGCACTTGTTGTTGACAGACCTGCCGCTGTTGTTAGAACTTATGTCCCTGCTGGCCAGAATGGCATGATTAGAGAGGACTATGATGAGATGTTGAGGCTCATCAAGAGGAGTGAGTATAATGTTGTAGATCAACTACTACAAACGCCTTTAAAGATATCAGTGATGTCTTTGTTGATGAACTCTGAGCCACACCGTGAAGCTTTGCAGAAGGTGTTGGACGTGGAGTAGGTAGATCATGACGTCACCATAGAACAGTTTGATAGTATTGTTGCAAACATTACTGCTTGTAACAACCTGAGTTTATGTGATGTTGATCTCCCCGAGGAGGGAAGAGACCACAATTTGGCACTTCACATCTCTATGAACTGCAAGGATAATGCCTTGTCTAACGTGCTGGTAGACATAGGATCATCGCTGAATGTGTTGCCAAAGTCCACTCTGGCAAAACTGTCATATCAGGGGCCTCCCATGAGGCAGAGTGGAGTGGTCGTCAAAGCTTTTGATGGATCGCGGAGGCTGTGATTGGTGAGGTTGAGCTCCCAGTCAAGATAGGACCTAGTGATTTCCAGATCACTTTTCAGGTCATGGATATCCACCCATCATATAGCTGTTTGTTGGGCAGACCATGGATTCACGAGGCAGGCGCCGTGACATTCACCCTACACCAAAAGTTGAAGTTCGTGAAGAACAAAAAGTTGGTGGTGGTAGGGGGAGAGAAGGCTCTCTTGGTTAGCCATTTGTCTTCATTTTCTTACATTGATGCTGAGGATGAGGTTGGGACGCAATTCCAAACCTTGTCTATTGCTGAGCCTTCTAAGAAAGGAACTTCTTCATTTGCGTCCTATAATGATGCGAAGTTGGCCATTGAGCATGGCGCAACTACTGGTTTAAGACAAATGATCAAGCTGGAAGATAATAAATCCCGGGCTGGCATAGGGTACTCTTCAGGCACTTTCAACAAGCACGATCTGTTTCATAGTGGTGGTTTCATCCATACGGTCGAAGACCAGGAAGCTGCTGCTATAGTGGAAGATGATGCAGAGGAAGATTATGGCAACTTTGTCATCCCTGGAGGAGTCTGCAATAATTTGGTCGCTGTTGATGTTCCAACAGTTGTCCATAAGTCCACGTAATGTTCATTTTTGTTTAAAAACCCTTCTCCCATGCCAAAAGGAGAAGTGATGACATTGTTGGCTCATAAATACAATGATATTCATTAATAAATTCATGTTAAATGTTTGTTTTTCCAAATTATTTTCACTTTTTGCTTTTTGCATGAAATTGGTGATCGCCATAAAACCCTAAAAATAGAATAAAATCAATCTTTTCATCTGCATAATGATTTGCCTTATTTGAATTCTAAAATCTCTTTTATAGCCCAAATCATTATGCAGGTTGATCAAACCCATTGAACATAATGATCCAACACCATTTCCCAACTTTGAGTTCCCTGTATTTGAGGCTGAAGAAGATGATGTTGAAGAGATTCCTAATGAGATCACCCGTCTACTTGAGCACGAAGAGAAGATCATTCAGCCGCATCTTGAGAATCTGGAAACAGTCAACTTGGGCTCTGAGGATTGTGTTCGTGAGGTGAAGATTGGGGCACTCCTTGAAGAATCTGTGAAGAAGGGGTTGATTGAGTTTCTACGAGAATACGTTGACATCTTTGCCTGGTCATATGAAGACATGCCTGGTCTGGATACTGATATCGTGCAACATTTCCTGCCTTTGAAGCCTGAGTGCGTGCCTGTGAAGCAGAAGCTCAGAAGAACTCATCATGATATGGCAGTGAAGATCAAAGAAGAAGTTCAGAAGTAAATTGATACGGGGTTTCTGGTGACTTCTACATATCCTCAATGGGTGGCCAATATTGTGCCCGTGCCTAAGAAAGATGGAAAAGTACGAATGTGTGTGGACAATAGAGACTTGAATAAAGCTAGTCCGAAAGATGATTTCCCTCTACCACATATTGATATGTTGGTAGATAATACAACTAAATTCAATGTCTTCTCATTTATGGACGGATTTTCCGGATATAATCAGATCAATATGGCACCCGAGGATATGCAGAAGAAAACATTCATCACACCTCGGGGAACATTCTGTTATCGATTGATGCCCTTCTGTTTGAAGAACGCCGGAGCCACGTATTAACGCGCTATGACTACCTTGTTTCACGATATGATGCACAAGGAGATCGAGGTATATGTTGTTGATGATATGATTGCAAAGTCGAGAACGGAAGTTGAACATGTAGAACATTTGTTGAAGCTTTTTCAGCGTTTGAGGAAGTATAAACTCCGTCTGAATCCAAACAAGTGTACATTTGGAGTCCGTTCCGGCAAGTTATTAGGCTTTATTGTCAGCGAAAGAGGTATTGAAGTTGATCCTGCCAAGGTCAAAGCAATACAAGAGATGCCTGCGTCCAAAATTGAGAAGCAAGTCTGAGGTTTTCTTGGCCGCTTGAATTATATTTCCAGATTTATATCCCACATGACTGCCATATGTGCGCCAATATTCAAGCTCCTCCGGAAAGATCAACGTCATGATTGGACCGAGGATTGCCAGAAGGCCTTTGATAGTATTAAAGAGTATCTGTCCGAGCCTCCGATTCTGTCTCCGCCTATTGAAGGGAGACCCTTGATTATGTATCTGACTGTTCTTAAAGACTCCATGGGTTGTGTCCTAGGTCAGCAAGATGAATCAAGGAAGAAGGAGTATTCCATCTACTATCTAAGTAAGAAGTTCACTGATTGTGAGTCTCGATACTCAATGCTTGAGAAAACATGTTGTGCTTTGGCTTGGGCTGCTAAGCGCTTACGCCAATATATGTTGAATCATACGACCTGGTTGATATCCAAAATGGATCCAATCAAGTATATCTTTGAGAAGCCTGCTTTAACTAGGAGGATTGCCCGCTGGCAGATGCTGTTGTCTGAGTATGATATTGAGTATCGAGCTCAGAAGGCTATTAAAGGTAGTATCTTGGCTGACCACTTGGCACATCAACCAATTGAGGATTATCAGCCAGTTCAGTACAACTTCCCAGATGAGGAGATTATGTATTTGAAAATGAAAGATTGCGATGAGCCTACGCTCGATGAAGGGCCAAAGCCTGGTTCCCGATGGAGCATGGTGTTTGATGGCGCTGTAAATCAATATGGAAATGGTATTGGGGTAGTGATTATTACTCCTCAGGGCACACATTTCCTTTTACAGCAAGGCTAACTTTCAAATGCACGAATGATATGGTGGAGTATGATTCCTGTATTATGGGTTTAGAAGAATGTATTGATCTTAGGATCAAGCATCTTGATGTTTATGGTGATTTGGCCCTTATTGTTAATCAGATTAAGGGTGAATGGGAGATGAATCAACCTGGCCTCATCCCATACAGAGATTATGCGAGGAGGATTTCAACGTTCTTTACTGAGGTTGACTTCCATCATATTCCTCGATATGAGAATCGGATGGCAGATGCGCTTGCTACACTTGCTTCAATGATTGTGGCGAAATTCTGGAATGAAGTCCCCAATATCACTATGATGCGCTTGGATAGACCAGCTCATGTATTTGCAGTTGAAGAAGTGAAAGATGATAAGCCATGGTATTATGATATCAAGTGCTTTCTTTAGAGTCAGATTTACCCGCCTGGGGCATCTGTTAAAGATAAGAAGACTTTGAGGAGATTATCTGGCAGTTTCTACCTCAATGGCGATATGCTTTATAAGAAAAATTTTGACATGGTTCTGCTCAGATGCGTGGATAGACACGAAGCAGACCTGTTGATGACTAAAGTCCATGAGGGTTCATCTGGTACTCATTCCAATGGAAATGCCATGGCAAAGAAGATGTTGAAAGCAGGCTACTATTGACTGACAATGGAGTCTGACTGCTACAAATATATGAAGAAATGTCATAAGTGTCAGATTTATGCGGATAAGATTCATATTCCCCGACACTTCTGAATGTGATTTCATCACCATGCCCTTTCTCTATGTGGGGAATTGACATGATTAGCATGATAGAGCCAAAGGCATCCAACAGTCACAAATTTATTCTCGTAGAAATTGATTACTTCACCAAATGGGTTGAAGCGGCGTCGTATGCAAACGTGACCAGGCAGGTGGTTGTGAAGTTTATCAAGAATCAACTCATATGTCGTTATGGTGTGCCAGACAAGATCATTACTGATAATGGATCTAACTTGAACAACAAGATGATGAAAGAGCTATGTAGCGAGTTCAAGATTGCACATCATAATTCTTCTCCTTATAGACCCAAGATGAATGGGGTTGTTGAAGCTTCTAATAAGAGCATCAAGAAGATTATCCAGAAGATGGTTGTTACGTACAAAGATTGGCATGAGATGCTGCCATTTGCTTTGCATGGTTATCGTACATCTGTCCGTACTTCAACAAGGGCAACCCCTTTCTCCCTTGTATATGGCATGGAGGTTGTGCTCCCCGTGGAGATTGAGATCCCATCAATGAGAGTCTTGATGGAAGCCAAGTTGACTGAGGTTGAATGGGTTCAAAGTCGTTATGACCAGCTGAATTTGATTGAAGAGAAGAGATTGACTTGCCATGTGCCATGGTCAGTTATATCAGCAAAGGATGAAGAAAGCCTTTGATAAGAAGGTCAAGCCTTGTGTGTTCCGAGAAGGTGACCTTGTGCTCAAGAAAGTCTTGTCTTTCGCGCCCGATTCCAGGGGCAAGTGGACTCCAAACTATGAAGGTCCATATGTTGTTAAGAGAGCCTTTTCAGGCGGTGCTTTGATACTTACAACTATGGACGGGGAGGATTTCACTCGTCCTATGAATTCAAATGCAGCCAAGAAATACTTCGCCTAAAATAAAAACAGAATAGCTCACTAATTTGAAAACCCGAAAGGGCTCCCTTAGAGTACTAAGGATGTTTTGGGTGCTTAAAACCTTCCCATTGCATAACCAACCCCCTTACCCAGATCTCTGACATTTTTATTAGTTTTTGATTTGATAAAACTTCTCGGTTTTTATTCGCTTTCTAACCTTTCCTTTGGATAAATAGAAGTGCGGTGGCGACTCAAATTGTATGATTTACTTTTGATTTAGTCAATAAATCTAAAGGTAACGAATGCCCCGCTACAATGCCCATTCGTAAGGATCACTAAAGGAGAATTTTTTTTAAATTCCGCTGCGTTTTGGATCTCCCTTCTCCTTTAGTGGTATCAGAGCCACTTACAAAACCATGCATCTGATAGTTGTTTATTTTCTGTATTAATACGATTAAAAGACAGAATGAATCAAAGAATAAACGAGTAATTAAATTTGGCATCATGTGTGTATGATTTGGATGGTTGATGTTGACTATGCTTCGGAATCCGACATTAGTATGGTGAAGCAGCGATACATCGATCGTCCATAGGTTATGCAATTGAGATCGATCAAGTTATATATATGATATAAGTAATCCTGATGAAAAATACGGTATATATGATATACTGTTTCTGTTTCGTTCATTCAAACACTTAATGGTTGTTTTCCTTTGAGCGGTCAATGGTCATTTGCTTCTTGATCCCACATTAGTATGGTGAAGCAATGACGTGTTGATCAATCATAATGAATTAACAATTGAGGTGTGTTTGACGGTATAAAATTGGTGCATTAGGGTTAATGATGGCACAAGGGTTGTACTGTCAAAGAGTTATGCGATTAGGGTTGTGACTGCGTAAGAGTTGTGCTTTAACGTATCAAGTGTTGATGCGAAAAACGACGTCGATTAGAGTATTTCAGCTTTGTCCCGATCTACCCATTTCCTCGGCAGATGTTTTTTCTTTCCCCGGCTGAGTCCTTCCATTGATTTATTTTCATGGAATCCCTCGAGTCCCCCCAACAATTTTAAGTCGTAGCCTGGCCTACGTGTCGCATCACGCGAAAAACCGGCGGGAAAACAAGAACAACAGAGCCGCCACCGTGCGTTATTTATCCCAAAAGAGGGAAAGGAAACGCTCGAAGTAAACCTGGAAAAAGCATGGTCTCACGACCAAAGAGAATGGGATCGAGAGTCGGTTATGCGAAGGGAAGGTATTAGCACCCCTACGCATCCGTCGTACTCGACGGGATCCACGCACAATAGAAAGGAAAATGGTTGCTAAACACTGCTCAAACACACACACAACTGGCTGAAAGAGACACAAGAAAACAAAAGAGACTGACTCGGCAGGATGTCGCATCCTGGGCCTACTTAGTCTATCAAGCATAGACATCAGAGTCGAAGTAGTTCGGACTGGGAAACGACACATGCTCGCTAAGGTATCGCACCTTATGCATACGTATCTTCTCGGACGAGAGAAGAATCAGAGCATTCGTAGCTCGGCTGACACGCACACAAACAAACACAGGCAAAGGCAGACGTGGAGCCTGAATGCCAATCACTGGACTTACATCAGCATCCGAACCGAAACACACTGGAACCCGAACGCCACTCGATGGACTTACATCAGCTTCCGAGCACACAACAACACAAACAAAGACACAGGCGCTCGGAGAGATCTGCTCATCTCCTGCCTACGTACCTCATCTGGTATGAGGATCAGGGCGACGTAGTTCCCCTACAGAGGGATAAAGGACTAGCCTAACCAGATAACAGAGGGAGACACAACTAGGGAGACTACGACTCGAGCCTAGATGTTGTCATGCAAAATCATCCCTAAGTTAAGGTTTCTAGCTAACTTGCACAGGAAGCAAGCCTATCCTAAACATGACTTGCACAGGAAGCAAGCCACACCTAACTTGCACAGGAAGCAAGCTAAAGCAAACACACAAGCGCAAGTAGCACACACTATATGCAAGCAATGGGCTCAAACAAGGTTAGGTTTTAGTCGAGGGGTCATATCAACCTCAACAAACAAACCTCTGGAACTGGGTAGATGTTGCTCTTAACCTTGCCATTGAGGGGCTAAGGTGAAGCAGATGAAAGGTGAGTGAAGATAAGACTTCACAGCTCTTATCCCTGGCCTGGGAGAGCTTAAGACAAGAATGTGTGGGTTCAGAAAGGGGGAACCCCTCTACACATTTGAAACTGACTCAACTGTACAATTGTACAAGATCTTGGGTTTGTATCTGCAATGCATCAACACAGTGGTGTGAGCAAAGCAGATGACACACAGAATAGCAGGGGATAGGTTGCTTATCCCTTGGGTTCTGCCAATTGCCTCTTCACTTAGGAGGTCTTTGACTCTATACAAGGACAAATGTAAACAGTCACAAACATTGCCTCTTAAGGAGGACTTCAGACAGTTGCCTGGCCAAGTAACAGGCCAGGTCTTCCAGACTACATGAAGATTAGAAATATACCTCAATGCAAATTGCTTATACAAGCAAAGCAAAGCAAAAAGTTCACAAGGAACTGAGCAACTAAAAGCACCTGAAATAGTCAAGCAGACATTAGTATGTAACTTCAAAACAAAGCAAAAGGAAACAGACATCAACAGTTAATCATAAGCAAGTGAATGTGCAAGGCACAAGGCTCAAGGCATGTGAGCCAAGCCACCTACAAAACAAACAAGTTAATCAATGATTTCAAGCAAGCTCAATCAAAAAGAATTGGTCTCATTGGTCATTTGTTGGTCAACCTGAAAACATGAGCTCAAAGGTGAGTAACAGGACCACTAGGGCAAGCCTAGGGTCAGAAGAGAATGAAAAAGTTAAAACAGCAAAGGGAAAGTATCCAAAATCATGTTCAAACAATAAGAAACAATACCAATTGGGTTCACATTCATATCAATCATCATCATCATTTCATGAACAAGTTAGGTCAAAGCATGGCATTTAGAAGCTCATAGAAGTCAACAGCAAGACTTGGATCAAAAGCAATCTTAAACATTTCCAAAAATCATCAAATAAATCATGATCAATCACAACCCACAGCATGGTAAGCATGTCAAATTTCATCTCATTTGGACAAGTGGAAGGCAGTCAATAAAAATCAGAAAGTCAAAGCAATTTTGAACATGCTCAAAGAAGTCAACCAATCATGCATCAACTTGAAAAATTCATAAATCAGAGATGGCATATGATAAATGAATGGGACTAAAACCATGGCAAAGCTTAGGATGTCTAGTTATCTCATGTAAAATTTCATGTCCATCTAATAAAGTATGAGCATTTCACAAAACAAATGGGCACATGTATCACATAAGGTCAACATAAGACCAAACAGGGGACAAAAATCTCAAACAATTAGGAAATGCCACAAATAATTCCAAGAAAAATTCCATGTGAACTAGACATACAAGAGCTCAATCATGCAAAAATTCAATCCATTTTGAGGTCAATAGGCATGGCTATGAAAATCATCAAGTTGCACATCAATGGTGTGACACAAATTGTCACACCCTACTTCAAAAAATCATAACTCAATGACCAGAAATGAGAAATTCATGATCTTTATACCAAAATCACCATAGGGATGTCTAGTTTGTGCACAAAAATTTTCAGGTCCATAGGATAAGTCATGACTATTTCACAAATGATTTGGTGGAATGTGTACAATATTGATACATGTCACAAACCCTAATGCCAAACAAAAACCAACCATCCAAAAATTCTGGAAAAAATGTGATAAAAAAATAGAGATCAATCAGAGTATGATGCAAAAAATTTCATGAAATTTGGAATTAAAATGGATGAGTTATGAATTTTGCAAGTTGAGCATATCAAATGACATAAAAATTGAGAAAATAAATGATTTAATTGAATTTAAAAACCGGGAATGGCATAATTGTAAATACCAGCATCACTAATCTAAACGATGCGTTTAGGGCACGGCCAGGGAAATGTTTTCATTGGTCAGCTTCAATGGAATAGTGAATTACACATGCATACCACGTGAACAGGAAGCAAAATCTGGGCATGGCTAGGGTTTATGCATCAATAGTATGATCTTCATCCTCTCAAATTCGACTCAACCAAATTTTTCCAGAAATCACAATTGGACATACAGAAATGATCAGCAAGGCACAACTAACATGAATCCATCATCAATTTTCACTAAAACTCACTACAAGCCATGAATCGAGCAAGAACATGTTTCATCATCAAACTTCATTTCAACATAACTTGCATAATACTTAGCCATTTTTAGTGATTTCAAGTTCATTGTGACCAGCAAAGTCTAATCTAACTAAAGCATGGCATAATTTTAAGAAATGAGAGCATCGATTTCTTACCAAAAATGAAGTGCAGTAGTGATTCTGGTGTTGTTTGGCTCCAAACACTCAAAACCGGTGAAGTTCCAAGCTCCAATAAGTGAATGGTGGAAGGTTTCAAGCTCAAGAATGCTTGGTTTGGATGCACACGAGTTCTGCCATTAGAGGAGCTTTGAAGAAACAGTCCATGAAAATGAGCTTACAGTTGTGGAATGATGGTTGAAAAGGGCTCACAATGCTGTTTAGATGGTGAAGCAACAATGGCAAGGTCAAGTTCTCTTGAGGTTTTGGCAGAAAAATTCAAAAATGAAGAAAATGAGATTTTGAGAGAGAGAGTTTTTCTGTTTCTAATGGTGGCTGCTAGGGTTTCTTTCAGAGAGAAAATGATGAATATATACTCTGTTCAATGGTACTTAATCAAGGTTCATGAAAAAGTGGAATGGAGTTGGTGAAAAGTGTCCTTTTGCCAATTTTCAAGCAAGTTGGTAATGGGTGTATGTACTGCACGAAAATGGGCCTTGAACATGTCCAAAATATGATTTCTGAACATATTTGATTGGTAGAATTGGTTGGAAGTGGTTAATTTTGAAACTCATTTTTCAACCTCACTTGAAATTAATTCATGCAAGTCCAAAAATGCCATTTTGATTGGTAATGTTTTGGTGAATGATGGTTGCATATTTGGAAAGAGGGGATCAAATGTGACTTGTTGCAAAAAAACCCCACCCAAATTGGCCAAATGGTTTGAGAGATATGGCCTTTTGAAGTTCAAAAATTTTGGAGAATGAATTGATCATAACTTGCCAACCATACATGGGAATTGAGTGTTCTTGGACTTTTTGGAAATGGGAGAACAAGATCTTCAACTTTCATGTTGGGCAAAAATTCATTTGAAGCTTGTATCATGATGTAAGTTTGGGATCAAGAAGTTTCCATTTTTGGCAAGTTTCAGTTACAGGTCCAGTTTCTATTTTTGGAAATTTCTGATTTGGCTTCCAATTCTTCAATAATGGTCTTTGACATGTTATATGAGGCCTATATGGACATGAATGAGCCCTTTCAAACCAAATTCCATCATCAAAACCATAAAAATCAGTCACAGTTGACCAAGTTTGACTTTTTAGGGTTTCTGACTGACTGTGCATTGACTGATGACTTCTGAACATCCAACCCTTGACCAAAACACTTCAAATGGATCCCCAAGTCATGTGAACATGTTGGACCAACCCTAGGGCCTTGTTTCAATGAAAATTGCACTTGCTTGCTTGACTGACTGATCTCCTGACCAGTTTGACCTAATTCTTCTGACTGGCTTGCACTTGAGGCAAAGGGACAATGCAATGTTATGCAGTGGACCATGTTATGTTATGACCTAATATGAGAATGTATGTACAAGAAGTAGGTGCAAATTTGAGGTGCTACAGCTGCCCCTATTCAATCAGCTGGGAACCCGAACGGATGATAGCGACGGCTGTCAGACTTTCAGGGTAAACAGGGATTGAATACCAAAGAACCGTAGAAATTTGCACTCTGCCGGATATGATACAAGAAGAACCACGTCATTTACCGATGACACCTGCAATTGACAACTTCAGAAAGGCGAAACCATTTACCGATGGTTAGAAACTGGTAACTTGATATTTACCGATATCAACTTCAGCAAGACCATTTACCGATGGCTGCTGGGGAACAACTTCTGATGTAAAAGGAAGCAAGACCATTTACCGATGGTGGCTTCAAAGAAACTTGACATTACCGATATCAACTTCAACTCGACCACTTACCGATGGCTACTGCAACTGGGGATCCGATATTTACCGATATCGAAGAAAACGGGGCCATTTATCGATGGCGGATAAAACTGGGCCTTCAATATTTACCGATATCGAAGCATACGGGGCCATTTACCGATGGCGTCTCCACTTGAGGAGGAACAAAATCTTTGTGGTGTAATCAAACAAGACGTTTACCGACGACTTCTGGGGATCTTGATTTTATCAACAAGAAAACAAAGCATGACCAGACATTTACCGATGACTGGGATGAGACTCGACGTTTACCGACATCGAAAGATGATGTTTACCGACATCAAAACAAACGACCAGACATTTACCGATGACCGGGGAACACTTCACTAAGGGAAAAAACAAATATTTGCAATTGGAAACCAGATAGGACATTTACCGATGACTCTACTGGGGATCTCTAGCTGGGGATTATCAGACATTTACCGATGACTGCAGAAAAGACTCGATGTTTACCGACATCGAAAGATGATGTTTACCGACATCAAAAAATGACCAGACATTTACCGATGACTGGGGAGAATACCCGATGTTTACAGACACCGAAACAATGGTGTTTACCGACACCAAAAATGATGACCAGACATTTACTGATGACTGGGGAGAATACCCGATGTTTACAGACACCGAAACAATGGTGTTTACCGACACCAAAAATGATGACCAGACATTTACTGATGACTGGGGAGAATACCCGATGTTTACAGACACCGAAACAATGGTGTTTACCGACACCAAACAAAGAAACACACGTGGGTGCTGGCATGACACTTACCGGTATCACAAGAACGTCATCTTAGATATGTCAAGGCAAGGTTGACCACTTGCTGGGGATCTCACTGGGGAGAAACAAAATTTCTGTCACCAACGGGTGAGGTAATAAACCTCTCTGGGGAATATCAATCCTGAGTGCTGTCAGGAGCCACTGTAGCAGGCGTGTTGCACCGATGTTGAACAAAATGATCCGCCTCTGCCGGGGATATTGTCTGATTGGGTTAACACATGAATGCATATGTTTGAATTTTTCTATGGCGTAATGCTCCATATTGAATGGGAATGCTACGCAGTTTGAGGATGCAATGATCACTAAAAATGCAAAAATGCAAAAATGATGAAAAACTCCGGCTGGGGAGCCAAAACTGATCGGGTACTCCAACTCTGCGGGGAGACTCTGCAGGGAGAGCAACGACTTCTCACTCATGTTGGAGAATAGCACTGCTGCTGGGGGGAAGGTAAACTCCGCTGGGGATATCCTTCAGTCCACAGATAGGATAAATGTTGGAGATAAATTTCAATGAACCTGCCTCACTCGGGGAGGAAATCGGCAAATACAGGCCTGCTGGGGATAGGCAATCCTTAGATCTGTTGGGGAATAGAAGGCACTATCCACAGACGTCTCCGCAGGGGAACATAGCTCTGATAGCTTCCAAACTTGCTTGGGGAAAATATCTGCTGAGGAAACGTCCTCACAGATGCCAATCCTGAAAAACAGCACAACAAAATGCCCCAGGGGATACATGGACAAGATACGCTCAAGTGTCCTCAACATTCAAAATGATTTTCAAATGTTTTGTCTTTTTGCACGTTATTGTGTAGCCTTCATGTTCTTATATGCAATGCTTATCAAAAATTCGGACATTTTTGCAAACAAAACAGTAAAAATAAAAACAAAAGAGCCATTTATCTGAATAACGACTTTTATTGATTGAAAATGTGCCTGAAAAGGCAAATACATTGGGAAGCAATTCCTAGAAAGAGGTAATTGCGCGTAAAAGGAAAAATCTATCCTAATGGCAATGTGAACACGGCATCCACTATTTCCCAATTCTGTCATAACTCACAGATCATCAGTTTTCCTCCCAACTCCTTGCTTTCAGAGAAGAATGACTGGACGGATCACATCTTTCGAGATGGCAGACGACAAAGCTCGATGAAGTACAGACAAACTCAGATTGTAGTCTTCGCTTTAATCCCTCTTTTGGCTGGATCGCCCTTTCGGGTTTTCAATCCAACGGGATACCCATTTTTGCCTAAGCCGCCCTTGCGGGTTTTCGACTTACCGGGTGTACAAATTCTTTTCATTTTATCCCTAATTTTTGCCCGAACCTTTCCTTTCTGTTTTTGGTTCGCCGGGATGCCCCTTTTTGCCTGGACTCTTTTTTTCTTTTTGTCCAGCGGGTCAATTTATGCGAAGTATTTTTTGACTACATCTGAGTTAACAGGAGACGGAAAGTCTTCACCATCCATAGTTGTAAGCATCAAGGCTCCACCGGAGAATACCTTTTTCACAACATATGGACCTTCATAATTAGGAGTCCACTTGCCCCTGTTATCTGCACCGGGAGGGAGGATCCTCTTCAAAACTAGATCACCGATCTGATAGCTTCGAGGACGCACTTTCTGATCAAAGGCTCGCTTCATCCTTCTCTGATACAACTGTCCATGGCATACAGCTGCTAGCCGCCTCTCCTCGATAAGGCTCAACTCGTTAAACCTTGTTCGAATCCACTCGGCTTCGTCCAGCTTGACATCCAATAAAACTCTCAGAGAAGGAATCTCCACTTCAACAGGTAGGACAACTTCCATACCATACACAAGGGAGTAAGGGGTTGCCCCGGTCGACGTACGTACTGAGGTACGGTACCCATGCAAAGCGAAAGGCAGCATCTCATGCCAATCCTTGTACGTAACGACCATCTTCTGCACAATCTTCTTGATATTCTTGTTCGCCGCTTCTACAGCACCATTCATCTTCGGTCTGTAAGGAGAAGAATTGTGATGTTCAATCTTGAAATCTTTACACAGCTCCTTCATCATCTTGTTATTGAGATTCGAACCATTGTCAGTGATGATTCTCTCAGGAACTCCATAATGACATATGATTTCTTTCTTGATGAACCGGGTAACCACTTGTTTGGTAACGTTAGCATAGGAAGCTGCTTCCACCCATTTGGTGAAATAGTCAATCGCAACCAAGATGAAGCGATGTCCATTCGAAGCAGTGGGCTCAATCTTCCCAATCATATCAATGCCCCACATCGCGAATGGCCAAGGAGAATTCATAACATTCAGAGGGCTTGGTGGTACATGCACCTTATCAGCATAAATTTGACACTTATGGCACTTCCGAGCATACTTGAAACAATCGGATTCCATAGTCATCCATTAATAACCCGCTCTCAACAATTTCTTAGCCATTGCATGTCCGCCGGCATGAGTACCGAAGGAACCTTCATGAACTTCCTGCATTAACATGTCTGCCTCGGGTCTGTCCACGCATCTGAGCAAAACCATGTCAAAGTTTCTCTTATACAGCACATCATCCTGATTCAAATAGAAGCTTCCAGCTAGCCTCCTCAGGGTTTTCTTGTCATTCTTCGACGCACCTTCAGGATACTCCTGAGTCTTGAGGAAGTTCTTGATGTCATAATACCACGGCTTCTCATCAATCACAACAGACTCGGCTGCAAACACATACGCAGGCCTCTCGAGTCGATTCACCGTAACATGTGGCACATGATTCCACCAATGAACTTTGATCATAGACGACAAAGTAGCCAAGGCATCAGCCATTTGATTCTCATCCCGGGGGACATGATACAACTTCACCTTCTTGAAGAACGTCAATATTCTTCTGGTGTAATCTCTATAGGGAATCAAATGTGGCTGATGCGTATTCCAATCTCCATTGACTTGATTGACCACTAGAGCGGAATCTCCAAAAATGTCAAGCGTTTTGATCCTCAGATCAACGGCTTCTTCTATCCCCATGATACAAGCCTCATACTCAGCTTCGTTGTTGGTGACGTCAAACGTCAATCTGGCAGAAAAAGGTATATGAGCACCTTTAGGATTGATCAATACTGCCCCAACACCGTTACCATTCATATTCACAGCCCCATCAAACATCAGTGTCCATTTGTCATCCAGATCCGGTCCTTCCTCAACAAGAGGCTCTTCGCAATCTTTCATCTTAAGATACATGATGTCTTCATCAGGGAATTCAAACATCATAGGCTGATAATCTTCAATCGGTTGCTCGGCGAGGTAGTCTGACAGAACACTACCTTTGATGGCCTTTTGTGACGTGTACTGAATATCATATTCTGTTAGAATCATCTGCCAACGAGCAACGCGTCCGGTGAGAGCCGGTTTCTCAAAGATGTACTTCACTGGATCCATCTTAGAAACCAATAAGGTAGTATGGTTCAACATATACTGCCTCAGTCGGCGAGCAGCCCAGGCCAAAGCACAGCAAGTTTTCTCGAGCAGTGAATATCTTGTTTCACAGTCGGTAAACTTTTTGCTAAGGTAGTATATGGCATGCTCTTTTCGACCAGACTCGTCATGCTGTCCCAATACACACCCCATCGAGTTCTCAGTCACTGACAGGTACATTATCAGAGGTCTCCCTGGAACTGGAGGTATAAGGATTTGAGGTTTCTGTAAATACTCCTTTATCTTGTCAAAAGATTTCTGACAGTCATCATTCCACCTGATTGCTTGATTCTTTCTTAGCAATTTGAAAATTGGTTCACACGTGGCAGTTAGGTGAGATATGAACCTTGCAATGTAGTTCAATCTCCCTAAAAACCCACGGACTTGCTTCTCCGTTTTCGGTTCAGGCATCTCTTGAATAGCTTTGACTTTTGCTGGATCAACCTCAATCCCTTTCTCACTGACAATGAAGCCTAAAAGCTTCCCTGATCTCACCCCAAACGTACACTTGTTCGGATTCAACCTCAGCTTGAACTTTCTCAACCGGTCAAACAGCTTCTGCAAATTAACCAGGTGCTCCTCTTCTGTCTGCGCCTTCGCAATCATATCATCTACGTACACTTCAATTTCTTTGTGCATCATGTCATGACAAAGAGTCGTCATTGCCCTCTGATAGGTAGCACCAGCATTCTTTAGCCCAAATGGCATCACCTTATAGCAGAACGTGCCCCAAGGTGTAATGAATGTCGTCTTTTCCATGTCCTCTGGCGCCATCTTGATCTGATTATATCCAGAGAAACCATCCATGAAAGAGAATACCGAGGATTGAGCCGTATTATCAACCAATACATCAATGTGAGGTAAAGGGAAATCATCTTTCGGACTCGCTCTATTCAAATCCCGGTAATCGACACACATTCTGACTTTACCATCCTTCTTCGGCACAGGAACAATGTTGGCCACCCATGGGGGATAACTTGTAACAGCCAAAAAACCTGCATCCCACTGCTTCTGAACCTCTTCCTTGATCTTAGCTGCCATATTAGGACTCGTTCTACGAAGCTTCTGCTTGACCGAAGGATATCCTTCTCTAAGAGGTAATTGATGCACCACAATGTCTGTATCCAACCCAGGCATATCTTGATATGACCAGGCGAATATCTCCACATATGCTCTCAGCATCTCAATCAGCCTCCTCTTGACAGAGTCCTCTAAAGCAGCCCCAATCTTGATTTCTCTTTTGGCGTCCTCAGTACCCAAATTAACAACCTCCAACTCCTCCTGATGAGGCTGGATGACCCTTTCCTCCTGCTTCAGCAATCTGACCAATTCTGCAGGGAGTTCACAGTCTTCCTCACTCTCCTCTTCAGCTTGGTAGATGGGATGGTCGAAATCATACTGAGCCATAACAGAACTGTTCATAGTGAATGCCATAAGATCGCTTCTGCATGTTTAATGTTTTGTTTTAGAAAAAGAGTTCAATAAAGTCACAAAAAACAAAAACATTGCCATTTTTATTGTTTTTGAAAAAAGATGAAAACAAAAAATAGAAAGACAGGGATCACAAAGTTTGATTGCAAAAAATGTCCTTCATTAATGATAATCATTAAAACATGATGAGGCCCTACAATGAATCACTACGCCTTGGGCAGATCGTAGGATTTTCATGCAAAATGACAAAACAACAGAAAATTACTCTGTCTGAAGAGTAACTTGGACCACTTCTTCAGCCGTCCAGTTGTTGACAGACTCCCCTGGTGCACACGGGCGAACCCAGTTGTCCAGATCAAAATCATTGTCACAGTCTTCACTACCGGTTGCAGAGACGTCGCCATGATTCATCAGCCCAACGCTGGTAAAGGTACTCGGACCCGCTTGACCATTCTGCTCTGCTTGGAGAGGCTCATAACCAACGCCAAATTTGTCTTCTTTAACCGGCAAATCCACCATCTTGCCCCAGCCTTCAGCTTTGCCAGAATCAACAACCTCCTTAGCCTGCTTGTAAGAAGTAATTGAAGCACCTGGCTTCCTCTGCTCAGCGTACGCCACTTTCTCAAGAGCCACAGTCTCAAACGCCTGGCATAAGGTTTCGTGGATCTCGCCATCCACCTCAACATATTTGAACGAGGATAGATGACTCACCAGAATCTCTTCTTCACCGCACACGGTCACAATCTGACCGTTCCAGACATACTTGAGCTTTTGATGGAGAGTCGACGAGACTGCCCCTGCTGCATGAATCCATGGACGCCCCAATAAACAACTATAGGCGGGCTGGATGTCCATAACATAGAAGATGATATCGAATACCTCAGGACCTATCTTCACAGGCAAGGTAACTTCCCCACACACAGAACGTTTGGATCCGTCGAAAGCACGAACGATCAGGTCACTGGGAGTAAGCACAAACCCTTCCACATCAATCTTCTTCAGAATCTGCTTAGGCAACACATTCAGCGACGACCCGGTGTCCACCAATACGTGAGACAACACTGCCCCCTTGCACTCCATGGTGATGTGCAAGGCTTTGTTATGGTTTCGCCCTCAGGCGTTAAGTCCAGGTTGGTGAATCCTACACCATGCCTGGTGCTCACATTGGCCATCACACCCTCCAGTTGATTGACAGAAATCTCCTGAGGCACGTAGGCCAGATTTAACATCTTCAGCAAGGCATTACGATGTGCCTCAGAGCACAACAACAGTGAAAGTATAGAAATCTTGGACGGAGTTTGGTTCAACTGATCTACAATCTTGTAGTCACTCTTCTTGATTATTTTCATAAACTCCTCCACGTCCTTCTCAAATGACCCCTCGGGCGCTTCCTTCTGGACAGGCTCTTCCTCAACCACAGCTTGCTTACCCTTTGCTTTGGCGAGAGCCTCAGCATTATTGTCCCTCAAAGGCTGCGGTGCGAACAGACGACCGCTTCTGGTAAAACCTCCTGGACCCCCTACATTATCCACAGCCGGACCAACAGTTGCAGGAACTCTATTCGGTAAACCAATTGTCACTGGAGCTTGATTCACTGGTCTCGTCTGACTTTCAGCCCTTCTGTTACTGCGGTAAGCATTATCATACTTCCACGGCACGGCTCTACTATTCTCAACAGCCCTTCTTCCAGACGCAACGATAGTAGTCGGAGCACTGATGGTTACAGGCACGGAAATGGTAACTGGGGTACCATTTGTTGCAGGTGCACTAACGACCCTTTGTCCACGTCCTTCAGACGGTTTAAAGTAAATGGTGATAGTTGACACTGTCCCACGATCTTTTACAGCCCTACTGAATTGCAAACAACCCTCATCCATCATACCCTGGATACCGGCCCTTAACTGGTCGCAACCATTCTCAGATTCTGCACAGCCCAAACAATCCTCATCACAGCCCGAGTAGACACCCCCATTCAGCAGACGGTCCTTCACAACTAGCAGAGAAGTCTGAACATCATCAACATTAACAACCAGATCTTCAGCTTCTTTCCCTCAATATTGTTCACTCTATGCCCACCATGCGAGGCATAGGGTTGTTTACGACGTTAGGCACTGGAGCGAAGTTGATCGCCTTGGCATCGATCAAATCTTGGACCTTGTGCTGGAGAGCCCGACACTTCTCAGTATGATGCCCTGGTGCCCCAGAGTGAAAGTCACAACGGACGTTGGCGTCGTACCCAGGAGGCAATACTGTAGGCGGAGCCATTGTACGCAACTCAACCAACCCCAACCTGAGTAGTTCAGGCAGCAGTTCGGCGTACGACATGGGTAGCGAATCAAAACGTCGATCAGGCATCCTTTGTCTGGGCTGATACGGACGTTGCTGTTGTTGTTGTTGCGGTTGTTGAACTCTTTGTTGTTGTTGTTGACGAGGTTGAGGTGCCGGAATGGTCACCGCAGCAACCTGACAGCGTTGACTTCTGTTCTGATCTCTGCGGTATTGAACAGCATTAGTTTCACCCTCTCTTCGACGAGGTGCCCCAGCAAACGGCTTCTTAGAAGAAGAGGAACCAGCATCTTGGATCTTCCCAGTTTTAATCAAGCTCTCAGTCCTCTCTCCACAAATGACAACATCAGAAAAACTACCGAATGGGCAGCTCCCCATCCGGTCCATAAACACACCCTGAAGAGTACCGATAAACATATCTGTCAACTCCCTCTCCAGCATAGGGGGTTGAACTCTAGCAGCCAGTTCACGCCACCTCTGGGCGTACTCCTTGAAGCTCTCTCCGGATTTCTGACATAGACTCTGCAGCTGAGTCCGGCTAGGCGCCATGTCCATGTTATGTTTATATTGCCTCAAGAAGGCCTCACCCAGATCCCTCCAGCATCGGATCGAATCTCTCTTTAATTCCATGTACCAGTCCAAAGAAGCCCCAGATAGACTATCTTGGAAAAAATACATCCACATCTTTTCATCATCTGTATACGCAGAGATTTTTCGATAATAAGCCTGCACATGGGTGCGAGGGCAAGAAGTACCGTTGTATTTATCGAAGGACGGTGCTTTGAACTTGTAAGGGATTCTCAAACCTTCCACCAACCCCATATTGGTAACATCAAAACCGAGAGAATTCTGACATTCCATAGCTCTAATTTTCTCAGCAAGGGCATCAACTTTACGATCCCTCTCATCAACCCTTCCCAGAACGTCTTCGTCTTCACTGAGCAGAGTGAACATATCCTCTTGTCTGTCAACAATCGGAGCAGGATTACGGGCCGGGGCACGGACTGCTCTGGCATTAGCGGCATCTGGAGCAATAGGTTGACCGTTGATTCGAATACCCCCCAACTCATCACCTACAGCATAGTTGTTGATGGGTACAGCAGCAGCAACATTATTATCATTGACCGGGCCTCCCTCTGGCGGAGCATGGTTGACCGGTGGAATTGCAGCCTCTTGTCTCTGAACCATGGCTCGAAGTTCTTCTTGACCTTGTGCAACCCCTTGCATCATATTCATAAACTGGGCCATGTTAGCCTTCATCTCAGCCAACTCAGCTTGAACTTGATCCATACCTCTCTGTTGATTCAGTCTTGTTGAGTAGCGGTGCGGACGTTGATCAGCTATTCTGCCTGAACAGGAACCAAGAGTGAGAAGTCACGACCAAGAACACCTGTTATGCAAAATGATATGAGTATGGTGCTAATGATGCGTATGATGCACATGATATGTTCATTCCTCAGGCATTCAAAGAGCCTGAGTCATCCTCAAAAGATGGCAACCTGCAGCAAGAACAACATAGAAGCACAGAAACAACATACACAAGAGTGATGAGTACAAGGTGAAACCAACAACCTCATCTATATGAGTAACAGGATCATACAACAAAGTCGACAAAGAAAATCCAAACAATCGGAGTACAACAATGAATCCCATCCAACAAGCCTGGAGGTGATTCTCAACATACATATCAAAGATACAAGCTAAGACAAACGGCCTCCCGGAATGAGAGTCTTCAAGTACTGACACTGGTCTATCAACAGGTCACATTCTGAACATTCTGGCAAAAGAGTGATCTTCTCCTTCAGTTGTCGTCTAAGCTCTACCACTTCTCCTCCAAGGTGGTTCTCTGATGCCTGTCTCAAGTCTACTTCCTTCTTCAACTGGATGTCTTTATCTCTGAGTTGCTTCTCCAAGTCTCTGATCTTCTTCTGATAGCTGGCCTCAACTCTCTGCAACCTCAAGCACTCCCGGTGTTCTGCATCTAACATGCTCTCCATCTCCTCGTAGGATCTCTTCTTGCTTCTCAGTCTGCTAGCATCTTCTTCTCGCACTCCTCTGAGTTGATGAGCCAAGTTCAAACTATCAGCTTTGGCTTTGTACAGCTCCATCTGGGTATCTTGCTCCTTCCCTCTCAAACGGCGATTCTCCATCAGGGCTTGCTTGTAGTGCTCCGCAGGCACACTCTCAGCAAGGATCAAAGGTGGTTGCTCCTGCAACGGCTCCATCCTATCGTAGGGTAACAACAAAGTTCTACTCTCTCCTTGACCCAATCAGTGTAATCGGGCATAGCAACGGCAAACTTCTTCCCTAAGACAGATCCATCCTTCATACCAATAGACTTCCAAGCTCTTCCTATCTGCTCCAATCTATCCGGGTCACTCTGCTTCTCAAAATACACATTTTCTGCTACCTCAGCCTCAAGTGGTCTTCCCTTCATCACAAACCCCAACTGGCGGAGAGAAAGAATCGGGTTGTAATTGATGCAACCCCTAGTCCCTACGAGTGGCACATTACGGAATCCTCCACAGCTCATAATGACGTTACGCACATCCATCCGGTAAGATTGCCATCTGATATCATAGGAAGTAAGAGACATAACCCTCTGAGTCCACTTATGCGTGCTCTGAGCATCCACAAAAGGTCCACTGACTGGCAGGAGAGACAAGAACCATCTGAGCAAAAGCGGGAGACAACACCTGATAGCCCCACCCTTACCATGCCTACTGTGAATGGCATAGTAAGTGTCAGCTAATAGAGTAGGAACTGGATTTCCTCCAATGAAAATACTGACTGCAGCATAGTCAACAAAATTGGGCATACTCGGAAACAGGACGATCCCATAGATCATGACGGCCAACTGAGCATGAAATGCTTCCCAACTTCCCTTCTCTGCTTCTTCTCTAGCTACCCTCAACAGAAACTTCAAAGGCAATCCTACAACATCCCCACTGGACTTCCAACTATCGCTGACTTCCTTGATACCCAAATGGAGAGCTCTGGCAACAACTCCGAAATCAACCTCCTTGGGCACATCCAAGAAAGGAACCTGATACCGGACCGGGACACTCAGCAGAATGGAGTACTCCTCAAGAGTAGGCGCCAACTGATAATCTTGAAAGGTGAAACAATGAAGCTCTGGGTCGTAGAACTGTAGAAGAGTCTGCAACGGCACCGGATCGACTACCATCTTCAACAGTGTCAGAATATCTCCATACTGGTCGACAAACCCCTTCTGGTTGCCACTGGTCATAAGGTTGCTCAACTCAATCAGAGACGTCAAAGGTTCACGGTGAAAGCTGTAGGAACAAGTCTTCCGCTTCAACTCTGGGACTGTTGCCATCTCTATCAGTGAACAAGCTCTGGAATGTACCTGAGAAATGATATGCATGCAGGGATTAGTTTTTTTTTTCTTTTTTTCTTTTTCTTTTCTTTTTTTTTGTATCCTTTTTTTATTGCGTTTCTTTTGAAAAATAAATATGCTATGATGCAAATGATGCAGACTGGACTGGTTGGCTGTGTCTCTCGGAACACAGGATCAAAGCTTCGGCTTGAACTCGGAACCACATATTCATCTGAAACCCAAAGTCATCTGAGACCCCAAACTTCTGAACCAATAGTCACCAACAGGATCACAAGTCACCAACAAGTCACCAACAAGTCACCAACTGTACCTGTAATAATGATCATTCCCTCCCCACTCACGGGTGTCATCTAGGCCAGGGTAAGGTCGAGAGAAACGCAGCATAAATAACCTTTCGCAGAATATCATCATATACACACCCGAAGTATGTAACGATAATATCCCACCAGGGTCTGAACTGCTCGTGATATCAATGTTCCGCTAAGTGGCGCAATACCACCCGCTTCCCATGAATCACTCTATTCCTAAGTATCCTAGATTTCACTCATGGCCTGGGTATTGGGCCTTTTACCTCATGTAACTCCCACCCCAACAGAGAGAAACAGACAACCAGCCAGCCAGGTGAACAGATGAATATGAATGCAAACATTAATGCAAACAATAAACGCAAACAGTAAATGCAAATATATACAAATGAATGCAATAAATACAACAACAAACAGCAACCAAAACCCTAACCTAGAGAGCGCTAGGAGAGACTCGCTTAGGGAAGACGGACCAGCACAGGTCAACTTCTCTTACTCCCCAGCAGAGTCGCCAGCTGTCGCATCACGCGAAAAACCGGCGGGAAAACAAGAACAACAGAGCCGCCACCGTGCGTTATTTATCCCAAAAGAGGGAAAGGAAACGCTCGAAGTAAACCTGGAAAAAGCATGGTCTCGCGACCAAAGAGAATGGGATCGGGAGTCGGTTATGCGAAGGGAAGGTATTAGCACCCCTACGCATCCGTCGTACTCGACGGGATCCACGCACAATAGAAAGGAAAATGGTTGCTAAACACTGCTCAAACACACACACAACTGGCTGAAAGAGACACAAGAAAACAAAAGAGACTGACTCGGCAGGATGTCGCATCCTGGGCCTACTTAGTCTATCAAGCATAGACATCAGAGTCGAAGTAGTTCGGACTGGGAAACGACACATGCTCGCTAAGGTATCGCACCTTATGCATACGTATCTTCTCGGACGAGAGAAGAATCAGAGCATTCGTAGCTCGGCTGACACGCACACAAACAAACACAGGCAAAGGCAGACGTGGAGCCTGAATGCCAATCACTGGACTTACATCAGCATCCGAACCGAAACACACTGGAACCCGAACGCCACTCGATGGACTTACATCAGCTTCCGAGCACACAACAACACAAACAAAGACACAGGCGCCCGGAGAGATCTGCTCATCTCCTGCCTACGTACCTCATCTGGTATGAGGATCAGGGCGACGTAGTTCCCCTACAGAGGGATAAAGGACTAGCCTAACCAGATAACAGAGGGAGACACAACTAGGGAGACTACGACTCGAGCCTAGATGTTGTCATGCAAAATCATCCCTAAGTTAAGGTTTCTAGCTAACTTGCACAGGAAGCAAGCCTATCCTAAACATGACTTGCACAGGAAGCAAGCCACACCTAACTTGCACAGGAAGCAAGCTAAAGCAAACACACAAGCGCAAGTAGCACACACTATATGCAAGCAATGGGCTCAAACAAGGCTAGGTTTTAGTCGAGGGGTCATATCAACCTCAACAAACAAACCTCTGGAACTGGGTAGATGTTGCTCTTAACCTTGCCATTGAGGGGCTAAGGTGAAGCAGATGAAAGGTGAGTGAAGATAAGACTTCACAGCTCTTATCCCTGGCCTGGGAGAGCTTAAGACAAGAATGTGTGGGTTCAGAAAGGGGGAACCCTCTACACATTTGAAACTGACTCAACTGTACAATTGTACAAGATCTTGGGTTTGTATCTGCAATGCATCAACACAGTGGTGTGAGCAAAGCAGATGACACACAGAATAGCAGGGGATAGGTTGCTTATCCCTTGGGTTCTGCCAATTGCCTCTTCACTTAGGAGGTCTTTGACTCTATACAAGGACAAATGTAAACAGTCACAAACATTGCCTCTTAAGGAGGACTTCAGACAGTTGCCTGGCCAAGTAACAGGCCAGGTCTTCCAGACTACATGAAGATTAGAAATATACCTCAATGCAAATTGCTTATACAAGTAAAGCAAAGCAAAAAGTTCACAAGGAACTGAGCAACTAAAAGCACCTGAAATAGTCAAGCAGACATTAGTATGTAACTTCAAAACAAAGCAAAAGGAAACAGACATCAACAGTTAATCATAAGCAAGTGAATGTGCAAGGCACAAGGCTCAAGGCATGTGAGCCAAGCCACCTACAAAACAAACAAGTTAATCAATGATTTTCAAGCAAGCTCAATCAAAAAGAATTGGTCTCATTGGTCATTTGTTGGTCAACCTGAAAACATGAGCTCAAAGGTGAGTAACAGGACCACTAGGGCAAGCCTAGGGTCAGAAGAGAATGAAAAAGTTAAAACAGCAAAGGGAAAGTATCCAAAATCATGTTCAAACAATTAAGAAACAATACCAATTGGGTTCACATTCATATCAATCATCATCATCATTTCATGAACAAGTTAGGTCAAAGCATGGCATTTAGAAGCTCATAGAAGTCAACAGCAAGACTTGGATCAAAAGCAATCTTAAACATTTCCAAAAATCATCAAATAAATCATGATCAATCACAACCCACAGCATGGTAAGCATGTCAAATTTCATCTCATTTGGACAAGTGGAAGGCAGTCAATAAAAATCAGAAAGTCAAAGCAATTTTGAACATGCTCAAAGAAGTCAACCAATCATGCATCAACTTGAAAAATTCATAAATCAGAGATGGCATATGATAAATGAATGGGACTAAAACCATGGCAAATCTTAGGATGTCTAGTTATCTCATGTAAAATTTCATGTCCATCTAATAAAGTATGAGCATTTCACAAAACAAATGGGCACATGTATCACATAAGGTCAACATAAGACCAAACAGGGGACAAAAATCTCAAACAATTAGGAAATGCCACAAATAATTCCAAGAAAAATTCCATGTGAACTAGACATACAAGAGCTCAATCATGCAAAAATTCAATCCATTTTGAGGTCAATAGGCATGGCTATGAAAATCATCAAGTTGCACATCAATGGTGTGACACAAATTGTCACACCCTACTTCAAAAAATCATAACTCAATGACCAGAAATGAGAAATTCATGATCTTTATACCAAAATCACCATAGGGATGTCTAGTTTGTGCACAAAAATTTTCAGGTCCATAGGATAAGTCATGACTATTTCACAAATGATTTGGTGGAATGTGTACAATATTGATACATGTCACAAACCCTAATGCCAAACAAAAACCAACCATCCAAAAATTCTGGAAAAAATGTGATAAAAAAATAGAGATCAAGCAGAGTATGATGCAAAAAATTTCATGAAATTTGGAATTAAAATGGATGAGTTATGAATTTTGCAAGTTGAGCATATCAAATGACATAAAAATTGAGAAAATAAATGATTTAATTGAATTTAAAAACCGGGAATGGCATAATTGTAAATACCAGCATCACTAATCTAAACGATGCATTTAGGGCACGGCCAGGGAAATGTTTTAATTGGTCAGCTTCAATGGAATAGTGAATTACACATGCATACCACGTGAACAGGAAGCAAAATCTGGGCATGGCTAGGGTTTATGCATCAACAGTATGATCTTCATCCTCTCAAATTCGACTCAACCAAATTTTTCCAGAAATCACAATTGGACATACAGAAATGATCAGCAAGGCACAACTAACATGAATCCATCATCAATTTTCACTAAAACTCACTACAAGCCATGAATCGAGCAAGAACATGTTTCATCATCAAACTTCATTTCAACATAACTTGCATAATACTTAGCCATTTTTAGTGATTTCAAGTTCATTGTGACCAGCAAAGTCTAATCTAACTAAAGCATGGCATAATTTTAAGAAATGAGAGCATCGATTTCTTACCAAAAATGAAGTGCAGTAGTGATTCTGGTGTTGTTTGGCTCCAAACACTCAAAACCGGTGAAGTTCCAAGCTCCAATAAGTGAATGGTGGAAGGTTTCAAGCTCAAGAATGCTTGGTTTGGATGCACACGAGTTCTGCCATTAGAGGAGCTTTGAAGAAACAGTCCATGAAAATGAGCTTACAGTTGTGGAATGATGGTTGAAAAGGGCTCACAATGCTGTTTAGATGGTGAAGCAACAATGGCAAGGTCAAGTTCTCTTGAGGTTTTGGCAGAAAAATTCAAAAATGAAGAAAATGAGATTTTTGAGAGAGAGAGTTTTTCTGTTTCTAATGGTGGCTGCTAGGGTTTCTTTCAGAGAGAAAATGATGAATATATACTCTGTTCAATGGTACTTAATCAAGGTTCATGAAAAAGTGGAATGGAGTTGGTGAAAAGTGTCCTTTTGCCAATTTTCAAGCAAGTTGGTAATGGGTGTATGTACTGCACGAAAATGGGCCTTGAACATGTCCAAAATATGATTTCTGAACATATTTGATTGGTAGAATTGGTTGGAAGTGGTTAATTTTGAAACTCATTTTTCAACCTCACTTGAAATTAATTCATGCAAGTCCAAAAATGCCATTTTGATTGGTAATGTTTTGGTGAATGATGGTTGCATATTTGGAAAGAGGGGATCAAATGTGACTTGTTGCAAAAAACCCCACCCAAATTGGCCAAATGGTTTGAGAGATATGGCATTTTGAAGTTCAAAAATTTTGGAGAATGAATTGATCATAACTTGCCAACCATACATGGGAATTGAGTGTTCTTGGACTTTTTGGAAATGGGAGAACAAGATCTTCAACTTTCATGTTGGGCAAAAATTCATTTGAAGCTTGTATCATGATGTAAGTTTGGGATCAAGAAGTTTCCATTTTTGGCAAGTTTCAGTTACAGGTCCAGTTTCTATTTTTGGAAATTTCTGATTTGGCTTCCAATTCTTCAATAATGGTCTTTAACATGTTATATGAGGCCTATATGGACATGAATGAGCCCTTTCAAACCAAATTCCATCATCAAAACCATAAAAATCAGTCACAGTTGACCAAGTTTGACTTTTTAGGGTTTCTGACTGACTGTGCATTGACTGATGACTTCTGAACATCCAACCCTTGACCAAAACACTTCAAATGGATCCCCAAGTCATGTGAACATGTTGGACCAACCCTAGGGCCTTGTTTCAATGAAAATTGCACTTGCTTGCTTGACTGACTGATCTCCTGACCAGTTTGACCTAATTCTTCTGACTGGCTTGCACTTGAGGCAAAGGGACAATGCAATGTTATGCAGTGGACCATGTTATGTTATGACCTAATATGAGAATGTATGTACAAGAAGTAGGTGCAAATTTGAGGTGCTACACTACGCACGACCTTTTTATCCCCAAAGTCTTTGTTTCCCCAGTGGACTTTCAGTCTCTCTGGATTCTTTTCCTTTGTGGCAATATCTTTCCCCACAAAGATTATTTTAACATTCATATCATATGCATCATGAGGTCTCTAAGGGACCAAAATTTGTTTCTATATGTTGTTATTTAAGCCCATTCTACTGAGTCGATGCGAAGATTTTAACCTTCATCTCCTCAGCTAGAATGTCCTTAAATAGGGGAAGCTGTAAGACCCCAATTTTAACCCTAAGATCCCTCATGATCTTCTCATCATATGCATTAGCATTGGGATCACACCTTGGCATCCTCCTTACCCCTCATTCATTGGGTTTGCATTGGGAGAGATCACCAAGCACATTTGATTATATCATACTTCATTTTTCTGTGTTTACTAACCAAAATACCAAAAATGTGTCATTGTATAGTTTAACTCTTTTGTAGGTAGTGCACATGCTCACTTATGCTCCATCAAGTCCACATCTAGGGTTTAAGACCCTCATTGCAAGGAGCTCAATCAATATTTGGTTTACTATGGCCCTAATTATCATATATGAATCCCCATGATCTTCACATGTTGTTTTGATTAAGAAATCATCAAGAGTTTGAAGTTGGTTTGCCTTGGAAACCCTAATTCATCTAGGTATCTCATGTGACTTCTTCAACAAGCTTCTTCACAAATTGATCAAATATTTAAAGGGATGCTTCAAATTTCATCATATCATGCATATATGATCCTCCATGAGTCCCAAAAGTCAAAAGAATAGCAAGCTAGCAAGTTGGTTCATGGTGATTGACCAGAGGAATTCAATTGGTCAAAACTGGGGTTCCTTAGACTCTATCTCCTAAGCTTTTTGTCATATTAAAATGATTACAAGAGAAAAGTTACTCTAAATCACATTACAAACAACTTTAATGTTGAGGTCAAGATCTAGTTTTGCTTGTAAAGTCATTTTTTATGGTGAAAGATTATAGGCCATTTTGTATAAACCCTAATTTGAAGGTCAACTTACCAAGACCATAACTTGCTCAATTTTTATGATATGAAAGCTATTCAAGTTGCACAATCAAATTCAAGATGTCTACTTCAACGTTTATGTTTGGAGGAAGAGCAAATTCAACTTTTAAATGCATGTGATATGAGGAGATATTATAGGTCATTTTGGGCCAATACCATTGAACGGGTGATTTTCCTCAACTTCTAAAATGAATAACTCCTTCATGCTAAATCCAACTAAGGTCAAATTTGTGACCAATTTGAAGGACTTTGAGAGAGATACAACTTTGATGAAGGAACTTTTCTCATTTGAAGCCCATAGAAAAAGATACTCAAGGTGGAAAAAGTGAACATGTGGCTTGGTACTTAGAATTGTTTTTGATATGTTTGATTTTCCGAACTTCCACCTCAAAATTCATCATGATCCAAGCTTCAAATGAAAAAGTGTTCAACATGAAAGTTGTTCCTCTTGATCTAGACTTTCCAAAAAGTCCAAGTGAATCCCATTTGGACAAAGTATGAGTGACTTGTGCATGGCTTAAAGTTGGATGACCATTTGGCATATTTGAACTTCCACTTTCCATACACAAATGCATGGCTTGTTAACATGAATTCAGCAATGCTTACACATGATTTTAGACCTGAATGCATCATTACATGGGCCTATCACACGCCCATGCACCCATGCAAAGTGAATTTGCTATTTTTGAAAGTTTGAAACAAGTGTGCAAATAACAATGCCTTGTCTATAAATAGAAGCACATTCACTCTAAATGGAGGACCCTTGCACGCCAACTTTGAGTCCCTAGCCCTAAACACCTTCATTCAGAGGATAACCTTGAGGATCATTGGAAATCGAGTTTGAATCTCCACTGTTTTGAGATTCAAAACTCCAAGAGTCCTGCTTCTTTTTTGATTCATCTCCACTCCATCAAGCATCCAGAGCAAGGCAAAGCACAATTGAGAGCAAGATCATGGCCATCTGATCCTGCAGTAAAGGTGATTTTCTCAATTTTTCATCTCTTTGATTCTCACTCAATTCTCCATAATTCTTCTTGATTTTTGGTTGTCTAAAGTCCTACCAATGTAGGAAAGAAGATTGAGTTGCTTTGAGGTCAAATCGAAGCAACTCAGATCATGATCCTCAAAATTCAACTCCCTGTATCTTTCAATATAC
This sequence comes from Lathyrus oleraceus, assembly GCF_024323335.1. Classification (NCBI taxonomy): domain Eukaryota; kingdom Viridiplantae; phylum Streptophyta; class Magnoliopsida; order Fabales; family Fabaceae; genus Lathyrus; species Lathyrus oleraceus. The sequence continues at coordinate 361,521,394 of NC_066584.1, forward strand.
TTGGAGTTAGGTAAAATTGAGGCCAAATTCAAGCTCTTAAGCATTTTTACTATAAATTCATGTCCTCCTTTTTTATTTTGGTGATGGTTGAGGGTGGACCTGTCCGGTGAGGTCCACCGGAGAAGAAGACCGGAGCTCTGGCTCCGGCAGTGCGTTGGCATGTCTCAGACCATAGGATCCATTCATTTTGTTTTAATCTTAGGCGATGGTTTTCATTACCACATGTGCAGCGCTGTTGACTAGAGAACACATGGAACGCGCACTAGGAGCCACTTGATCTGTCACCTTAATTAATGAGGGAGATCAAGTGGTCCATGTATTTTTGCATTTTCTGATTTTTAATTTAATTGCTTTATTTTCATTAATTCATATTGATTTTAATATTGATCCAAAAAAATGGGACTTTCACCAAAAAAAATTCAAATAAATTCCTCTTTCATTTTCTGAATTAAAAAAAAAATTGGATCAGTATTAATCTTTTCATGATTTAATTGTTTTTGTGCATATTTCTAATTGTTTAAAAATACTTTTAAGTTTCCAAAAATATTGAAACTTTTTCTCCAATGTCCTTTGACCTTGTTTGACCTATGATAAATCTCATGGCCATTTATTTGGTGTTTTATGAGGTTTTAGGATTTTGACCAACCATAATTTAATTTAATATACTTTTAATTGATTTTTAATTTTTTAATTGCAAATAAATTGTGTTGAGCTATTTGTGTTGACTTGTTGAATTTGACTATTGTTGTTGGGCATTGGTCAAGGTTGATTTCACTTTGTTGAGTTAAAATCATTGGATTTAGGGGATTGATGAAATGTACATTTCATCTCCCAAAATGAATAAATGGTTTTAATTTGATAAAAGTCCTCTTTTGACCAATTTGTGTTGATTTCATTTCCCCTCCCTCTTCATCTCAATCCTATTATATTCTCATTCAATTCATTGACCTATGATATCTCAATATCCTAAGGCTAGTTGATTGCAAAATTAACATAAGTATGGATGAGATTAAGTCTACCCCTTTTGCCATTTTCTTTTAAGTGTGGTATGTTTTAGGAGTATGGTTTATAATACCATATTTCTAACATGCATTAACACTAAAATTTCTATTGCTCAGCCTCAAATAGTCTTGACTTCTACATAAGTCTAATTACGATTGCTTAACATAGCGCTAAATTTTGACCCAAAAGCATAGCATTCTAGTAGGTGAGATTGTAATTCTCCCCCCTTTCATGGTATTGTGTGGAAACATGGTCTTTTTTCCTTCCTTTGGAAGATGTCTTGGTTCAAGGATCCATGCTTGTGAATAACGGGTTGAGTGTTCTCCAAAGAATGACTTAAACATTGAAAAGCAAAAGCAATACTATCTTCTAATCAACTAACATCTAACTAACATTTAATTTCAAGCTCTTTAATTTTATGCATTTTAAATTTAAGTCTTTATTCATTTGCCATTATTCATACCATTTAACTTGTTTACTTTAATGCCATTTTCGCTTTGCTCACTTGAGCCATATCTTGTGATTATATTGTGATTGTATATACTTGTTTGTGTATTTTGTTTGTGTTTTTGGTCTTTTGACCTTAATGTACATAATAACAACAGAAACTCTAAAAAAGATTTGTGTGGACTATTGGTTTTGATCTGAGACATTGTACTTAGAATTAGGCAACATTCCCTATGCAAAAGGACTTGGCCAATGCCAACTTTTTCTGAAACCAGGTGCTTGTGAAGTGAACTTTCATCTGATGCAAGTATTGAGATCCCATTTGAGTTCATCTGCTACATGGTCTTGATGAAGTTGTTACTTTGAACCTGTGTCTAGTGCCTATTTCTGAGCTATTCTAGGAGTATGTCATCTGGTGCATGGGAGATTATGAAGAAGATCATGGAGTTGCCAATCTTGGATGTGGCTATCTTTATTTGATGCCATGCTCTTTACCTTGCTATTGTTTGTATTGATATTTCTTGATTCTAAAGTCCAAGGGAAATTTGGTTTTCTATATGACATTCTTGTCTATTGGATTGCATCACATTGGTCAGATCTTTTCAACTCTTAACTTTTAATTTTATACTTAGGATTAGTCTCTTCATCTCTTCCCACTTCTTTCTTCAAAATCTCTCCCCCCCTTTCAAAATCTTCTTTGCTTGTGATTTCTAAACTTAGACCTTGTTGCAAATTAGAAACTTTGGCCTTATGGCATTGTATTTTCACACTCCTTTCTTAATCAAATTTATAAATGAACTTAACTATACTTGACTTGACTTCAAATTTCAAAATACAAAAAGAACTAACACTCACTCAAACCTCTTTAGGCCTTTTGTGCCTTTGTTAAACTTAAACTTTTGTTAAAAGCAACTCATTCACTTTGAAATTGTTACCGCGAACTACGAGGTTTTGATCCCTCATTTTATGTTGGTACGTAGGCACAAGTGTGAAGGTCTTGTCAAACACAAAAATATGATTAATGAATTCTTTTCTCATCCCCACACTCTATTTATTGCAAACATCTTTTATACAAAAACACATATACACACAAAAAAGGGCTCCCTAGGAGTACCTAAGACACTTTGAGTGTTAACACCTTCCCTCTGTCTAACCAACCCCCTTACCTGTAATCTGTGGCATTTTATTAGTTTTGATTTGAAAACTTCTTATCTTTGGGTTTTGTTCGTACTTTTCCCTTTTCCCTTGGAAACAATAAAAGCGCGGTAGCGACTCTGGTTTTACAGACGTCAAGTTTATCCATAGCTTTATGGTCATGAATTTACCGCTATAGTCATGAAGAGAAAGAATGGCAAGAATGAACTCATAGAAAATGTATTATATGTACCTGGTATCATGTGCAATTTGATGAGTATTAGGGAATTAGTTGAAAAGAGATTCTCAATTAACATGAACGATAACTCATTGAAACTTTTTTATCTTCATAATAAGATAATACTAGAGTCCATATTATCGAAGAACATGGCATTCAAATGTATAATTTAGACTATGAAGGAGGTGTGCTTCTCAAACACCACTTATGATGATTTTAATTGGCTTTGACATAAAATTTATGTTCGCTTCAATTACAGAAGCCTAAGTGAATTGATCTCTAAAAACTTAGTACCATGCCTACCTAAACTAAATGTAAACAAGATTTATTTTGAATCATGTTTGAGAGGAAAACAAAGCAGTTTGTCCTTTGCATAAGACATTCCTAAAAGGTTAAATGGTGCACTAGAAGATGTGAATTATAATATATGGGGACCATTTAAAGTATCTTCACTAGATGGGGGTAACTATTTCATTACTTTTGTTTATGAGCATACAAGAATGTTGTGATTGTATACCATCAATATTAAGAGTCAAGCTCTTGAAGTTTTCATAAATTCAAAATCTCAATTGAGAAGGGGAGTGGAAAAACAATAAAGGTTTTTAGAACTGATGGTGGTATAGAGTATAACTCATAATAATTTGGGTCATTTTGCACCAGTCAAGGCATAAATCATGAATATAATCACCATATAATCTTGGACATAATGCTTTAGCATAAAGATAAAACATAACCATGCTTCGAATGTTTAAAAGCATTCTAGAACACAAGAACATGCCTCACAGGTTCTGGCGAGAGGGAGTCAACACAAATAACTATATCCTAAAAAAAACTCCATCAATAAACTAAAGATGAAAGTGTATAAGGAACCTTGGAGTGGAAAAAACCAAGTGTGAAACATCTAAAAGTCTTTGGCTCACTATGTTCTAAACACATGTTTGATCAAAGAAGATTTAAGTTGGATGACAAAACTAAAAGTATGATATTCATATGATAGCTTTCAATCGAAGCTTATAAGTTGTACAATCATGTGACTCAGAAGATGGACACCAATAGAGATGTGATTTTCAATGAATCATAAGCATGTAATTAGAAAGATACAATAAAGAAATAAATAAATCTCCATCATGGTTTCCATTAAACTGGTCAAAGGAAGAGTTGGATGAAGAAAATCATGTTGAAGGTGATAATGTAGCTAATGATGGACCAAGATAATCTCAATCTCATGTGAGGCCACCGAGAACAAAGAAAGTTCTTAATTGACTCGCAGATTTTGCGCTATCACATGATAGTGTAGCTAGTAATGAAGGTTAACTCATTCATTTTGTTGTGCTAGTTGATGATGAATCAATCAACTATGATGAGGCAATAAAGATTAAAGTATGGAAATATTTTATGATTGAATAACTCATATAAATTGAATAGAACCACACTTGGTATCTAGTTAATTTACTTGAAAGGAAGAAAATTATTGATGTGAAGTGGACCTTTAAGATCAAAATAAATTCATATTGTACAAATTCAAAACATAAGGAAATGTTAGGGCTAGAGGCTTCTTGCAGAGATATGTCATTGACTATAATTAAGGGTTTACTCTTGTGGAAAGACTTTAGACAATGATATTAGTTGTGGCTAAAACTAGTAGCAATATTGATCATTCTATCACTTGGATGTCAAATCCGCATTCCTAAATTATCGGTTAGAAGTGCCAAATTTTGTCAGTCAACCACCATGATTTTAAGTGAAAGAAAAAGATCACATGATATTGTACAAATATGTGTATTGATCAAAGCGAGTGCCTAGAGTTTGGAAAAAAATAAATGACCACAATTATTCTATCTAACTAGGATTTAAAAAATGCACATTTCAGTATGGTGTGTATGTTTAAAGTTCCAACAACTCAAACATCACGATGATATGTTTATATGTGGATAACTTGCTCATCCCTAAAAGCTATTTATCCGAGCTTAAAAATCTAAAGGGAAAAAAGGAGGTTGAATTTGAGATGAATCGTTTAGGTAAGCTCTTATACTTTTTTGGCATGAAATTTGTGAAAATCAAGAAAGACATGGTAATGCATTAATAGAAGTGTGTGTGAGAGGTATTAAACACATTTGAAATGACATGTTGCAACATAATCACAAATACATCTAAAACAAATGCAAAACTTAACGAATGCAATGATGAAGAGAGAGTAGAGGCAACCATGTATAAGCCAATTTGTAAGCTTGTAAGTTTATTAAGATACGTATGCAATACGTATCTAACATCTGCTATGGAATGAAAATCATCACCCAATTTATGAATGAGCCTAGAAATCTCATCTAGTGGTTATAAAGAGAATACGCTAGTACTTAAAAAGAAATATGAAGCTTGCCTTGTTATTTCTAACTGTGGTGAAATATAAGAATGCATGCTTGATAGGATATTCATATTCTAACTTGGTTGGGGACAAAATTGATAGAAGCAGTACTTCAAGTAACATGTTTAAGTACAATGGTGCATCCATCTCTTGGTGAATTAAGAAGCAACTTATCACGGTATTATTGTCATGCAAAGTCGTGTATATTGGTGGCACTTTTTTTTCTTTTTGTGAAGTAATTAGGCTAGACTCTTTGATGAAGGAGTTAAAATGTGAAGTGCACAAGTCATTGAAGCCCATGAATGACAATAGATATACCATGCATATAAAGAAGAATTCAATTTTAGGTGGAAGAAATAAGTATATAGAGACTAGGTTCCCTATCATTAAGGAACAAGTCATGGAGGAAATGCTTGAGGTTACCTATTGTCCAATTGAAGTGCAACATGCATATAATTTTACAAAGGCATTAAAGATTTACAGAATTGTATTTTGAAGAAAACAATTGGGATTGATGAATGTTTATGTTTATACATTAATGGAGTGTATTGGTTTGTTAATCCTTAAACATCTTAAACATGTATATTCCTAAGTTGATAGTAACTTAACTGATTAGTTAAGTTGGTTAAAGTTGTTGCTTAACCAACAAGTCATATATAAGTGTCGTAATAGACTAATACTTTAAAGACGACATTATATATATAATGCTTTTATTTTTTTAGCTCTTAAATTTTAATAAAAGATATTTTAGAAAATACACTTAATTTTTTATGAAAAAGAAAAATGAATTACAATTAATCCATTTTTTAATAAGTGTTAAACTTAAATTAGTTATTTATTATAATCCAAACCAAAACATACTAATTGTCCAACAAATTCAAGCACACATCACCACTATATGTAGGTCGTGTATTCCAACATTACTAACGGCTTGATAAAGTAATCTCATTGATGCCATTTCTCATTTACCTTCGAAGGAATAGGTGGTAACTCAACATGTTGATGAAGGTTTCTTTTGTATAAAATCGTCCATGAACAAGACAATATTTCCCATTTCACACCACAAGGGTTACAATTTCAACAAATTTTCCATGTTGCTCGAGGAGAATCTTCAGCGGTTCGGCGCTGGAAAAATTTCTCAGTTTGGTCAAAGATACATTTTTATTTTTTATACAAGTGTATTTTAACAAAGGATTAGTTCCAATTTCCTAGGAAAAGTTCATTGTAGCAATAAACTTTTTTTGTTCACCCATGTCTTTATCCCCTAACTTTATTTTATCCTTTTGTCCTCACCACAATATCTTAAAAGTTGATAAATAACACAAGCAAAACTAACCACTTTTACAGTTGAGATTTGCTTTAAACATTGAAATTCTTGATAATTTTTTAACATCATCACTTAACATATATGCCACACCACTTAACATTAACATAACATATGGAAGCATTGTCACAATGAAATTTACTCATTGCAACAAGTTGTTAAAAGCTTCTCCTAAGAAATCTAACTAATTTTAACTACTAACCAAATTAGTGAACATTTAAAACTAAAACATCATCATAATCAGATTATCCCAAACAAGTTAAAGTTGACCAAATGAGTGTGCAAGATAAGCCAGTGTTCCGACAAGTGGCGCATTAACATAAGTAGCTGGCTCTGATTGTTCATAATCTGACCGTTGATCTGGAAACCTATCATGCTGATCTGGTCCACCAACAACAGCACCCACTAGAATGTTAGGATTTGGTGATTTTGAATTCATTACACCAAACCCTGCGGAACACTGGATCTTTCCCGGGTGTACAGCCATTGAAGGAAGTGATGATCCTCTGTGGTGTATCCTTTGTGGATACCTTGGTCCATACCCCACCATGTATGACATCTTCAATGGGTTATCTCCTAACAAATAATCCACCTAATAAAAAAAATTCAAAAAGTTATAAAATATATATATATTTCAATGTGTTATAGTTATAACTTTCTAAACTCATTTTACCTGTCTCTTGGCTAAGGTTCTGAGTCTCTTTGGTGTTACAGTGGTACCACCACAATTTACAACTGAATGTGATTTGGTTAAGTATTTGGCATATGTGACCAGTAAGAAGGTAGTGGATGTGACATACTGCATGTTACTATCACTCATCTTGAACAAAAGTCCACCTGTAAAGTTTTTTACAACCTCAAAAAAAGTTGCATCTTGGACCACATGACTTAAAATATGGTGAGAAAAGATAAGAGACATCACTTTACCTGGGGTATATTGTGCAGATGAGGAACCAGCTCCAGGAATCAAAGAACAAACAAAATTGTCTGAATGGCCCTTGTAGTCATGGAGGGATTTTACATTTTGAACTAGAAATTCCTAATATCACATAAAACCAACAAAAAAGAAAAACATGTAAGCTTTCATCAAACCATTTTTTGTTAATTTTATTTGTTACTGTACTATGTGATGATGAAGTTTAGGACCTTTGAAAGAAGTATCCTTGCTCCAACATGTTTGTTATCCCAACCAAATGTGTTGTCAAACTCTGCAGCTCCTAGGATTTGACCATTTGTTTGAATGTATTTTAGATACATTGGATTCTTTGTGGCCTTGTGGAGCCAAGCAGCACCCCACAACAACTCATCCTAACAAATTTATCATCAAAATATCAATCACCATAGGTACTACACTATACTTTTGAGTATGACTAAGAAAAAGGACATATCAAAAAAATTGGAAAAACCAAAATTTTACCTGATAACCTGAGTAAGAACAATAGAATGGACACACAAAGGGTTTCAAGGCATTGCTGTAAGATCCTCTATGTTTATCAGCAAACTGAAAAACCTATACACTCACAAATAATTAAGTCTCAGATTTTATGCAAAAGAATGAAAAAGTTGAAAAAAAATTGATGAATCAAAGGCTTACCCTGATAGCCCTTCTTACTAAAATCTTGGCATATGTTGGATCACTTCTTCTGAAAACAAGAGAAGCCGCTGCCAATGCTGCAGCAGTTTCCGCAGCAACTTCAGAGCCAGGTGCGTTAGCATCAACCTTAAAAACACTTCTTGGAGTGTCCATGTCCTCTGGTCTCTCCCAACAAGCATGGTCCTTTTTAGCATCTCCAACCTTCAAACACACAACCCAAAAATCAACCTCATTTCCTCTGTTTTTTTCTTCACAAAAAAAAAACTACAGAATCATGAACATTAGAAAGAAAAAAAAAAGAGAACTAACCTGAACATAAATGATGTTTGGATGTGCAGTGGCTTTAAGAAGATAATCAGTAGCCCAACGAACAGCTTCTTTAGCATTCGGCAACTCGCTTTTCATCAACCCACCAAACTCAATAACACTCCATGAAAGCATGGTGGTAGTAAAAGCCATAGGAAAACCAAACTTAACATTGTCACCAGCATCATAGTACCCTCCAACCAAATCAACCTACATTGCACATTTAAAACATATATAACCACAAAAAGTTAAAAACCACTAGAAATAAATATATGATAATGAGAAATTTGTTTACATACATGCAATGCTGAGCCATCAGAGAGACCAGAGTCTCTTCTCCAAGAGATTCTCTGGTTAGAAGGGAGTTTCCCTGATCTCTGGCCTTGGAAAAAGAGAATGGACTTGGTGAGAGCGTCTCTGTAGTTGTGGGTGGCGAAGTGAGGGTGGTTGTGGTGGTGAATGGAACGGAATGGGTTGGCATGGGTGTGGAGAAGGAAAAAAGAGAAAAGGGAAAGGAGAATGGTAGTGAGGGAAAGGGAGAGAGCCATGTTGGAGTGTGTGAAAAGGAAAAGGGAAAACAAGCCAACCAACGAGGAAGCAATGTGCCACCTGCAAGACACAGTGTGCTGCTTGGGAGTCTGCTATTTATAAAAGCAAAAGCTGGCTTTGTAACGTCTTACTACTACTTTGTTGCAAAACAACAATAATTGTGTCCACATCCTACTCCTAGAACAAGAAGCTCGTGGCTTTGGAGAAATTTTCTAGTTAACCGGGCAAAAGCTAAACAAAATTAAACAAAATTAGTACTAATCTCCGCTAAATTAGGCTTTAAAACATTAAAAAAAAAAACTATAATGAAATAACGGTGGGTTCAGGTGGAAGTGTGACATACCCACCATCGATAACTATCCGAATAACTTATGAAATTTACATAACAGATTATAGAGTGTAGTATTATGGGGTTTAATCTAATATAAATATTATTTTTAGTATTATATTTCTGTAGTGTCTTGATTTCTAATATTCATGATCTCTTAGATATGGTTACATGTCTACTCGCATAATAGTTTTAATATATTATTTTTATATTATTTGATATAATATTTAACTATGATTTTTTTTAAATAATCAAGTTTTTTAAAATAATACAAAAATAACCATTATTTTAAAATATTTATTAATATAATCATTTTTCAATTATCTCTCTAAAGCATGCATTTGTTGGAATGACGAATGCATGTTGCCATTGAATCAAAATGTCAAGTGCATTGGCGTTAGCATGCGTTAACATGAAGAGCATGCGTCATTACATGTGCCACATGCTTTGAATATTTTTTTTTATGTTATACTTATATAGAATTGAAATAAAAAGGTAAATGAAAAATAATTAATAATATTATGATATAAAGTTAAAATACACAACAATTGACAAGAAAATCAATTATTCGTCCGATTGAAACGCTCTCCTGTTCCACATCCCGATGTGTTAGCCTGCCTTCGAGGTCTCCCACAATTTTCCTGATGTATATAGGGTCTTTGAGTGCTGAAATGATGCAATGGTGGCTTGTGTGAAGGTCTGGTGGAAGGTCAAGCGGTATTTGACAAATTTGTCATCATTTCTCCTCAATAGTTTGGGGGTTTCCGCCAACAACGCTGTTGTAATTGAGTTTGGTGCTCATGTTTTTGTAGTTGGGTCGTTGTGGTTAGGTTATTTGTGGACGGTATGGTTGCCCGAATTGGGACATTGAATTGTTTTGGAAATGAAGCAATGATTTATGTGGTGTAAGAAAGTCAAACAATGGTTGGATGTTATGGCGATGAGATGTTTAGGTGTTCATAAGTGGGGGGCTATGGTAGGATGAGGTTGAATCGTATGAATCATTTAGGCTATAGACAAATGTGGTGGTTGCGTATGGTTGTTGGTGGTAAGGATTTGGTTTCTGGTTTTGAGTTTAGGTGTGTGACATGAATTGGTTGCGAAGTTGGGTGTTTGGTGGTTAGGTGTATATGGTATGGTGATGGTGTGAGGTTGATCGTTGGGTTTGGGTGGGTTGACATTGTTCATGGGTTTGGAAAGGGTGTGTGGTTGGTTGTTGGGCGGAAATTTGTTGTTGGGCATATGATGACGAAGCTCGTTGGCGTGGATCAATAAAATATTTTGACTCAAACACAAATTGTGGCATTGTAACCGACTTAAACCAAATCATATAATGTTGAGTTGATCTAGCACCATGTATGATTGGTTCGTTTAAGATGTGTTGACATCGATTCCTCCAATGATGACACATCTCTTTAGCGAAGTCTCTCCAATCAAAATAATCCCCATGGGGCCACATGACAACAAATCTCGTGGTATCAATGAACTCTGTCTTCAAAGGCATCTAAAACCTACCAATAACCGCTTTTGTGCAAGCAACCTATTTTAGGCTAGGCGTGTTGTTTGAGATCAGATGTTCCAAATGGAGTTCAATGTTACAATCTGGGCAGATGTTTAGTGATGCTTCAATGAAATTCATTAAAGAGGAAGCTACAAAAGCTAACACACATGTGGTCATAGTGTTTGATCATACTAAAGGTTGGTATAGTGTTGCTGAGTCAATGTATCACAATGAAGGCATATCGAGGGGACACTATTGAGTGGAACTAGATAGAGACTAGTGCGACTGCGAAAAGTTCCAAGCCTTTCTTATGCTCTGCTCCCATGTCATAGCGGCATGTTCAAAGTTTTGATAGGATCCTTCCAACTTACTATCCTCCGTTTACAAAGTCATAAACCTATGCAATATTTACAAAATTAACTTTTCGGTGGTAGCAAAAGAAGATTATTGACCTGCATATCAAGGGGACATACTCTGGCACAATGAAATAATACGAAGGAAGAAAAATGATCGCCCAAACAACATCTGTATTTGAACCGAAATGGATACGGCGAACAAAATGGTGAGATTATGTAGTTCATGTCGCCAGCCCGATCATAACCGTACAAACTATCCCAATGTTAGACCAAGCACAACAACATAGTTTTAATTGTAACCCTTTTGCTTTATATTGAAAACAACATTCATTTCATAAATATCATAAGATTCAAATACAATAACTTGAAAACAACAATTAAATAATAATTTAAACAATAATTAAACAACAACATAAACAACTACAACAATAGAATAACATCACAAACAAATACAACAAATAAACAACATAACTATGCGATTATAACCATCAAAACAATTTTGTGAGAAGTATACATCATCATGTGAACATCTCTGTCATTTTTAACATTCACCCAGAAACGAACTTCTCCATTTTGGTTGAATGTGGTATCAAATCATTGAGTTCTTCTGATTTTTTTCACCCTATATAATTTCTCCATTTAACCAACGGTTCAAGGTCCTGTTAAAATGTTCAAACGTATCTATATTTCAAAGTCGGATCTTCATCGGAGGCTGCACTGCTAAAAAAATTAAATCGATATTTCTCTTGTGAATATAAGAACATATATATGAAGACATTTTAAAGAAAATTGGAAGATGATTGAAGAAAAATGGAAGGAGATGGTAAGAAGACGTGTGAAAAATTATGGGAGGGTGATGCTGTATTTATAGAAGGAATGCACAAAAGCAGTAGCCATATACATTGGTGTCTCCATTGAGTGGATTATGCATGCACCATTGCATGTGGCACATTGGACATGCATGCGCCACTCCTAGTGGCGACATGGACATGCATGCGCAAATGCTAATGGCGCCTATGTTCAACAATTTCATTGCATCTGTCAATGCAAATGGCGTCTTAGTTAATTTTTTTTGAAAAAGTGGTTATATTGATAAATATTTTGAAATAGTGATTATTTTGGTATTATTTTTAAAAAACATGGTTATTTTGCACTCATGTAATATTAGCGAGAATCAGTTTACCCTATAATATTTTTTCTTGATTCCCCTTATAATGTAAAGATTCAGAGTCTTTGGCCCTTCACTTGACAAAATATCATAGAATATTTATGTTTGTTGACGTGGCTTATCCAAGTGGTTTTTCTTTTAGTTTTTATTTATTTTTTAAAAATCCATGTGGCTTTTTATTAATTTATTGTAGTTAAAAAAATTTATTACAAAATTTGCTAACATTGCAAGGATATAATATATATTTGGTCATTGGGTGTTTGCTTGTAATTTAACTAACAAGTAAAATAATAAGAGAAGAAAGCACAGAAAATCAAAAGAATTAGTTTCTCTAAAATTCATCTTCATCCTTCTCTTTCAGATTCTTTTCCAATTTGACCACTTACTTTTCAACTTGGTTAATTGTATTTGTCAAGTTCAATTTCTATCCTTCTTCTTTACTCACTGTTGGGCTTTTCACCCGTTATTATGTATACATGAAAGTTTTACTCATTTTGTGATCATTTCCACCATCATTGTCATGGGTATCAATCTTTCATTTTTATTCTATCATGCATGCACTTTTGCCAAAATCTATGTTCATCTTGAAGCAGTTTTACTTTTCTTTTTTGCATGTGCATGCAAGAGTAATAGAACCTGGTATAATAAGCAACAAAGTTTTTGTTATCTTTTCTTGAACCTTAACATCCCCTCTTTCTGGTGATTGAGTGCATTAACTTAAGACCCATAACATTTTTCTTGCACGTCACTTTCACTAACATTCATTAAATAGTTGCATTTTTATCCCTCAAAGCTAGCGCTAGGTTTAATTTTGTGAGATTTACAGAAGTAAAAAACACTCTCAATCTTCAAGAGCAATTCAATGGCTAATGTTTTGGGAGCTTCAAACTAATATGTCATAAAGTTTTGTTTTCCAAACCATCAGTTTGAAAAATCCTTATGATTTTTTCCAAAAACTGCATTAAGTTTTTAGTGAGAGAGGATTATCCTTGGCTTATATGGCCAACTCCATGTGTAATAGGTATTTTGAAGTAGTTTGTGAGCCTTAAGTCAGTTTTTGAAAGCTTTTTAATATTTTTAATCTTAAATATCTTGATGCTTTTTTATGAATATTGACAAGGTAAAGGAGTTGGCTTAGTGTTATGGCGCCTAATGTTAATGAGTTTGGATTTACCTCCCTCGTAATAAAAAATAATATATTAAAAAAATTATAAAAAATTTCATTCCAAAAAATTGATTTTTTTAATTTTAAAAAATAAATAAATAAGCCATGTGGATTTAAAACATAAATAATTTATAAAAAAAAACCATTTGGGCAGGCCACGTCAGCAAACATAAAGATTTCATACCATTTTGTCAACTGAAGGGCCAAAGATACAAAATCTTTACATTATAAGGGGGAATCAAGAAAAAAATATTACAGGGGATAAATCAAATCTCACAAACATTATAGGGGATGACGTATATTTAACCCTTCCTTTTATTATAAATAACCAACATGATACAAGCTCTAAGTTCAAACTTAAAACCATTGTCTTCTAGAGCATACACCAAAGTTGACCAAATATTTGATCACATACTTAAAGATTATAAAACTAGATCGTTAAATGGTCACAAGATTTCCTTAGAGGAAAACGATACTGTAAATGACATAACCCATACACGCACACGATGACGAATTGTACAATGTTCCATAAAATTACTCAAAAAGATATTAATGACGACGTACTCAAGTTAGACGTAATGAGAGAGATTATGGACAATAAACGGTCAAGAAGGGGGTGAATAGGCCTCCTAAGTTAAAAATGACATGAAAAATAGTTTGAAAACTATTTATTAGAGTTTGAAAAATAAAATTGTTTTTGTGTAGTGGAAACGATTTGGGCTAATAGAGCAATTGTCCTTATCGATTGGAGTTAACATGAAAACACTTGAACAACTCACAATACAATCAAGATTGATAATATAATTAAACAAAAGAGACAAACTAGCTTTATATTGAATAATAGCTTAATTATACAAGTCGTGTTATTGTACAATTACCAATACTGATAAGATTATACAACCACATTTTTTCAGTTTAATCTACAATATGATAAAATCGAATTACAGATCTTAACAAAACTTATACTAATACAATAAATCGATAACAATGAAAATCTTAATGGCATGCAATTCTAGAAACCAATAAGTATAACCTAATCATTCAATTAACTAATAAATTAAAATGAAAAGGGAGAGAGAGAGAGAGAGAGAGAGAGAGTACATCGAAATTTATAGTGGTTTGGCACATTCGTCTTCGCTTTGTGCTTAATCCACTCTCCAATGGTTGCCCATTGAAAACTTGTTGTTCTTCCTATATGATTTGTAACAAGATTACAAGAGTTGGTACAATCATAAGTCCAAAATAAATGCTTAATAAATTTCTTATTTCTGGATCTTTGATTTGCACATAACTCACGAATTGAATTTTATGCAAAATCTTTACTTGAATTCTCTTCTTGAATCTTCAAGCCTCAACAACCCCCACCTAAGTCTTGAGAGTTAGTATGTCTGAAGATTGAAAATAAATCATACCCTGTCTGTAGCATTTCACATAGTGTTACCAATGTCAACCTAGAAAGAAGAACCTCCTTCTTTTTCATTGGAATTGTCAGAACCATTCACAAAACCCCACACCCTTGCGAACCTCTAAAATATTAACCAAGTCTTAAAAAAACATTAAATTCAAAACAAATCTCCTCAATCACTCAAGCAAATTCAAAGATAAGATTTAGATCCATGCAAAAATGGAAAAAGAATGAGATAGAATATAAAAGAAATCATTTGCAATTGTTCAAGAAAGATTCAAAACTCTTTTGAAAAATGAGAGAACAAGTGGTTTGTCAGTTTTCAAATCATCAAATGGAAGTGTATGTTTTGTAACATTATGAATGATATTGAGAGAAAAAAAATGATTTATAGGTGTTGGAGATGAAGCACAAAATGTAGTGAAATATCATATTTGATTCGAGTCACAAACAGTTGAGTGATTTGAGTCAAGTGGAAAATTAATGTGAAAGAAGATCTACACTTTACGAAAGACCCATTTTTCTATGATTCGAATCAAGAGTAACTTATGATTCGACTCAACCTATGTGTGATTCGAGTCATGAAGAAGCGATGATTCTACTTAAACATGACATGGGATGATAGGAAATATGTAATTTGACTCATGTACAAGTTGTGATTTGAGTAATAGGGTTCCGTGATTCGAAGCATGTAAAACATGTGATTTGACTCACAAACTCACATAAAGTATGTTTTCCCTCTATTTGATTTTGTTCAACTCATAGGGTGTGTGATTTGAATCACACACCTAAAATATCATTTTTTGAAGTTCTTAAAGATATTTTGAGATTCTATTTGTGACATGACTTGAACTAATCTCAAATGTGGTTTTTGTTCCAAAAACTCGACTAATTTACATAAAACATATTGCTTATACTCAAACACAAATAGTTTGAACTATGCATGCTAAAAATATGCAGATCTAAAACTCGATTCTTATTGATGTGAAATTGAAGAGGAAACTCAAAGATATAAGACTAAAATCAAAATAAATCTTAAAAGACAAGAAACAAAACTATATAGCAGAGACATGTACAGTTCCCCTATTAATAGGACAGAGACATGCAACTTCAGTCCCCCATTTTTTGATGCTTGGAAAGCTTTCACTTGGAATTGAGTCGACTTCAAGCAAAAGAAAAACATGATCAATGCTTTCCTTCAATTGCTTGTGCTCACCCTGAAACATTACACATTACACAACATAAAATGCATAACACAAATCTAGACTCACATTACAATTTCTTCCCCTTTGACAAGACCAAAAAGAGATTTAGTCTAATGAGCCTAAATGCAAACATAACCAGCAACACAAACGATATTCTAGAGAAACAAATAAGTTATACATATCTAAGAAGAATATACAACATCAAAGATCAAATTCAAAATACAAAGATAAACATGCTAAATACAACAAATACACAATTACACATACAACTAGATATCAAAATATAATTATGTGATCAAAACTTCTATGAATGGAAGGTTAACTAATGCATGAGGAAACAAAATAATTCTCAAATGTACGTAATTAACATGATGCATTTAAAAAGGTTTTAAAGGCATAGGAACAATCATACAACGACTTATGAATGAATGACTGAAATAAGGAATGTAAGAAGTAAACAAATGAACATATAAAGAACAAAGTACAAATAATGATATAAAAGAATATGAGAGTTGTAGAATCATATTAATAGGGTTAATTAAGGTAAATTTCTATAAGAAAATGTTAGAGTACAATAGAATACACATATCAAATGAAATTAAATAGGAATCCAAATCTATTTGAAGCACGAAGAATCCAGGATTCCCAATTCCTTACGTATCTTGTGAAAAGATTCAAAGGATAACAATTTTGTAAAGATATCAGCAAGCTGATTTTTCATATCCACGTATTCGAAAAAACATCATCTTTTTCAACATGGTCCCTATGGAATTGGTTCCTGATTTCTATATGTTTAGTACATGAATGAAGTACATGATTCTTAGTGAGGCTCATTGCGCTAGTGTTATCGCATTTGATTAGAACGCAATCGAGTTTTAAATTGTAATCCAACAATTATTGCTTTAGCCATAAGACTTATGCACAATAATTACCTGTAAGACCCCAATTTTGACCCTAAGATCCCTCATGGCATCATAACATTGCATTTGCATTTGCCTCAAGGATCATAAGCATCTTGGCTCCTTTACCTTTGGGTGGGATCTCTTGAGATTTGGTTTGAGATCACCAAGCATGCTTGAATTGTATATTATTGCTTTTCTCATTTTTATTTAATAACCAAAAGCACAAAAATATGTCACTAACATCTCTTGTTTGTAGCTTGAGCAATCACAAGATCCAAAGCTTCTAGGAGATCCTATGTGCATTGATATGGCCAAGAGAAGATGAAAGCAAGCATGGAAATGGTTCCCAAAGCCCTCATCCATCAAATATGCCTCCCGAGTATCTCAATTCATCATTTTGATCAAAGCAAATCAAGGGGTTTGAGGCTTGTTTCCCAAGGAAACCCTAATTCATCTATTCATCAATTGTGCCTTGCTCATGAAGCAACCTCAACCCATGGTCAAATTCAATCAAGGGAAGTTCTTTAATTCATCATTTAATGCATATTTGAACCTATTTTAGTGTCCTCAATCATCAATTCATCAAGATATGAGGTTTGAACTTGAGAAGTTGATCAGTTAATTCATCTGACTATTTTGAAATACACTGAGACCTCACTTTTGATGTGTTTGTCAAATGGAGATGACCCAAAGAGAAAAAATGTTCTAAAGAACCATACGAACAACTTTCATGTTCATCAAAAATTTACTTGAAGCTTGGAAGGTCATCATCCATTCCAAGACATTATAGGTCATTTTGACTGAAACCCTAATTTTGGGTCAACTTCCCAAGAACATAACTTATTCATTTTTCATGATTTTGAGGTGGGATCAAATGAATTGGAAATCTTAAGATGTCTACTTCAAATGTTATGTTGATAAAAATTTCAAAATCCTAAAAAAAATACATGTGATAATGCAAAACATTATAGGTCACTTTGGACCAAATGCATTGAAATGTGAAAAAGTCCAACTTCAAGTGCCCATAACGTCTTCATAAAAAATCCAAATGATGCAAAATTTAAGTCCAAATTGATTTTCTTGAAAAGATCTACAACTTTGATGTTGAAGATTGTGTCATTTGGAGCTTGCATCACTGTAACAAAAAGGCTTGAACTTTGGCCAATTTTGAAAATCTCACATGTACATGTTTTGCACCCCACACTTCATGACCACTTTTCATTAATTTCCAAGGCTCAAATGGAGTTTTGATCAACATAACAAATGATCCTTATGCAAAAATATTTCCAACCGTTACTCATGAGGTGGTGTTTCTATTTTTGACATAGCATTTTCGAAGGCTTGAACATTATGGCACATTTTGGAAAATCATTAAAATTTGCATTGCATGAACCATTAATACATAAGCTGCACGTCCAAATTACTTCTACCATGCATCAGCTACCAAATCCAAGTGGAATTGGGCCCTCCATGCGCCTGTACAGGCCCATGCATGGAGGCCATTTCCATTCATGCAAGTTTGTGATCATGCATTTCAACATTGCCTTGCCTATAAATACAATGCATATGAGCTTCATTTCACTAACCTGAAGGCGCCCTACATGCTGTGCAATTGAAACCTCACCCTCACACCAAAGGAACTATCTCACTTTTCTCTCAATTTTCAGATCTGAATTTAGATTTCCTCGATTGAAATTTCAGATCTAAAAGTTCCTAAACCTCTTTACCTTGATCCATATAGTGAATTGTAAGCATTAGCATCAAAGAATTGTGACTCCAAGCCCTACAAACCAGAGGTTTACCTCAACTGTTATTTTCTTCGAATCAGCTTGTATAATGCTTATTTCTTGTCGTTATTGTGTCATCTGAAGTCCTCTGCATAAAGGCAACATTATTGAGCTTTCAATTTTTAAAAATCATGAAGTTCATTTGAACACCACAGATCTTCCATCTCTGATTTCTCTCAATATAGAAATCTAGAGCGGATTTGGTTGGTACAAGGGTGATGTACATCACCCCAGCTTTCGGTTGATGCCTGGATCATAGCATTTGGTTAGCTTTCATTTCTCTGCAATTTTGGACTTGGCCGGAAGTTGGCCGGAGAAGAAGGTGGTGCTGGCCACCGTCTGTTCTCCAGATTTAATCAGAACCATCCATTTCATTTCCCAGATTTAATCTCAGTCGTGCCATGTTATGACTTATAATAATGCTACATGTGATGCATTGACCAAGGAACATGGTAGGCGCGCGCATTTGAGCCTCATGATTTGCCAGCTCAATTAATGAGCTCAGATCAAACGGTCCACTCATTTTCCTATTTTCTAATTTCTGATTTTAATTTCTTTTATTTCTTTTAATTCCATTTCTTTTTAAAAATTCATAACTCCTTCATTATTGGTCCAAAAAGTATGAGACCAATTTCATTTTTCTCCTTTTAATTTCTACTCTCTAAAAATGATTTTTAATATTTTTTATTTTATCATTTGATATTTTTTAGGAATTTTCTCTTGTTTGGTTATTTTTAATTCATTTAAAATAGTTTTTGATATCCAAAAAATACAAAAATATTTTTCCAACCTACTTGAATAATGATAGATCTATGAAAAATATTCTAATCAATTTATTAATTGATTTGAGATTTATTTGAGATTTATGACAAATATGCACTTTTAATTGATTTAAAATAGTTTCTGACTTCTAAAAATGCTGAAATTTTTTGTCAAACTTTGTTTGACCTTGTTGAACTTGGGATAATTCACTTGGACTTTTCAAAGTTGATTTGAAGTGAGTTTGAAGTTTGACATTTCTTTATTATTTTAATTCAAGTTTTATTTTAATATTAAAAAATACCAAAAATATTTTATTTGTTTCTTGACTTCTAATCTTCATTTTGCTTCTGTTTTCTATTGTTTGACCTTGATCTTCTCTATCTTTGATCAATGCTTGTTGATTATCCCATTCCATTTCCATTAATGCACTTTAATTTTCATTCATCTTCTTCTTCTTCTTCATCTTTTTCTTTTTTGATCAATGAGTTAAAGATTGGTGGTTAGCATTGATACATGGAGGTTTAACCTCCCTGGATTCAAATCTAATTCATCTTGATCATGGATCAAGTGAATGGCTTTGCATTAAGGATAAGTTGCTTCCTAAATCATGCAAAGAACCTAAATCAATACAAGATCATTTCTCATCTTCTTTTTGGCATGGCAAGTTGTTGGAGTTTGATTCACTAATCAAAATCTCTAACTTGTGTTGTTGCCTACATTATTATTGACCGGCCTCAGATAGTTGTGACTTCTACATAAGTCCAATTACGATTGCTTAACATAGCGCTAAATTGCCTTATGGCACACTAATTCTAACACTAACCATTAACCATTAACATTTAATTCTTGCTCTTTACATTTATGCAATTTACTATTCTTGTACATATTATACATTTGCTTTTTCCCTTTGCTCATTTAAGCACATGTTTATGTTAATGCAATTTTCCTTTTGCTCACTTGAGTACATAATTGTGTATATATTATTGTGCTTGTGTTTTATTTTGATTGTTATGGACAAAAATGCAAAAAATGGACAAATGGACTTAGTTTCTAGGACATTCCCTATGCAAATTGGAGTAAAAAGGCCTTAATGTTGAAGATGGATTAGAAGGACCAAATCTCTAAACTCACTCTTGTCCATTCTTGATTTGCTTCATAGAACTTTTTGATGTTGTGTGCTGTTGTGCTAGGGAATCCTATTTGAGCTAAATTGAAGAACCATTGCCATGATCATCCAAAGTGAAAGATACAAGAGCCATTGGGGATCTTCTAAGAGCTTGTTTGATTATGTTGATTGCTTGAGCTTACACTTATTTTGCTTGCATATTCCAAAGGATGGGAGCTACTTGGATCATCAATATGATCTCAAGAGAGGAACTCCATTTGTGGTCTTGTTTCTTATCTTTCATCTCTTGTATGATTAGGACCTTAGCCATTCTTCTTCTTCCCTCCACTCTAACCCAAGCCAAAACCTTTTGTGCAAACATTTAACACTTCTTTTCAAACATTAGAAACCTAAGCATTATGATTTTGATTTTCAAACTTTCTTTTCATAACACTTATTTTGAATTGGATCTTTAAAGTCAACTTTGACCATATTTTGTAAATACTTTGCATTGGTAAATATAACTCATTCAAATACTTTGGTGGTTTCAATGTCCACTTTCTTAATCAAAAACTTTTTCATAACCTTTAGCTATTAGGTTTGAGTTATCCTTGAGGTAGATATAATACTCACCTATATCCTTAGTGATGGACAATGAGTCTTCCATGCTTATTATAGGGTTAACCCCTCACTAGCATGTTGAAGTTATCCTCACATGGTGGATTTGTGGTTTTGGGTTAAGTTTTCTCCCTTGGATAACAAAAGACCTTTAAGGCTTTTGGACCAATCAATTCACCAACTTATTTTGAGATTTTTATCCCGAACTACGAGGTTTTGATCCTAATCTTTTTAAGATGGTACGTAGGCAATGGGTTTATCCATCCAAACACAAAATTTTAAATAACTTGTATATTCTTCTCTCATATCTTCAATCATGTTTGCACAAATAAATTTTCACAAAATACCAACCTTACAACAAGTGTGAAAAGGGCTCCCTAGGAGTACCTAGGATGTTTTGGGTGCTTAAAACTTTCCCATTGCATAACCAACCCCCTTACCCTGATCTCTGACATTTTTACTAGTTTTTTATTCGATAAAACTTTTAGGTTTTTGTTCGGTTTCTAACCATTCCTTTGGATAAATAGAAGTGCGGTGGCGACTCGACTTGTATGGTTTACCTTGGATTTAGTCAATATCTCTAATGGTAACGAATACCCCGCTACATTACCAATGGCTACATATTCAATCTTGTCAGTAGAAAGAGTAGTGATATGTGTCATACCCAAATTTTGTCCGGGAATTTTAAAGTTTTCATGCATCTGACTTTATTTTTACTTTGTATCCCCTGCATGGCATAACATGCACTTCATCACGCAATAACACTGGCACAATAAGCCTTACTAAGAATCGAGCGCAAAAGTGTCCAGAAAACTAACCTAAATGTACTAAAATGATCAACGCGAAATAAACTTCTCGGAAACATACATGTTTTGATCAAATTTTGAAGTGAAAATACCTAGTTAAAAAGGCTCATACGGATCAAAATGTGATTGTAAAAGTAATCGATAAAATAAAATGAGCACGTTAACTTAAACTACGTGAACCGTATATCAATAATATTGATGTCTGCAACGCCACCTAAAACAAACACAAACTAAAATCACCACCAACCTCAATCATCTCTCAATCTCCATCACGGATCTGTAACGACTTTAATCCTCCCACAAGTTCACTTTACAACAACATTCGAGAAAATCAGTTCCTATTTCAACAAGCCATCTTACTTTCCTCCGTTCACAACAAGATACCCTTCGTCTCTTACTCCATCTCACCGTTTTCGTCTCACCAACTCACCAGCCAAAATAACTCACGCTGGACCACCCTTACAACAACCATCTCCCTCATCCATGGTCGTAACTCACGCTTCCACCATCGACCACCATAACAAAATCTCCACTATCATTGCAGTAGTTCGTCACTTCCATTTTGATTTAGTTGGTTCTTATGCTTGTTGTTCTTTTGGTCCCTCAATTTCGAGAAGAAATTTTTTCCATTTTTATTTTGTTGTTGTGAAATAAGGGAGGGGACTGTTTTCTTTGTTGAAGTTTATTACTGTTGCAGTGATTTTGTTCTTTTATTTCCTTGTTTATTTTGGTAACGTTGAAAAGTCAAGGGTTTTTGATGGTTAATTAATTCAAGTTGGGATCAAGAGTGGGCGGTTTCCCCATATACCAACATCGCCAAGTTATTATTTTTATTTTAATATTATGACTTCAAACTTTGGTGTGTGCATATTTGGGCTTTGGGCCAATATGATTTGAATCTTCTCTACCTTTTTATTGATGTTTCTCTATTACTTTCAATTGTATAATGTTTGGGTTACTATTAGTTTTGGACTATCAAGTTGTAGAAAGTTGTATATTAATTCACTTTTCCTTGTGTTTGATGATATTGATTCATTTTAATACTATTATGATAAATCGGACTTTGAACCACGAATTCGACAACTATATGTCGTTATGCCACTAACATTTCTATACATTTATTTGGTATTTTCTCCACATTTCGGTCCTTACGTACGATACTTCAATTTCGTTGTCGCTATGTACAAACCGACTTTGAGAACATTTCACTTCGATCATCTTGCACTCAATATTGTCGCTTATTTCTTTCTAATTAAATTAAAGTTTTGATTAATTAGATAATTTTGTTAACCAATTTTAATTAACTTGATTATTTGATTAGATTATTTTTTAATCAAACAATTTTGAAAATTAATTTCGATTAACTTAATTAGGTGATTAAATCAAATTTTAATCAATTGATTTTGATAATTAAAAATCGATCGACTTATTTCCACTATCACAATTTCGTAATCTTTTTTCAAACTAAACTCTTTCAATCTCATTCATAAGACAAAAAATCTTGGTCCAACGCCAAGTGACATTTCCAAACTCGATTAAATTGATTCAATGCAATCTAAACCTTTTCCCACTTAAGCACAACAAAAATATTTTCTTAATCAAATACGAAAGAAATGGGTCCTTGGAGTCTCGTATTCCTTAAATCCTTGAGTGATTGCTCTTGAGGCACATGTCTTGGGTTAGCTTTTCATTTCAAAAACACATAATAACTTGGACGATAGGTCATTGGAGTCTAACATTCTGGTGGAACCTTTGAACAATCTTTTGAACATTCATTCTCCATCAAACAATTTCATAATTAATCGAATGAAAAAGGTATTATTGGAGTCAAGCACTCTGATAATATCTCGAATAATTGGTTCTGAGGCTCACATCTAGTTCTTATCGAATATTCGTCATTCACCTAAAAACCATACAACACATCAAACTTATTCTCTCGCCCCCGTGCGATCGAAAACCTTTGTAAGAGTAAATTTGTCTAATCCCTTCTAACGTAAAAACTTGAGCTCAAGCCTCCGCCGCGAGTAAGTAAGCCATGTTTTACCGTTAGAATGCGATTCAACATACTTTAAATAATCAAACCTATTTTTTCTCGCCCCTGTGTGATTGAAAACCTTTTTACAAACATACATTGTTTAGTTCTTTCGAATGCGTTTATAACTAGCACTTAAGCCTCTTATGAGCGAGCATACATCTAAATGTTTAAACTGCTAGAACATGATCAAACATGATCCTTTCTACCGTAAAACAAACAAACACCAAATCTCCCATCCACGAGCAAACGAGACAATGTTTAACCATTAGAATGCAACCTAAACATGTGCCCATTAAAATTTATCAACCAACACTCTTAACTACCAAGAATTATGTAGCTTTGTGTTCTGCATCGCACCTGGAGATCCGTAGGAGCGAGATTCATGGTCTCATCAAGCACTATAATAAAAAACACCAAAAATACCTCTTGTCTTGCCCAAAACTATGTCGCTTTGAATTCCTCATTGTACCTGAAGATACATAGGAGCAAGGCATAATCTTGTCAAGCACCCTAATAAAAACATTTTTGAGACCCCATTTTCTTTTCTCTTTACACTTTCAATCACTCGAAGAAGACAATTAACACAAGGCAACATTGAATCACAAGTTAAAATAAAAGGTTCCTGTTGAGTACAACGAATGTGAGGGGTGCTAATACCTTCCCCTTGCGTAATCGACTCCCAAACCCTGAATTTGGTTGCGACGACCATTTTCTTTTTTAAAGGTTTTATCGACATTTTCCCTTTCCCTCTTTGGGAATAAATAAAGTTCGCTGGAGACTCTGTTAGAATTATTTTTTCTGCAACCATCACAAAGGATCATATTTTTTGAGATACGATAACTGGCGACTCTGTTGGGGACTATCATTTCTCCATGCAAGAGAGGGTCAAGCCTAACTTTGTTAACATTGTGAAAAAATGTTGGCTTTGTTTTATTGTTTTTTTCATAATGCATTTTCTTGCTTGCGTATTTATTTTCTTTATGTTTTCTCTCTTATTATATGTTTAATATCTTATTTATTTGTGGGATCCTAGGATGATATCATGAGTAAAACTCTACACCTGAGTTTTGGAAAAAGAAGAGGGAACACGTAAGTTTATAATTGGAAGTTGTGTAGTGTTATTCTCCAAGGACCTCTCCTTGTGTGCCTAACATGAGGCCTTCCCCTAGAGTAGATCTTTTCGTAGATCTTGTTGTAAGGTAGCTAGTCTGTTACATGACTTGATTCATGAAGGGTCCATGACTCTAAAAACCACTCTTAGAACCAGTTTCCATCTTGGTGGTTGCATAATGTTAGACTTTAAGGACCTCTTCTTATGTGCATCGCATGAAGACTTCCCCTAGAGTAGATATTTTCCTAGATCTCGTTGTAAGGCAGCTAGCCTGTCGCATGGCTTGACTCATGAATGGTCCATGACTCTAGGAACCACTCTTAGAACTAGTTTCTGTCTTGGTCGTTGCGTAGTGTTAGACTCAAAAGACCTCTCCTTATGTGCATAACTTGAGTGTCATACCCCAAACTTTAGCGGTAAATTCAAAGGAAAAAGGAAAAGTACGAACAAAACCCAAAGATAAGAAGTTTTCAAATCAAAACTAATAAAATTCCAGAGATTACAGGTAAGGGGGTTGGTTACACAGAGGGAAGGTGTTAGCACCCAAAGTATCATATGTACTCCTAGGGAGCCCTTTTTTATGTGTGTATGTGTTTTTGAGAAAAATAGAATGTGTGGATGAGAAAAGAATTCATTTATTATATTTTTGTGTTTGACAAGACCTTCAGACTTGTGCCTACGTACCAACATAAAAATGAGGGATCAAAACCTCGGAGTTCGTGGTAAAAGTTTCAAAGTTGGTGAATTGCTTTTAATCAAGAGTTTAAGTGAAAAGAGGCCAAATGGCCAAAAAAATTTGAATGAAGTTGTTAGTTCTTTTTTTCTTTTAAAACTTTAAGTCAATATGATTAGATTTATTTACATGTTTGATTTAAGAAAAAGAAGTTCAAAAATTCAATGGCGTGAGGCCAAAGTTTCTACTTGAAATAAGGTCTAAGTTTGAAATTACAAGCAAAGAAAGTTTTTGAAAAGAGGGAGAAATTTTGAAATTTAAGAAGTGGGAGGAGATGAAGAGACTATCCTAAGCATAAAATTAAAAGTTAAGAGTTGAAAAGATCTGACCAATGAGATGCAATCCAACAGACAAGAATGTAATATAGAAACCCATTTTCCCTTTGGACTTGGAATCAAACAATAATCAACAAGGAATTAGCAATATCCAAACATCAATAAGATTAAGGCATCAAATAAAGATAACCACATCCAAGCAAACAAATCCCATAGCTAACAGTCTTCTTTATCTTCTCATGTGTCATATGAAATATTCCTTTGATTAACTTAGAAGAAAGCATCAGACATAAGATCAAAATAACAATTAGTACCAAGACAAAGTAACAGATGAATTCAGACAGAGTCCCAAGGCTTGCATCAGATGAAGGCTCAGTTTACAATCACTTGGTTTCAAAATGTTGGCATTGGCCAAGTCCTTTTTGCAGAGGGAATGTTGCCTAATCCTAACTCCAAAAGTTCAGGTCAAGATCAACAGTCCACCAAACATTTTTTAGGGTTTTTGTTGTTTATTAAGTATTTTAAGGTCCTAAGACCACAAACAAAATCAAAATGCACAAACAATATATACAATCACAAGATATGGCTCAAATAAGCAAAGTAAAAAAATGATATAAACATAAACAAGTTAAATGAAATGTAAATGGCAATGAATGATAAATGACTGAAAATTAAATTGCACAAAGTAAATGACTTGAAAGTAAAGCAATATTAATAAGAGTTAGTCAAATGTTAGTCAAGGTTAATTGAATGTTAGTGGTGTTTTTCTTTTTATTGATTAGGTCCTTCTTTGGAGAACACTCAACCATCCATTCGCAAGCATGGATCCTTAAACCAAGACATCTTCCATAGGAAGGAAAAAAGGTCAAGTTTACACGCAATACCATGAAGGATGGGTGACTTACAATCTTAATTACTAGAATGCTATGCCTTTAGGGTCAAATTTAGCTCTACGTTAAGCAATCATAATTGGACTTATGTAGAAGTCACAACTATCTGAGGCCAAAAATAAAAATTTAGGTGTTAATGCATGTTAGAGATTTGGTATAATGAACCAAACTCTTAAAACATAACACACATTAAAAGAAAAGATCAAGAGGGATGAACCTATCTCATCCATGTATTGGTTCATCTGACGCAAGGTCATTGATCAACCAATTAGCCTTAGGATATTTGAGATTTTCATTGGTCAATGAAAGGAATGAGAAAGAATGGGGATGAAAATGAAGGGGGAGGGGAAGTGAGAGAAACACAAATTGGTCATGGGAGTAATTTTATCAAATTAAAACCATTCATTCAGTTTGGGAGATGAAATGTACATTTCATCAATCCCCTAAATCCAATGATTTTAATCCAACAAAAGTCAAATCAACCTTGACCAAGGCCCAAACAAATAGTCAAACATCACAAGACCATAAGAATAGCTCAACACAATTTTTACATATTTAATCAAAAATCAAATTAAAAATGCATTAAAATACAATTTAATTTAGTCAAAACCTAAAATCTCTTCAAAACACCAAATAAATGGGCAAGAGATTTATCCTAGGTAAACAAGGTCAAAGGACCTTAGACAAAAAAAAATCATCATTTTTGAAAAGTCTGAAGTATTTTTAAAGAAATAAAAATATGCACAAAAACATTTAATTCATGAAAAATATCCAAATTAATCCAAAAAATAATTTTAATTCAGAAAATGAAAGAGAAAAATATTTAAAGATTTTTGGTGAAAGTTCCATATTTTTTGGATTAGAAATGAAATTATTATGAATTAAACAAAATAAAACAATTAAACATAAAATCAGAAATTAAAAAGAAAATAAAAAAAACAAGGGCCATCAGATTTCCCTCATTAATTGAGATGGCAGATCTGATGGCCAAAAGCGCGCATTCCACCAACACTTGAGTCAAACGCGTGGCATAGTTGGTAATCACAACAGAAGGCTAAGATTAAAACGTGAGATCATGATCCAATGACTTTGGACACACCAACAAATCACCGGAGCCCTAGCTCCGGTCTTCTTCTCCGGTGGACCTCACCGGACTGGTCCTCCATCAAACACCATGAAAATGAAAAATAAGGACATGGATTTAAAGAAAAAATGCCCAGGAGCTCGAATCTGGCCTTAGTTTTCTCCAATTCCAAGTATATCAAGAGATACAGGGATTTAAATTTTGAGGATCATGAACTGAGTTGCTTCGATTTGACCTCAAAGCAACTCAATCTTGTTGCCTACATTGGTAGGACTTCAGCCAACCAAATATCATAAAGAATAGTGAAGAATTGAGAGAGAATCGAAGAGATGAAAATTCTGAAAAATTACCTTCGAAGGAGCTTCAACCTTGCTTGATCTTGATTCCAATTGTCCTTGGCTTGGTTTCAGAAGCTTGTAGGAAGTGATTAGGATCAAAGAAAGGCTTGGACTCTTGGAATTTCAATCTCAAAACAGAATGAGATTTGAAGCTCGATTTTCAAATGAAAACCTTTAAGATTATCCTTTAATGATGAGGGTTTGGATTGCAGGTTCAAAGCTTGGGCATGAGGTCCTCAATTCTGAGCCATGAGGGTTGTATTTATAGCCAATGTGATTCATTTCCACACACTTCCAAAATTTGCCAAATTTAGCCATTTGCATTGCATGATCGCATGGGTGTATGATAGGCCCATCAAGTGATGTGTTCAGATCTAAAATTGCTCGTGTACAATGCTGAAATCATGTCATGAGGCAATGAATTTGAGTTTGAAATGTGAAGGTGAAATCTATCCAAATGGTCCTTTGAAAAGAACCCATGCGTAAGTCCTTTATTTCTTGGCCAACTGAGATGATCTTAGACTTTTTGAAAAGGTGAGATCAAGGAGAATAACTTTTATGTTGAAATGTTTTCCATTTGAGGCTTGGATCATGATGAATGTTGAGGTGGAAGTTTGGAAAATCAAACATATTTGAACATTTTCTAAGTACCAAGTTAAATGTTCACTTCTTCCACCTTGAATAACTTTTGCTATGGACTTAAAATGGAAAACGTTCCTTCATAAAAATTATATCTATTTCAAACCTCTTCAATTTGGTAACAAACTTGACCTCATTTGGATTTGGCATGAAGGAGTTATGCATTTTAGAAGTTGAGGAAAATCACTTGTTCAATGGTAATGACCCAAAATGGCCTATAATGTTTCCTCTTGGCACATGCATTTTCAAGTTGAATTTGAACTTCTTATAAACATCAAAGTTGAAGAGGACATGTTGAATTTAATCATGGAACGTTAAGGGATTTCATATCATAATAACTGAGCAAGTTATGGTCCTTGCAAGTTGACCTCCTAACTAGTGTTCAAACAAAATGACCTATAATCTCTCACTATAAAAAATGACTTTACAAGAAAAAATAGCTCTCGACTTAAACATTAAAGTTGTTTGGAATGTCATAAGGAGTAATGTTTCTCTTGGAATAATTTCCATATGATAAAAAGTGTAGGAGATAGGGTCTAGGGAACCCCAGTTTTGACCAGTTGACTTTCTCTTGTCAACCACCATGAACCATCTTGCAAACTTGACATTATCTTGATATTTGGGACTCATGAAGGATCATATATGTGTAAGATGATGTAATATGAAGTATAACTTGAAATATTTTATCAAATGTTGAAGAAACTTGTTGAGGAAGTCACACAAGATACCTAGATGAATTAGGGCATCCAAGGCAAACAAGCTTCAACCTCTTGATGAATTCTTGATCAAAACGATATGTGAAGACCATGGGGATCCATATATGATGTCTAGAGTCATTGTGAACCATATCTTGGTTAATCTCCTTGCCTTAAGGGTCTTAAACCCTATATATAAGCTTGATGAAGCATGGGGAATCACACAAACTACCTACAAAAGAAACAAAGCTATACATAGACATATTTTTAGCATTTTGGTTAGTAAATAATGAAAAACAAAGTATGATACAATCAAATGTTCTTGGTGATCTCTACCAATATAAACCCAATGAATGAGGGGTAAGGAGGATGCCAATGTGTGATCCCAAAGCTGATGCATATGATGAGATAGCATGAGGGATCTTAGGGTCAAAATTGGGGTCTTATAGCTGCCCCTATTTAAGGACATTCTAACTGAGGATGTGAAGGTTAAAATGTTCGTATCAACTCAGTAGAATGGACTTAAATAACAACAATAGAAACACATTTTCGTCCCTAAGAGACCTCATGATGCATATGATATGGAATGTTAAAAATAACCTTTGTGGGGAAAATATTGCCACAAAGGAAAAGAATCTGGAGAGACTAGAAGTCTACAAGAGCATAATGCATTTCATAAGGAAAACTCACTAGGGAGACAAAGACTCTAGGGAATAAACAGTTGTGCGTAGGCCAGGCTACAACTTGAAAACTGCTGGAGACACGAGAGGAATTCCATTAAAATAAATCAATGGGAGGACTCGGTTGGGGATAAGGAATATCTGCAGGGGAAACAGGTAAATCAGAACAAAATTGAAATACTCGAATCAAACAGGGGATTGACGACTTCATTGGGGAAATACGCACTCAAACTCAACTGGGGAAGAATGAACCTTCAACGCAGGAGTACCAGAGGTATATTATCTATTACCGGTTACTGGGTAGGAAGATAATATATTATGATAAAGGATCATCCATTACCGATTAGGGTAAACATATCAAGGATGACTTACTGAGAAAAAGGAGGTGTATTCGTTACCGGTTACTGGGTAAGAATAGTCCGCTGAGGAAAACATTAAATAGGGTTTATAACTACCGGTTATTGGGCAGAAAACCAAAGAGAGAATATTCGTCACTGGTTAAAGTGAACATATCAATGATAAACTCAAAGGAAGAATATCCGTCATCGGTTAGGATGAACATATCAAGGATAGACTGTCGGGGAAAAATAGTAATTATATCTATCAGTTACTGGATAGAATACGAAAGAGAGAATATTTGTCATCGATTAGGATGAACATATCAAGGATAGTCTCAGCAGGGGAAAGCGGGATTTACAACTACCTGTTACTGGGTAGAAGACCGCAAAGAGGATAAAATCTGTCATCGGTTAAGATGGACATATCAAGGATTAACTCTCTGGGCAATAAAATATGGATTACAACTACCTGTTTACTAGGTAGAAAACCACAAAGGGAGAATATCCGTCACCGGTTATGATGAACATATCAAGGATAGACTGTCTGAGGAAACATGAAAACGAATCCGCTGGGGAAAATAAAGGAAGTGGATTACATTTTACCAGGTATTGGGCAAAAGTAAATGTACTAAAAATTTGAGATGAACATTTCTAGTTACCGGGTGTAAGACCCCAATTTTGACCCTAAGATCCCTCATGCAACTTCATCATATGCATTAACATTGGGATCATACCTTGGCATCCTCCTTACCCCTCTTTCATTGGGTTTGTTTTGGGAGAGATCACCAAGCACCATATGATTGTATCATACTTGTATATTATCATTTTTTACTAACCAAAATACCAAAAATATGTCTTTGCATTTGCCTAACTCTTTTGTAGGTAGGGCATGATCCCCATTGATCTAGCAAGCTCATATCTAGGGTTTAAGACCCTTAGGGCTACGAGAGCACAACCAAGGAATGATCCAAAATGGCTATAAGCATCATATATGAGTCCCCATGATCTTCATATGTTACTTTTATAAAGTATTCTTCAAGAGTTTAGAGGTAGTTTGCCTTGGAAACCCTAGTTTGTCTGGGTATCTTGAGTAACTTCTTCAACAAACTTCCTCACCAATTGATCAAATTTCTCAAGGGAAATTTCAAATTTCATCATCTTATGCATATATGATCTACCATGAGCCTAAAAAGTCAAGAGAATTGGAGGTTAGCAAGTTGGTTGATGATGGTTGGCCAGATGAATTCATCTGATCAAAATTGGGTCTCCCTGGACCTTATCTCATATAATTTTCCCCATAAGAAAATGATACCAAGAGAAAAGTTACTCTAAATGACATTACAAACAACTTGAATGTTGAGACCTAGAGCTATTTTTGCTTGTAAAATCATTTTCTATGTTGAAACATTATAGGTTATTTTGTCTAAACCCTAATTTGAAAGTCAACGTCCCAAGGCCATAACTTGGTCAATTTTTATGAGATGAAATATTTCCAAGTTGAACAATCAAATTCAAGATGTATACTTCAACTTTGATGTTTGGAGTGATAGATAATTCTACTTTTATTTGCATGTGATATGAGGAAACATTATTGATCATTTTTTCCCTATACCATTGAACAAGTGATTTTCCTCAACTTCAAAAATGCATAACTCTATCATTATAGATCCAAATGAAATGATATTGGTGACCATTTTGAAGGTCTTTGAAATAGCTATAACTTTTATGAAGGCACTTTTCACATTTGGAGCTCACATGAAAAGTTTAGTAAGGTGGAATATTGAGATATATGACTTAACATGTTGATCCATGTTCCAAATGAAAAAGTGTCCAACATCAAAGTTGTTCCCCTTAATATGTTTGCATCAAGTGGAAAAATCAAATGTCCAAAACTTCGCATTGCCTTGCCTTGCCATTCGAGCATCATTTGAACTTCAGTACAGTTGGAATTGGATCAAAATGGATTGCTTCATGGGCCTGTACATGCCCATGCAAGCTTGTGCATGACATTGCCAAATTTAGCAAAATTTCAAGGGTGCAATTATCAATCCCAAATGCTATAAATACATGGCCTCTGAGCTCATTTCAAACACACCTTGCGCGCCAGCTTTGCCCCCTCTTTTCAAACCCTCACAATTCAAAGGAAAACTTGAGAATTTTCAACTTGAAAATTGAGTTTGAATCTCACTGTTTGGAGATTCAAAAACTCCAGGATCCAAAGCTTTGTTCCATTGCCAAACCACTTCTGCAAGCTCCTCGAGTGTGATCAAGTCAAGTTTGAAGCAAGCAAGATCCAGTTCTGCACAACATTGAAGGTATTTTTCAGAAATCTTCTCTTCAATTCTCACTCAATTCTCATCAATTCTCTTGGATCTTTGGTTGTCTGAAGTCCTACTAATGTAGGCAAGAAAATTGAGTTGCTTTGAGGTCAAATCGAAGCAACTCAGTTGACACACCTCAAAATTCAACTCCTCATATCTTTCTATATGTGTGGAGTTAGTTAAAATTGAGGTCAGATTCGTGCTCTACGCCATTTTTCTTTTAGATCATGTCCTCCTTTTTCATTTATGTGATGGTGATGACTGAACCAGTCCGGTGAGCTTCGCCTGAGAAGGTGACCGGAGTTCCAGCACCGGCGGTGTGCTGGACAGGTTCTGAGCCATTGATCTTATTTAAAATGTTTTAATTTCATGCGTTGGTTTTGATTACCATTCCTGTGGCGCATTGACTTAAGTCCATGGTGGAAAGCGCGCTGATGACCACTTGATATGCCACCTCAATTAATGAGGGAGATCAAGTGGTCCACGTTTTTTCTGATTATTTGAATTTCATTTAATCTGTTTTATTTTCATTAATTCATATTAATTTTAATATTGATCCAAAAAGTATGAGAGTTTCACCAATATTTTTTAAATAAAATCATCTTTCATATTTTGAATTAAAATTATTTTTGTGGATCATTATTAATATTTTTCACGATTTAATTGATTTTGTGAATATTTTTAATTGTTTTAAAATACTTTTAAGTCTCCAAAAATTCTGAATTTTTTCTCCAAGGTCCTTTGACCTTGTTTAACCTATGATAAATCTCATGGCCATTTCTCTATTATGGTAGTCTGTAAATGACAAGACTCCATAGATTTGTACAAAGTTGAAAATGGTAATTTACATGGAAAAGGGTTACATTGAATACAAATGATCCTTAATCCTTCTATCAACCCATGATGTCCACTGTGCTCTTGACCGCTACTGGGATGATGAATCAACGTCAACCTTCGTGCTCAAAGTTTTTTCAAAACTAGATGATCAATAGATTGCAGTTACTTGCCATAATCCCTAATTTTTGCATAAGTTGCCCCAAGTTAGGGTACTCAACTTATCAGGAAATTCTTTTCTGTTTTTATGTCTCTAATTTTTTCCTGGACCGCCCTTTCGGGTTTTCAATCCACCGAGACACTATTTTTTCCCTAAGCCGCCCTTTTGGGTTTTCAACTTAGCGACATGTTCTTTTCTTTTTAGGCGAAGTATTTCTTGACTGCATGCGCATTCACAAGACGAGTGAACTCTTTGCCATCCATAGTTGTAAGAATCAAAGCGCCGCCTGAAAAGGCTCTCTTAACAACATATGGGCCTTCATAATTAGGAGTCCATTTTCCCCTAGAATCTGGTTTGAACGACAAGATCTTCTTGAGCAAAAGGTCACCTTATTTGAACACACGAGGTCTGACCTTCTTATCAAAAGCTTTTTTCATTCTCTGCTGATACAACTGACCATGACACATGGAAGTCAATCTCTTCTCTTCGATCAAATTCAACTGGTCAAACCTAGTTTGACACCATTCAGCCTCAGTCAACTTGGCTTCCATGAGCACACACAATGAAGGAATCTCAACCTCTACAAGGAGCACTACATCCATACCATAAACAAGAGAGAAATGGGTTGCCCCTGTTGAAGTGCGGAAGGATGTACGATATCCATGCAAAGCAAATGGGAGCATCTCATGCCAATCCTTATATGTGACAACCATCTTCTGAATAATCTTCTTAATGTTCTTATTTGCAGCTTCAACAACCCCATTCATCTTAGGTCTGTAGGGAGAAGAATTATGATGTGCAATCTTGAAATCTTTGCAAAGGGCTTCTACCATATTGTTATTCAAGTTCGATCCATTATCAGTAATGATCTTGTTTGGCACACCATAACGGTATATGATCTGATTCTTGATAAATCTTACAACAACTTGCTTGGTTACGTTTGCATACGATGCCGCTTAAACCCATTTGGTGAAGTAGTCGATTTCCACCAGAATGAAATGATGTCCATTCGAATCTTTGGGCTCAATCATATCAATTTCCCACACGGAGAAAGGCCATGGGGAAGAAATAACATTCAATAGTGTCGGAGCAACATGAATCTTATCAGCATAAATTTGACACTTGTGGCACTTCTTCACAAACTTGCAACAGTCAGATTCCATCGTCAGCCAATAGTAACCTGCTCGCAACTGTAAGACCCCAATTTTGACCCTAAGATCCCTCATGTGTAACAACCCAATTTTAGTAATTATTTCTTATATTATCATTATTTTATTTTATTTTATTTATTTGGAGTGTTAAGTAATTAATTGGTTGTTAGGTAGTATAATAATTGATTATATTAATTGATTTGGTGTGTTAATTAATTATTTAGTTGATATGAGATATAATTGAATAATTGATTATATTAATTAACTTGGTGTGTATATTGTGTTGGTTTAATTATTTGAATTAAATAGAGATATTATAATACTAGGTATTATTGGGCCTAATAATTAAATTAGAGGTATCATTCTTTAAGCCCAAATATAATACTAGGATATAAGAGGTGAGGAGTAGGATTATTTTGATCATTTGACGGCAACAGAGAAAGAAAAGAGGAAAAGTAAGGGGAAGAGGGGAAGAACAAGAGAGAAGCTAAGGTTTCCAGAAAATTGAAGAGGTAAGGGGGAGAATCCTTATTATTATGGGTTAGTATGATTGGGTCAATGGGTAGAAATATGTTTACGTTGAAATCCCTAAATTTCATGGTTTTTTTTGGAATTGTTAGGTTTTGACGAGTATTCTTGATTGTGGTGATTTAATTGTGTTAAAACTGAAAATTAACTTTATATACCTAGAGTATTGTAGGAGTTATAATTTTCTGAGCATTTGGCTTTTTACGGAATCGAAATCGGAGGTCCGAAAGTCCTCTAACGATGAAAAATGCAGAAAATTCTGCATTCTGTTTTTGTGTTAACCGGTTACCCTGAGAGCGTTAACCGGTTACTTGCTAAAAATCTGCGCAGGAAATTTCATTTTGTTTTGTGTTAACCGGTTACCCTGAGAGCGTTAACCGGTTACTTGCTAAAAATCTGCGCAGGAAATTGCATTTTGTTTTGTGTTAACTGGTTACCCTGAGAGCGTTAACCGGTTACTTGCTGTTGAAAAATGGAAAATTGAGATTTTAAAAGTTGTATTCATTTTGAAATGCAATCTAAGTGTGTGTAGTTGATAATTAGCCTATATTTGTGAATGATATATTGTTATGAATGTGTATATGTACCATTGGTGGATAATTCATAGAGTTGAATTATGGTGATATGTGGAATGTTAAGATGGTAGAGATGATCTTAATTGCATATGTGTTGGTATTTGTACATTCATTCATGGCATGGTCGACTTCATGGTGGAAGCGGTGAAACTGTGGGTTCACATGGTATTAGACGTTGATCCTTGAACGGAAATAGGCGTAGCAGACGTTGATCCTTAATTGGAAATAGATGTAGTGGCTTTGATCTTGTCCGGATCGGAAGCGTGGCTTGGATTCTAGATATTGAATCGGAAAGCGGTGAAACGTTGGGTTCACATTGCGGTACCACATTCATAGAGTCACATGTCTTGCATTGAGTCACATTAGAGTTATGTGATAATTGAATGTGTGCATTGATGTGATTGTGAGGTGTGTATGAGGTATGGTAATTGAATTTGGTGATGTTTGGATACATAATTTGGCAAAATATGTGATTATGTGATAATTGTAGTTATGTGTATAATTGGGAATATAGTATTGGATTGTAATATTATACTCCCTGAGTTTTGATGTGTGCTTGAAACATGTGAAATAAATGTTGGTTAATATTATTGACATGGTTATACAAGGTGTGATGAATTCCGTTCATTGTTGATTTAATCATTGTGCTTTATTATACTTCTTCATAATGATTTGAATTCTCACCCTTCTGTTTGAATGTTGCTTTACATGGCATCGTGCAGATACTCCAGAGTAGTATTGCGGAAGTAAGTGGACGGTAACTCACTCGAGATTAGCTGGAGAGTTCCGGTGCTTTGTTTTAGAGACTAAGTAGTGAGTCAATGCTCTGGTCATGTAACACGGGGTAGATTAGTAGTATTGAACTCATATCTTATTTGGATACATATTATGTTATTACTTGTGAACATGTTTAATTGCAATTGTTGGTTGAAAGGCCATAATGCCAACGATTCTGGATATGGTTTTAGTTTATCTTGAAGAGATTATTGAGAGATGATCATGGTATGGGACATGAATCATTTTATGAAATGCATGAATATTCATTATTTTCCGCTGCGAACACATATTCTTGTATATTCATGATATTGGAGTGTGTTATTTTAAATGACCAGGTGTATTGTATATTGATGATGAATGATGTTGGTTTTTGAAAGCTTTTAGTTTTTGAAAACGTCGATGTGACGCCTTTTTGTTTATATGCGTGCTTATTTACTCTGATTATATGTTAAGTATTTTGGGGTAGAAAAAAGGGTGTTACATCATGCAAATTCATCATAAGCATTAGCATTGGGATCATACATTGGCATCCTCCTTACCCCTCTTTCATTGGGTTTGTTTTGGGAGAGATCACCAAGCACTATGTGATTGTATCATACTTGTATTTTATCATTTCACTAACCAAAATACCAAAAATATGTCTTTGCATTTGCCTAACTCTTTTGTAGGTAGGGGATGGTCCCATTGATCTATCAAGTTCATATCTAGGGTTTAAGATCCTCATGGCAAAGAGCACAACCATGAATTGATTCAAGGATGTTCATAAACATCATATATGAGTCCCAATGATCTCTACATGTTATATTGATCAAGTATTCTTCAAGAGTTTGAGGGTGATTTGCATTGGAAACCCTAGTTTGACTAGGTATCTTGAGTAACTTCTCCAACAAGCTATCTCATCAATTGATCAAATTTCTAAAAGGACACTTCAAAATTCATCATCTTTTGCTTATATGATCTACCATGAGCCTATAAAGTCAAGAGAATTTAAGATTAGCAAGTTGGTTGATGGTGGTTGGCCAGATGAATGCATCTGATCAAAACTGGGTCTCCTTAGACCCTATCTCCTACAATTGTCACCATACGAAAATGATTCCAAGAGAAAACTTACTCTAAATGACATTCCAAAAAACTTTCATGTTTATAACTAGAGCTAGTTTTGCATGGAAAATCATTTTCTATGTTGAAACATTATAGGTCATTTTGTTTAAACCCTAATTTGAAAGTCAACTTCCCAAGGCCATAACTTGCTCAATGTTTATAATATGTAATATTTCCAAGTTGAAAAATAAAATTCAAGAGGTATACTTCAACTTTTATGTTTGGAGTGAGAACTAATTCAACTTTTATGAGCATGTGATATGAGGTTACATTATAGGTCTCTTTTGACCTATACCATTGATCAAGTGATTTTTTCAAACTTCAAAAATGCATAACTCTATCATTTCAAATCCAAATGACATGAAATTGGTTACCATTTTGAAGGTCTTTGAGAGATCTATAACTTTTATGAAGACACGTTTCTCATTTGAAACTCACATAAAAAGTTAAGCAAGGTGGAATATTGAGACATATGGCTTGACACTTAGAAAAAATTTCAATATGTTAAACTTTCTAAACTTCCACCTCAAAATTCTTCAAGTTCCAATCTCCAAATGGAAAATTGTTGAACATGAAAGTTGTTCCTCTTGATCTAACCTTTCCAAAAAGCCCAAATTCATCCATTTTGGACAAGAAATGAATAGGTTGCGCATGGCTTGAACATGGTATCATCATTTGGCAAGATTGAACTTCAAACATCCATGCACAATTGCCTAGCACTCATTTATGGATTAGATAGAGTGATTTCATGGGCCTGCACACGCCCATGCACTCATGCATCATACATTGCTAATTTTGGAAGTTCATTTCAAGTGTGCAAATATCAACTGAATTGGCTATAAATAGAGCTCCATATGCTCAGAATTTCACACACATTCGCGCCAGCTTTGATCCCAAACCTCTAACCCTCTCATTCCAAAGGATAATCCTGAGAATTTCACTTGAAATTGAGTTTGAATTCTCACTGTTTTGAGATTCAAAACTCCAGGGATCCAAGACCTTTTGAGCATTCAATTCATCTTCTACAAGCATTTGGAGTGAGATCAAGCACGAGCCAAGGCAAGAAGAGATGAATCGAGACCTACATTGAAGGTGGATAAGTCCAGTGAGGTCCACCGGAGAAGAAGACCGGAGCTACAGCTCCGACGATGTGTTGGCATCTCTCACAACCATAGGATCCAACTGAAATGTTTTAATCACGAGCATACATGTTGATTACCACGCGTGTGGACAATTGACTCAAGTGTATGGTGAACCGCGCACACTCAACCACTTGATCTGCCACCTCAATTAATGAGGCAGATCAAGTGGTCCATGTTTTTTTGATTTTCTGTTTTTTATTTTAATTCCTTTGATTTTTATTAATTCATATTAATTTTAATATTGATCCAAAAAATATGAGAGTTTCACCAAAAAATTTCAAATAATTTCCTCTTTCATATTCTGAATTAAAATTATTTTTTGGATCATTATTAATATTTTTCATGATTTAATTGATTTTTCATTTGTTTTTAATTGTTTAAAAATACTTTTAAATGTCCAAAAATTATGAAATTTTTTCTTCAAGGTCCTTTGACCTTGTTTAACCTATGATAAATCTCATGGCCATTTCTTTGGTGTTTTGATGAGGTTTTAGGAATTGGACAAACCATATTTAATTTAAATGCCTTATTTTAGTATTTTTAATTTGAATTAATGCCAAATAAATTTGTTGACCAATTGTGATGACTTGTTTGAGTTTGATTATTGTTGTTGGGCCTTGGTCAAGGTTGATTTGACTTTGTCAAATTAATATCATTGGATTTAGGGGATTGATGAAATGTACATTCCATCTCCCAACCTTTGATCAATTTGTGTTTTCATCTATTCCCCTCCCACTTCATCTTATTCCCCTTCTTCATTCATTCATTCCATTTGGCCTATGAAATTTCAAAATCCTAAGGCTAGTCGATTGAAAAATTAACATGAGTATGGATGAGATTAGGCCACACCTTTTGCTTATCCTTTTTTGTGCGTGGTATGTTTCATGAGCATAGTCTATTATGCTATGTCTCTAACATGCATTAAC
This sequence comes from Lathyrus oleraceus, assembly GCF_024323335.1. Classification (NCBI taxonomy): domain Eukaryota; kingdom Viridiplantae; phylum Streptophyta; class Magnoliopsida; order Fabales; family Fabaceae; genus Lathyrus; species Lathyrus oleraceus. The sequence goes on from NC_066584.1 coordinate 361,561,791, forward strand.
ACCAAAATTCTATTGTCCGACCTCAAATAGCTGTGACTTCTACATAAGTCAAATTACGATTGCTTAACATAGCACTAAATTTGTGACATAAAAGGCATAAGCATTCTAGTTAGTGAGATTGTAAGTCTCCCCTCTTTCATGGTATTGTGTGGAAACTTGGCCTTTTTTCCTTCCTTTGGAAGATGTCTTGGTTCAAGGATCCATGCTTGTGATAAGTGGGTTGAGTGTTCTCCAAAGAATGTCTTAAAATGAAAAGAAAAAGCAAAACAATACTAACTTCTAACATATTAACTACTAACTTTTAATTTCAAGCCCTTTACTTTAATGCCATTTAATTCTAGCTTTTATACATTTGCCATTGTTCATATCATTCTAATTGTTTATGTTAATGCAATTTTCACTTTGTCCATTTGGACCATATTGTGTGATATATTTTGTTTGTGTATACTTTGTTTGTTTGTGTGGTCTTTGACCATTAATGTACATAATAACAACAAAAACCTTAAAAAAAATTGTGTGGACTGTTGGCTTGATCTTGGACAAATGGACTTAGAATCTAGGCAACCTTCATATGCTTAAGGACTTGGCCAATGCCAACTTATTGAGAAACCAAGTGCTTGAAATTTGAAACTTCATCAGATACATCATTCAAAATCTCTCTCAGTTCATCTGCAACATGATCATTGTGAAGCTGTTATTTTGAACCTATGATTTGTGAAATTCATCTGTTACATGGGCTATTTTGAAGAAGATCGTGGAATGGATAAGCTTGGATGTGCCCATCTTTATTTGATGCCTTGCTCTTCAAGATAATATAATTGTGCATTTGTGTGTTGCTTGATTCTAAAAGTCCAAGGGAATTCTGGGTTTCTATTGACATTTTTGTCTATTGGATTGCTACCCATTTGGTCAGATCTTTTCAACTCTAAACTTTTAATTTTGTGCATAGGATAGTCTCTTCATATTCTCCCCATTTCTTTAATTTCAAAATCTCTCCCTCCCTTTTCAAAATCTTCTTTGTTTGAACTTACTTTGTTCTAAACTTTGACCACTTTTGCAAAAAAGATAGAAACTTTGGCCTTATGCCATTGCATTTTCAAATTTCTTATCTAAATCAAACTGGTAAATAAACTTAACTATACATGACTTGAACTTTCAAAAAGCCAAAAAGAACTAACTCATTCAAACCATTTTTAGGCCTTTGTGCCTTTCAAACTTAATTTCTGTTAAAAGCAACGTATCCACTTTGAAATTTGTATCACGAACTACGAGGTTTTGATCCCTCATTTTTATGTTGGTACGTCGGCACAAGACTGAAGGTCTTGTCAAACACAAAAATATAACTAATGAATTCTTTTCTCATCCCCCCATTCTATTTATTTATAAACAACACTTTATACCAAGTACATATGCACACAAAAAGGGCTCCCTAGGAGTACCTAGGACACTTTGGGTGCTAACACCTTCCCTCTATGTAACCAACCCCCTTACGTGTAATCTCTGGCATTTTATTAGTTTTGATTTGAAAACTTCTTATTTTTGGGTTTTGTTCGTACTTTTCCCTTTTCCCTTGGAAATAATAAAAGTGTGGTGGCGACTCTTGTTATTTGATATCTTGCTTATCCATAGATTGATGATCATGAATTTACCGCTAGAGAAATTAAGTGGCGACTCTGCTGGGGAGTAGTCTCCAGTGGGTCTAGCCTACTTTTGTGTGTGTATATAATTGTATATATGTGATGTATGTATATTTGTTTGTGTGATATAATATGCTTTTTGTGCTTGGTGATCTCTGAGTGGTGAGATAAGTTCTAACCCGAACATGAGTGCAATTAAGATAGGAGGATGGTATAGTCATGTTCGACTTGTGTGGAGTAGTCCTTAACAAGTTGCCTTGAGATCCATCTGCTCAGTGGAGACTCTTTCGAATTTGGAAATGTCACACAAGTATTTATGGTTAGGCATTACTATCTCTAATTTGGGTCCGAGAAGCTGAGGACCGTAGAACACTTACCCCCTCTTGGCCTA